>NW_004955454.1:5881093-5922426 GCF_000276665.1 Chinchilla lanigera | reverse complement strand
GGGGGGGTGGGGGGCAGATGTAGGAGTAGAGGAAATGTGTCAAGGCTGAAGATTTGTCCTGTTGTTCAGATAATTTGGTAGGCTGTCAAAACAGAAGTCTTACATAAAGAGAGGGAGTATTTATGGTGCTTATCACTGCTCTGAGTGGACTGTGGATATTTTTTGCAGGGAAAGCATTTACAGGTTGCTGCCTCAGACTACCCCTGAGAATGTGAGCAAAAATTTCAGCCAATACAGCATCAACCCTGTCACTAGGTATCCCAATATTAACGTCAACTTCCTTCGGCCAGGCCAGGTAAGAGCCTACTCATCGGTTATGTGTGTATGGGTCCTATGTCAGTACTGATCAGAACTCTGATGTACAACTGTGTTGCTATTACTCATTGTTGACACCTTTAGTAATCTCAGATGGATTGGTAGAAGTGGGTGTTACTTTCCCTCAACACATGGCTGAGGCACAGAGTTGTGAATGACTTGTAGATCATCACACAAAAACCTTGGACCCAGGGCTTCACTCTAGGCCTTCTAACTTAAGTCGTGCATAGTAGAAGAAAAGGTGATAGTTCAGCAGCCCGGAAATGTGATTTCTGCTGTGTTACTGCCACAATCACCTGTGACTCGGGTCATTTTACAGCCTCTGAGCCCCAATTTTTCACTGACAGATGGAGGTATTAATCCTCACCTGCTCACACCATCGTGAGAGTAAAATTGTTCACTTGAAGGAACTTTGAAAGATAAGATGCTCTCTACAAGTAAAAGCTGATTTTTTTATTGTTGTTTCATCGAGTTGTGTCTCAGAATCTCTGAAGCCTCCTTACACTATTGGTAATGAAATCTTACAAAGAATAATCCCAAAGAATAAAACAGCTTTTTTTTTCTTTTTCTTTTTTTTTTCTTTTGGAGATAGGGTTTTGCTATGCAGTTCAGGCTGGCTTTGACCTCATTTTGTGGCCCAGGCCAGCCTCGAACTTGCAGCAATCCTCCTGCCTCAGCCTCCCAAGTGCTGGGATTACAGGTGTGTGCCACCATGTGCAGCTACAACAGCTTGTAGAAAGCAGCATATTTGATATATTTGGTTGTGTTCTAGAGTAATGTTTCATTTGCCTTCTACCTGAAGTTTAACCCTTTTGGCTTCTGTGTTTATGTTTATAAAATCTGTTGCTAATAGGCAGCCTTAATTATCCAACAGAGAGTATCCAGAAGGCCCTCCATGGCTGAGTACATAGTTTTTTGTTTTTTGTTTTTTTTTTTGAGTACTTAGTTTTAAGCACAACCGTGTAGTTAGTATGCATTTGTTTGCATATACCGTACCTCGTTTCATAAAGGACTTAACCCCTTCATCAAGGGGGTATAATTCGTATGTCCTGCTGCTGATCAGCTGTGATTTGAACGACCTCCCCAGCTTGAGCCATGCATGACTGTCCCATCAGGCAGCACGGGACAGTCCCATCGGTTGAAACTGCCCAGTGGGACAATCATGCATATTCCCCACATGGTTCAAGCCAGCAGGGACGTATTAAAGGTCACCGTTACGGCTTCTGAGTAAGCCCTGCTGTGGGGCTGGCTGTGTAGCTCAGTGGTAGAGAGCAGGCTAAGTTCATTGTTTCGACGCCGTCCCCCACCCAGCACCACAGAAGACGCAAACAGACTTTACCCAACCTGCTTTCCCAGCCCTTCATCTGAGCCATCCTCCTTTTAGGCAGGAATTTGTACCTTAGCGCTTGATTTTCCTTCCTTTCAGCTTTTCAACTTTCTTCCAGGTGCGCCATTTATATGATACCGGAGAAACAAAGGATATTCATCTGGAAATGGAGAACCTAGTGAACTCCCGAACTACCCCCAAACTGACCCGCAACGGTGAGTTCTGGTAGTGGCCTTCCGAGAGGCAGGCACCCTGTCGAGAGAGGTCTGCACAGCACACTTGCCTAGCACTGTCCGAAGGCAGTGGTTCTCAGGCCGGGGTGGTTGGCCTTCTAGGTTGTTCTGGGGAAGTTCCTGATTGTCGTGACTCGGGGAGCTTGCCACTGTCATCTAGCGGATAATCTAGGCATGTTACTAAACCTCTCACAGTGCCCAAGACAGGACTGCACAAGGAACAGTTATGTTGGTTGTGAGGATAAAGAGATAAGGTGGATACAGATGCTGGAGACAGAGAAAGAATACGAACATGAGCTCCAGAGGACATGTGTACCCACACACGCGCTTACGGTTTGCGAGGAAGACTTTGTAGAATTTGTGTGGCGTTTATTTGGGTCCTGAGACACTGCCTTTATACTGTGGTAAACGTACAGGCCATTCCATAGTTTGTGTGTGTATATAAGGGCCCCTGAAGATGTTTTTTGAGAGTGACATTGAGTATACCTGCTTAGCTACACAGGGTTGGACTGGAGAAGGGAAAGGTGCCAGAGGGAGGGAGAGTAGTTAGAAATATGCCGCAGTAGTCAGACTACAGGTGGTAAAGGCCTTACTCTTATCCTGAGCTGGTGAGAGAAGGGAGGAGGTAGTGAGTCACAGAGGGACTCAGACTTTAGGGCCAGATGCGACTGGATCCCAACCCGAGCTTCGCCATTTGGAAAGTACATACAGACGTCTGAATTTCAGGCTCCTTGTTAGTTAACATCCCTGACCTTCGGTTCCCTCATCTTTGAAATGAGAGCGACAGCACCTCGCCCACACTGTGATCGTGAGGGTTCTGTGACATGTCTGTGGCACTGATCACCATGCCCGGCCTCTAGTGGGCTGTCAGCGTCAGCAGCGATTTTGTCACTGACGTTACTGTGTGAGAGAGAATATTAAAAGTCAGAATTGCGGGGCCGGGGATTTAGCTCAGCGGCAAAGCGCCTGCCTGGCAAGCGTAAGGTCATGAGTTCGGTTCCCGGTACCGGAGAAAAACCAAAAAAAAAAAAAGAATTGAGAGGCATTGGCAGTTGATTGCCTTCTGGTCAAGAGACAGATAGTTGTGGTTGGTCTAAACAAGAAAGTAAGAGGCTGAGGGTGTGGGTCCCATTTCGGACATTTTAAATTTGATACGCCTTTGGGATGTCAAGGTGGATGAGAGTCAGCGGGCAGTTGGAAACGTTTTCATCTTTTCCCTCTAGCGTGTCATCTCCTTGAAACTGGAGAATTTATCTTTGTTCACTGTCATTAGTTTGGAGCTGAAACACTGAAGCTGCCTGGTACACACTGGATGGATGGCTGTCCAGGCCTGGGAAGCAGCCGAGTGAAGTTAGCATCTGAGCCAGGAGATGGCATGGGGGGGTGTTCCGATTGTAGTCTCAGAGCACATTTCCACAGGGAAAGACATAAACAGGCTTTTACGATGTGCACTTTTTGTCTTACCTTCACAAATCACTGAATGTGACTTAGTGCAAAACTAAGTATTTTTGGCTGCCTGAGGAAAGGAAACAGACTTTCTTGGATACAAGTAGAAATTCACAGATTGTCTTCAGTGATCCGTATCAGAGCTCCTCTGATGCAGGGCTGTTTGGTTCTAGAAGACGCTAAGGATATATTTGGTTTCTTACGATCTGATCGTTTATAATACAGCGTGCCAGCTGGGGCGGGGGATTGTTCTGGTCTGGGGTTCATCGCCTGGTCAGCGTAACCTGCAGTTTCCTCACTTGAAAATTGCTTGGTTCCCTGGAAAGTGTGAGAGCTTGGCTTTGTTCGCTTTCAGTGTGAGATGCTGCTAGATAGAATGGCTGCGTGGTAGAATGGAACCTTTTCTAATCTAATCTTCCCGGTGTTACTTGGGAGGAAAATGCTTCCTCAGGCACTTGCTGAGCCGCTCTCTGGGGAAATCCTAGTCGTTATAGTGAGGGAGACAGCTCAGTAGGTGGCACTGCTCCATCTCCACAGCGTCCAGGAGCAGGGCAGGGACACAGGGCTTCAGTCTGAGCAAGTCCACGTCACTCAGTTGTGGGACACCAGTCTGTTCAGGGGATGGACCTTAGAATCTCTATAAATTGGTACCTAAAATTCAACCATCAGAATACCAGGTACACAACCTTATTCATCACCATTTTATTTTGAAAGCTGGTAATCGCTCTTTCGTCCCTACCTTCAGTAATTTTTCAAACGGGTTGTGTATCCTTCCAAGAGGATCTTGTATCGACCTTAGTAGGTAAACACAGTTCCGACAATAATTGTTCTTGTTGTTTTAGAGTCTGTAGCTCGTTCAAGCAAACTGCTGGGTTGGTGCCAAAGGCAGACAGATGGTTATGCAGGAGTAAACGTGACAGACCTTACCATGTCTTGGAAAAGTGGCCTGGCTCTATGTGCAATTATCCACAGATACCGCCCTGACCTGATGTAAGTCATGACTAAACTTTGTCTTTCATTTCATCTCTCCCAAGGACCTCAAAGCACCCTGCTATCAAGTCAGCAGATTTTGTTCTTTTTCCCAGAATAGGGTACGTAGTAAGGTGCTTTCTCCAGAAAGCCAGTATGTTGACTTATTTACATTTAGAACTCATATATCAAACATTAGAGGACCCCACTCAGGAATGATTAGCTAAGTTTTAAAAAATCACAGCACTCACAGGGTCAAAAACTGGGCCTGTTAACTTCACACAAAGGAAAACTCTGTATATTGGCCCCGAGTTGAACTCTTCATTTTGGCCAGCTATCTCTCAAATGCTGTTGGTGGTCACAAGGGAAACCTGGCTGAAACATTTGGCTAGCTCGAGACAAATATGTCACTACCGATGCAGCAGCGAACAGTGAATGCTCACCTGGTTTGTGATTGCTCGTTATTATTTTCTTTGTTAAAGACTGCACTTCTTGGGCTGGGGATTTAGCTCAGCGGCAAAAGCGCCTGCCCGGCAAGCGCAAGGTCGTGAGTTCGGTTCCCGGTACCGGAGAAAAACCAAAAAAAAAAAAAAAAGAGTGCACTTCTTGCCAACATGTTCTGTTAAGTTCATGAAGTTCATGTCATCTTACCACTGTACCTGGAACGTCTCTTCTGTCTGTTCTTCAGTCACCTGTCTGCGAAATGAGGGCACTAGGATGACCCCAGGTCTGCTGCAATGACCAGTGCACTCAGTTTGCTCCTATAGGAGTTTGTTACCACGAAAGCCAAACAGAAAGATTGAGAAGCCAAAGCATGTCAGGTTACTCGGACTGCCTGTCCTTCTTATCACTTATCACTATTCACTTAAGGGCCCAGTTTTTGGGTTATTTGGTTTTAATGCTAGCTTAAGAAATCCTAAAAGAGGTGGTCCCTATTTATGTGACCATAATGGGCTAATGAGCCAAGACCTATTAGAAACAGCTTGTACAGAGGGGATTAGATGGGCAGGACTGGGCTCGGTGGGAGGGCACTTACCGGCAAGCCTCAGGGTTTGAGTTCTATACCTAGCACTGCCCAGAAAAGGGGAGGGAGACCGCTGATGTGCATAGTTAAAAGTAAGTGGCCTCCAACACTCCTGTCACTTAGCTCATCAAGTTGGTAAAAACTAAATGAAAATAATACTTATTTAGTCCCGCCAAAGCAAGGGAGTGGGGAGGGAAAGCAGCTTGAGGAAAAAAATTGTTTTAATGTGTAGTATTTCCGTAGGTATTTGCATATAGAATTTGGCACTGTTTAGACTACAATGACCTCATTCAGGATTAGTGTCCATGCTTTCATAGGCAATGGAAAAGTGCCATGGAGGCCGGTTAACATAAAATGAGGGCTGTTGAGTTGATCTGACTTCTCCCAAGAAGAATGCCATCAGTCCTTACTCTGAATAACAAGAAGCTGAAGACCCAGTGGGAAATGTTTGGTGAAACTATGTACTTGGGAAAATCCAGGAAATTTAGCTTTGGGAAAACCTTATGTAGAGTTTTTGGAATTTCCCCACAGGAGGTGGAGTAAGGTTTACCAGAGCTGATTTAGGACGTGAGCAGCTTGTCCTGCCGGTGGGTGAGTCCCAGGCAGGTGATTACCCCAGGCTTTAGGAGCATCTGAGCCGGGCAGCCTTCTCCTCACTGTCTGACATTTGTTTAATACTCATGGACACACAGTGCGAGAGAACACATAGGGAAGATGCTTCCTGTCTCGAGCGTACACTTCATTAAGAACTTCATGTTACGGGAAGAATAAGGGAAGTCGTCAACTTTTCCCGTCATTTTTCCTTTATTGGGTCGATTTGTCATCATTTCTTGAGGCTGCATTGCATTTCCTGAGTAAATGGAAGGAGAATAGTAGTAACAGATTTGTTCTCAGATTCCAGCGGTGCACTGCTCACTGGAGTTGAGCCAAAAGACAGATGAGAAATGACAGTAACTTCAGGATAACTGTGTTTTCTGGTTTGAGGAGAGTCAGCCCAACGTGATCAATTTCGCATATCCTGTTTCTCAGAGATTTTGATTCTTTGGATGAGCAAAATGTGGAGAAGAATAACCAGCTGGCCTTTGATATTGCTGAGAAGGAGCTGGGCATTTCTCCCATCATGACAGGCAAAGACATGGCCTCGGTGGGGGAGCCTGACAAGCTGTCCATGGTGATGTACCTGACTCAGTTCTACGAGATGTTTAAGGACTCGCTGTCCTCCAGCGGTAAGGACCTCCGTTTCCTGCCGAGTGGTCGCCTGGCTTTTCTTTCCTTCCAGCTGCGTCCTTTTAAATGCAGTGCCACCAAGCTCAGGCTTACTGTTTTTACTGGTTGGCCATTAGAGGAAGTCTCTGGAAGCCTCCTTCCGTGTTTCCCTTCTTTAGTAGTATATTCTCAACCACTCACTCTTTTCAACTTTTTCACTTAACCTATAAATATGCAAAAATCATTCCTGTCCAATTTTTTTTTTTTTTTTTTTTCCAATTTTTTTTTTTTTTTTTCAGTGCTGAGAGTGGAACCCAGGGCCTGGCAAGCACTCTACCACAGAGCTTCGTCCCCAGGCCTCTGTGTACACTTTGGTTCTATGACTTTCCTGACTTCTCCTACCCATTCTCTCAGAACCAGTCTTTCAGAAGAAATGGGTCACATTTGTGGCCTCCATGTGCTCTGCACCTAAACTGGAACATTTCATAATGCACCACCTTTTGGCTCTGTCCGCCCAGCGCTGTTCCCCACAGTTACGAAGAATCAAAATGCCCATATTCCTCTCTGATTTTTCATCAGTCACGCTCTTGGCTTTTCCACATTATTTAGCACTGTGGAACGCGGTCCTCTTCCGTGGGATTCTGCCCTCGGCTTCTGTGACCCTGTCCCTTGCTAGGTTTATTCTCCTTTCTTCTGCCGCTGTCCTTCTCTGGCTCGTCTTTCTATTCCTACCCCTTAGGGTTTCCCAAAAATCTCTTACCGGCCCTGCGCCTGCTTCCTCCGTCTGTCAAAGCACTAACTATTCCTGTTGTCGTTTATTATCCCTAGAAGTAAATGTAATAAAATGCTTAAGAGTTTTCACCCATGATATCTACCCTATTTACATCCCAAAACTTCCACATTGGACCTGAGGCAACTTACTAAATTTTCCTTTGCCTCAGTTCCCTCGTATGTAAAATGGATATATATTTTTTTTTCATAGTTACATTGTGAAATGCTAAGAAGGGTATTTGACAAATGTGAACATTTAATGTTAGCAATATTCTTGATAAGCTTCAATTGCTATTTCACTAATTTTTATTAATAATTTTACTATTTTACTAATTAATTACTGAGTAGCTAATAAAACCTTGCAATCCCTAGAATAAGGTGCCAGCCCCCAGCACCTCCTAGCCCACGAGCACTTCTAGGCACCTGTGGCTTTTCCTGATTGCATAGGCAGTTCTTACCACACAGTGCACTGCTCTGGTGAGCTTACCTTTCAGGGAGAGCGCCCTTCCTGTGCAGCAGCGAGCCTGGTCTCTGCCCCCGCCAGAAGCGGTGGCCCTGAGTTACACTCCTCTCTGCTCTCCTCTCCCCTTTTCCTGTCCATCCTGAAATTTTCATCACCAGGGTGAGGCTTCCCCCTCTGCTGTGATGATGACAGGCAGATTCGAGCCTTTTGCAGAGCACAAGTGCAGGTTTTATAACCGAAGTAGATTTTGACAGAGAGTTGGTTTTGTCTGTGTGGATGGAAAAGAGAAGGCTCAGTGTGCACGCCCAAGTGTGCGTTGCCTTTGCGGCGTTTCCTGCAGAGACTTGCGTGCTTTGTCATAGCCGATGCACCTTTAGAGCGCCCTGCGGGAAAGTTCCCTCCTGCGAGCACCCTGTAGGGGAGCGGGACTCTGCTTAGAACTTGGTGCCTCCCTCCGGGAGTGTCCTTGAACATTGCTGACTTCTGTTCCCAGACACCTTGGACCTGAACGCTGAGGAGAAAGCAGTCTTGATTGCCAGCACCAAGTCCCCCATCTCCTTCCTGAGCAAGCTCGGGCAGACCATTTCTCGGAAGCGTTCTCCCAAGGTACGTGCGTGCAGGGGTTGTTACACTGCAGCTGTAGAGCTGGTAGCAAGGCGGGTACCCGGACTAATGCAGTTCCCTTCTCTTCTGGTACAGGATAAGAAGGAAAAGGACTTGGACGGAGCTGGAAAGAGGAGAAAGACTAGTCAGTCAGAGGAGGTGAGCCTCTTCCAAGATTTGCTGGAACAGTTATGCTAGAAATTCTTGACTCCCAAATTGGTCCTCTGGATCTTTGCATGGCCGTTCTTTATGAGGGTATCCACGGGCTTTGTGTTGGCTTTTGTCTTTAATTATTTGGAGAGCACCGAGGAGATAGGCACACACGTGCTCTCAGGCCTGCTGGTCTTTGGAGTCACATTTGACGAGGCACAGCGGCCTTCTTGGGAGATGACGGTACCAACACAAGTCTGAGTAGTGGTACTGCGCAGCGTGCCCTGCTCTTGCTGGCTGTTGAGATTAGCACCTCAAAAACTGCTAGCCAGCCCAAGCCCCTGTGCAGACCCTGGCCACACTGCTTGGGGGTAATAGCAAATAGGTGGGACCCTGCTAACAGAGTCTGTCTCGGTGCTTGCTGTTGAGCAGGAGGAGGGTTCCAGGGCCTACAGAGGAGAAAGACCAACGCTGGTGAGCACTCTGACGGACAGGAGGATGGATGTTGCCGTCGGGAACCAAAACAAAGTGAAGTACATGGCAACCCAGCTACTGGCCAAATTCGAAGAGAATGCCCCTGCCCAGTCCACTGGCATAAGGAGGCAGGTAGGCCCACTTCCCATTCGCCCACCCTGTTGGCCGGGCCATACAGGAAGGAAGATCTTTTCAGTGCAGTGAGATGGGCCTTGTGACAGACCCTGGACCCCAGAGACTCAAGATCTCGTTTTCCTTCATCTGGCTGTGAGAGATGAACATTTCCTAAGTTCATTGTAGATTTCAGGGTTGCTTTATCCTCAGCACTCAGTTCTAAGGCATCTGTGACCAAAAGCAGCATGGGGATGCAAAAATGTATAGTTATGTGTTTATACATACGTGAAGTTCACCACACTCATACTGAAAGTAGAGTAAAGGGAATGAAGGTACTTACATACTTTTCTTTCTTTTTTTTTTTTGTCTTTTTGAGACTGTCTCGCTCTGCAGTTCAGGCTGGTCTTAAGCTCATTTTGTAGCCCAGGCTGGTCTCAAACTCACAACGATCCTCCTGCCTCAGCCTCCCCAGTGCTGGGATTACAGGCGTGCACCACCACGCCCGGCTTACATACTTTTCTGTTCTGCTGTTCTCATTTACCTTTAGGCTCATCCCATGTTGTTCCAAACTCTGTAAGCATCTTCTAAGATGTGTTGGTACCACACTCTTCTTAACCATTGCTCTAGCGTTGGATGTTTTAGTTGTTTCTCATCTTTCATGATAAGGATCGGAGGTGAACCTTCTAGGACAAAGCTGCTTTTGTGTGTTGCAGATTATTTTCCTAGAATACTACTAGGAATGTGAACATTTTAGATACTGAATTGCACCCTGTAAGTCATGCATGCCAGTCAGTGCCAGACAGCATTCGACCCAAGGTGCCCTCGTTAGGTCTTGCTTCTCTCTTGCTCGTGTACAAGTCACTAGACTTCTTACTAGAGGAGGGGCTGGGAGTTTGAGATTCACACTGGAATTTTCTAATAAAGCTCCCTGACGACCTAGAAGAGCGTCCAGAGGCCAGCAGACGCCTTCCCTTCATTTGTTCTCCTCATCGTCATCAGCTGCTGTCCCTGTGGACCAGTCACATGGCACCACTCTGCTTGGAGTCTGCCTGCGGTCTGACTTCTCCCCGAGTCTTTAGTAACGGGCGTTTGCGCTCCAGTCTCTCCGCTCTGTGGCTCGCAGGAACACTGGCAGTGGTTGGTGGAAAGCAGTAGAGGTCGCCTGGAGCTCTGGCAGCCGGGGTCCTCCCACCTCAAGGAGGCCGCTAAGAGACATTGCTTCTCTCGCTTGGGAGAAAAGATTGGTTTTCCAAGTCAGAATTAGTGAAGTCAGAGTCAGAGCATCAAATTTGGGAAAAGGGTAATGAGAATCACAGCTTCTGTTTTCCTTTGTTTTCTTTTTGGGTTTGGAGATGGGGTATTTTCTTTCTGAGTGTAACTTTCTAAGAATTGATTCTAACCCCCCACACACACACCCCTCACAGTTCGTAGCTGCGTGTCTGCCCTCCATGAGTACTATTTTGTATCTTTTATCGTAACGTATTTTGTTTTGTTTTGTCTCTATGTTCTGCCCCCACCCACACTTGGCCTGTGTGTCACAGCCGACACAAGAGCGTGGGGTCAGCCAGCCGTCCTGCCGCCTGCCTGAGCAGGGCCGCCTTGCTCCCGTCCCCCAGTGGAAACAGGTAAAGGACCTATAGCTGCCAGGGACCAGGCTGGGCTCCCGTGCTGGGCCTGCCACTGCACTCCTGCCTTTGGGGCGGCCCCGGTCAGGCCCGCACGTGAGGGTCCTGGCTCACCAGGGCAGGTGAGCTCTGTGCTACCTGAAGGAGCAGGGGAAACACTTAGCAGACGACACTGGTTCCATGAACTCTAGGGGACTGGAGAAACCAGTTAAAAGGGCAGACTGTTGACTTGGCGTTAAAACTAGCTGATGTCGCTGAGTTATGTAGGTCTCCTTAGCTACTGGGGATTTGCTACCATGACATCTGTCTCTAGTTGGCTTTTTGGTAGCAGGTCGCCCGCCTCCTGACCATGGAGGGAGAGCTCTGGCTTCATCATGACTGAGACAGTAGAGCCTCTCAAATGAAGTGGGAAAATCTTACCTGAGAAATTAGTCTTGAACTATGATGTTTGTTTCAAACGAAGGTATTCATGGGCTGGGGTCGGGGAGGGGAGGCGTATTGAAAAAGCTTTTTCCCAGAGGTGGTGTTAAACACCTGTGGGCCCAGCTACTTGGAAGGCTGAGGCAAGAGGGTTGCTTGGGCCCAGGAACTCAAGGCCAGCCTGGGCTGCCTAGTGAGACCTTGTCTCACAAATGAATTAATTAATTGGGATTTCACTAAAACTGCTTATCCTAATAGCATAGGAAAGGGCACCTGTTTTATATAATAGAGATGGAGGCCTCAGCTGTTTTTTCTCCCACATTACAGTTGAGCAAGCTCCTGCTCTAGGGAGCCTGAATTAGCTGTCTCATAGTTTGATCTCATTTAGGACTCCAGGAAGCTGAGAGGTCCGCTGCGCTGGCCCGGGTCTGCATTATCTCCTGCACAGTTGGCCGCAGCAACCTCCTGTGTAGAGCGGCCCGTTGCTGGGAGCACTGCGGAGTGGAGAGTAGGGCTTTATTTAAATTGCATCCTGGGAAGGACGTTCCATTCTAGCCTTGTGATAAATGTGCCCTGTGAAAGTCATGGCCTCGAAGACCGAGATGGGATCTTGAAACGGTGTCCAAACTCTCAACAGAAGCCAAGCAGCCTTCTCTGTGTGCCTGAGGGAAGGCTTCTGAAAAACTTCTGTCAAAAATGTACTTGCATTTTTATGTTCTTGTCTGTGGCTTTGAAGTCTGGGTAGGAGGTAAGGCTTGAGAGGTCACCTGCAGTTGATGTTCCGTGGAGGATCTGTTGAGGAACTGTAAACCAGGTTCCAGAAACACCACATCCGTACTTTCTTTAGTGGTGGCTGAAAAGTAACTAACTAAAAGTGGCTGAATCGGAGCAATATGGGAGGGAGGTCGGCAGTAATCTGTGCGGGAAGGCGGGCAGATGAGTGTGGCGTGTGCCTGGTGCGGCTTTGGTGGGCGTGCTGGAAAGGGCGGGGTGGTGAGTGAGGCTCTAAGAGCCTGGCTGAGCCGTGGCCTCTGTCCTGCTGAGGACTGACCTGTCAGCTGGTCGTTTGACAGAGTTGTGCTGGAGGGACCTTGGAAGCTCGATCTTTGGGGCTGCTTACGAAGCATCTGACTGCCTCTAGTCTTGTGCAGTCTTCTGTGTGGAGACTGTTGTTCTTCCCATCCTGTCCAGCTTGACATCCGGGTCATTTGTGGTCACAGCCAATGAAGTGGAACACTGCTAGGCGGTCTGGGCAGCAGATTGGAACCTTTGAAGTTGGCCAGGTTCTGTGAAAGGAGTACCAGAGAATGCGAAAGCGCAGCTGGGGAGACAGAACCCACAGGCAGTGAACCCCTTTTAGATTCTTGCCAGCTTTGGGTTGTATAGTCGGGAATTGTGATTACGTGGATGCGGAGGTGGCAGTGTGAAGAGTTACATCTCACAGTTCTTACATCCATGTGAGATGTGCAGTATTCACGTGCACTATTCAGCATTAGCTTATGAGCCTTGGCCCTCTAGATTCATCTCCTAGAAGCTGGAGGTAAATGTGGTGCTGGGTGCTACAGATACCCGGGGACAGAATACTCCTGACTTGCCTGCCAGCGGCCTCTCGTCTCCCTTTAGGAGTGGGCTCGCTGGCAGCACCACATGTGGCGCTCTCTGAGTTTCTTTTGAAGTGGTTCCTAGGAGGAGGGTGTGGCAGACAGCAGGGATGGATCAGTTGGCATGGGGACTGGTTTCCACTCGGGTCACAGTGTGGAGGAAGGGAAATGGGGAACGGCTGTGCTCACCAGTGACGTTCCCTCTTCACCTTCCTGTGTCGGCACTGTGGCTCTTTCCTTCCCCACCTTTTGACCTTTTGATCTCAGAGGTGCAAGCTGCAGGCAAGCGCTGGGGGTGGCCAGCCTTGATTATCACCTGCGGTGGGGACAGTAGGGCGCATATCCCACAGCCTTTTCTCCTCCCGGGCTCTCGCATGTGGCCAGCTGGGCAGGGAAGCTGAGCGTTTCCTGGAAGGCATCAGAGAGGCCTGGGGTAGTGTGTGATTGTTTCTCAAGTAGCAAGGGCCTTTCTCAGCCTGAGATGGAGCCCTGAAGCAGGGAATAAATACATGGACGGCAGGAGGAGGAAAAAGCGGTGGGCATACATACGGCTTTAGTGAAATATGCTTAATCCTAGCTCGTGTACTTTTGTGTACTTCCATGGTAGTTTTCCAGAGCTTGTATGAGTGAGTGACCTGAGAAGAGGGATGTTGTCTCAGCTGGCTCTCAGGAGGGTGCTGCTTTGCTGCTATGGGGTGAGTTTGTGTGTGTGTGTGTGTGTGTGTCTAAGCCATTGGAAGGTAGTCACTGTAATGGGCCCACCTGCCTCTCTGTCTAGTGATAATCAAGCCCATGTCTCTGTCCTTCAGCTTGATTATTAAATTCCTTGATCCCTGGCATTTAAAAAATGCCACACCTCAAATTTTTACCAGCCACTTAGGTTACCTGCACCATTTGTGCCTGGAAGGTCCTGTTTGGGGGCCAACAGGAGCCTGACAAGCCACCCGCTCTGCACAGCGATGTGCTGTGGAGGACGGGTTGACAGGGAAGGGCCCCTAGGTGTGCTGTAGCCAATGCCCTCAGCCTTTCCAGAGCCACCCTTCCTGGGGCCGCTGTTTCAACAAAGTTCTCTCTGTTTGTGTCTGTTGGTATAAAAGCGACGAGAAAAGGAACGTTCTCGGACCTGCCCCAAAAAAGTGATCACACTGTCTCCTCTCCCTACTCCACTTCCCAACCGGGCGCGCAGTGGCCAGCAGGTGACCGTCTCTGCATGCTCTGTGTCCTGTTTTCCTGCCTGTCTGCACAGAGATAACCTCCGTATCCCCTCTTTGCAAAGATAACTGGTAAAGCAAACCCATCGGTAGCAGAAGCAGCCTTTATCGCTACAATAAGCAGTTGCTGACTGGACCCCAGGATAATGCATTGTACAGCCAGACTCCATCATGGGACTCTAACTGGGCGACTACAAACTAACATGTAAAATGTGTTTGTCACAGACGTAGGGCCCAGAAGCCCTTGAGAGCAGCACATTTCTCTAAATACCCACCATTTAAGGAGCCATTTTTCTCTTGCTGTTCAGTGAGGTCTGAGCATTTGGAGGCTTCAGAGGGACGGTGTGAATTTGATTTCTGATTCTGCGAGCCCGGCCTCTCGCTTACCCAGCTTCACCCAACAAGCGCTTGCCTTTCCCCGGCCCCAGTCCCTCCAGGCAGATGGCTCAAGAACTGCTCTCCAGAGCTGGCGTCCACAGACACGGCTCTGAGGACAGTGGGCACACGTGTGTACAGTGCGTTTATGGGATGGTTTTGTTGACTTTCGTGTTATAGCCCTATACAATACTAGTTTTGGGGGCAGGATCTGTGGAGAAGCAGCGTGTCCATCAAGGTAGCCTGTGTGAAAGGTGACCACTAGCAGTGCGTCTTGATTTTAAAGGCCCCGTTTGTTTCCGCAAGCCTAGGAACTGAGCCCTAGTAGCTGTGGTAGCTACCTCGTGTGCCTTGTCTCTAAAAAAGAGTGAACAGTTGCCGCTCAGCACTGTAAGTCCCTTCTGAGTACCGGCTCAGTCAGTCCGCAGAACTCCAAGGCAGCTGCTGCTGTTACCTCCACTCTGCAGAGGAGGAGCCTGGGGCGTAGGGTAGAGAGACCGAGTCACCTGCACCAGCCCACACAGGAAGTTTCTGGAACCAGAACTGCGTCCAGGTTATGTGACGAGCGCAGCCCTGGCGTCCTCCTGCTTGTAGGGACAGCACGCTTGTGGTCACTGGATAAAGGAAGCCGCACAAGAGGCTTTGGGTCAGTTTTTCCCCAGGATGTGGCGTGAGGTGAACGATCCCTCATTATCCTAGTGCTGAGCGAGGCCTTCCCTGTTCCTGTGATTGCTGGGTTGGTGGTTTCCTCCGCTCAGCAAGGCGGCTCTGGGCTTGTCTGGTGGGTTTCCGAGCTTCTCACACATATCCATACACTGAACGTTCGTTCAGTCCTTGTCCAGTTCTCCCTGCAATAAATTATGCCTTGGTGCCGTGCTCGTAGTCAGGAACCACTCCCTGCAGGCCCCCCCGCCCTCCCGGTTTCCTCTGGGCCGTTGCAGTGGTTGTTTCGCACAGACAGTTTCCATCTCCCCGCCTTCCCTTTCTAATGTCTTGCTGTGGAAATCTGCACCCTGCTAACCAGCCTTCTTCTGAACCTTCCATTGAATGCCTCTGATCTCATGCCACTATGTGAAAGAAATATGTTCGCTCCACCTTAGAACTAACCGCAGCTCTTCGTTCATCTGTGTGGCTGACCTCATTGGTGGCCAGGTGGGCAAGGTGTCCCAGCCCCTTCCTTCCCGCCTATGCTGTCCTTGCCCCACCCCTCCACAAGGCCTTCTCACTGAAGGATTTCTGGCCCTGAATTTTCCACTGTTGCTTCGTGGGTTGAAATAGAGCATCTGGATGGCGTTTAAGTTTCTGCTTTGTTGTCAACAGAGATACGGGGATCTTGATGCTGACACCCGTGGCAAGCAGAGTCCCCGCCATGAGAGGGTAAAGGAGCATGAACCTGTGGCATGGCAGGCCGAGAGCCAAACGGATGGGGCACGCTGTGTGGTGGGGCGGAGGAAGGGGTCCGGGGGATGCTCCCCTCTCCCCTTGCTTTTTGCGCACTCGTCACCCAGCCAAGAGCCAGAATTTTTTTTGCTAACAGTGTTGGCCCATGCGCATAGATTCACTGTAGAACACTCATCTGCCCAGGATTCAGATTGGGTGCTCACCAGTGTGGCATAGAGGGCCTGAATGACTTCCCATTTCTGTCCACCTGCCCCACTCCAAGACCATCCTGTCTCTATCCCGAAACATGTGCTAGTGGTAGAGCACCATGCGCTGTTAGCAAGAGCTTCAGTAAGCAGGTGGCATTTAACAGTCATGGGTCTCAAAGCAGGAGTATGAAGAGCACCACCACTTACCAGGAGAGGGTTTTTCAAGTGTAAAGGTGATGGCAAGATGGGAGTGCATGTCTTTTCTGGAAAATCTAAGGGGATAAATCACTGATTGCAGTTGGCCATCATATAATTTGTTCAGTAGCAGAGATCTCAGAGAAGTCTGCTTGTTCTGTGAAATTTTTGTTGTTATCAGCGCCCTTGAAGATCTCTGCATGGGATAGCTTTGCACTATCCCATGGGTGGACCATGTGTAGGAGACCCACATAGTTATATCTCACATAAGCGCTGTTTATGACTTGTAGACAGTTACACCAGCACTCAATCAAGTTGCTTCTCGGCTCCATTAGGAAACTAATCCTAGCACTGTCTTCGTGTGCCCTCACCAAGCTATCAGCAGGTGTGTGCTGCCACGCTGGGGTGCTGGGCTAGGGGGAGGAGGCAGGCCGAGGTGCAAGGTACTGGCCTGCCCAGCTCCTCAGCACGGCCGGCTCACTGTGCTCACTCCTGTTGGGGTTGCTTTCTCCCTCAGGCGTGGCGTGTTCCCCGGCCCCTTCCTTCTTTCTTTCCAAGGCTGTGTTGTACTCCTTTTTTAAAAAACCAGGCATTTTCATTGAGCAGGGCAGTGCCCTACATTTCAGGAAATGCACTTGTAATAAGGTCCTGATGATGTTTAATAAAACACTTATAGAAGATGGGAGGGAAGTATTTTAAGTTAAAGGAGAGCCGGAGAAGCAATTTGAAGACTTGGGATACACTGCCGAGGGGATAGGTGGAGTTTGGAGCTCAGGAGGCAACAAAGTGGCTGGCTTCTGAATTCCTTGGCACGGAGCCTCAGGCTAGTTACTTTGGAGGGACCCTCCACGGCTCCCGTCTTGCATGCTCCTGGCCTGTTTTCTTCTCCGCTCTGACAGCCCCACCAGCCGGCGAGATGCTGGGTCCTCTCGATTCCTTCTGGTGGGTGGTGCTCTTCCACAGCGATCACCCCAGGGGTTGGGTGCAGGGCGCTGGCCGAACACCGGGGGTAGAGGCTTGGAGGCGCCAGGTGCCTGTCGTTTCGCCGTGTCACCCCCACAGTGGTGCGTAGTGACTGTCGGCTGGAGTAGTGGGTGCAGTGAATCTGCATGGAGCCAGAAGAGCAGAGGGCTTCTCATGACTCCGACAGTTCCTCTGTTCTTCCTACCCCAGAAATACCCTCGCTGAACCTGGTGGGAGACTGAGCAGTTATTGCTTGCCAGAGCTTGTAGCCACCTTGATCTCTGGACACTGGAGTTCCCAGCTGCGTGGGCCCCCATTAAGGAAGACCCCGGCCCACATTTGCTACATGAGCTATGTGCAATCCGTAGAGGATACAGGGGCATTGAGCGTAGTCTCCTGATGATCGCTTAGGGGTCAGCCAGCTCCTGAGCAAGCAGAGCTTCTCAAGAACTAGGCATGGCCAGAGGAGGTGCCGCAGTGCTGGACAGCATGTAGAAAGAGCATGATCGGTCCTAGCTTTACTGTCTCTCTTGCCTGCTGTTTGTAAGGCTGATGGAGCCCTGGGCTGGTGGCAGGACCTCTTCGTGCCCAGGACAAATTGCAGCTCACGCCAGTGAGGGGGCTTTCTGCAGAGGACAAGGAGCATGTGTGTTCACAGTGCCTGCTTCTGCCAGCACTGTCACCTGGATGGCACCATGGGCACCTTGCTGGCACCATTACCCCCTTGGTCGGGGGTGAGAGTACCAAGTGGAGAGGCCAGGGCTTTCACAGCTGCGTGACCTGTGTCCCAGAGCGAGCGTCAGCGTAAGCCCTGGAGAAGGTCGGCAGAAAGCAAAGGGAAAGCTTGAGTTGCATGAGTCACTTATGCCTCTGGGGACTAGAAGTGTTTGTTTACCACCTGAGTTCTTCAGATAAAGGTCTAGAGTAGAGAAATCTGAACTGCCAGATTTCTTACGTTCAGGGTGTGACTTTCAATGTAACATTTCCTTTGATCTTTTTTCTCTATCTTCTGTTTTATAGCCAGAGCCTGAGCCTTCTCGCGGATTTTTTGTTGACCAGTGGGAGCTTTCTCTTAGTCTCCGTTCCTCCAACCGCCCCGCCTCTCCCTCCTCAGACTCACTCCGACAGGTAGCATGGCCTGGGACTTGGCGAAGCCACGTTCCCGCTGCAGCCTCTGCTCGCTCCATCTTCACACATGGCATCTGGGGGTCTTAACCTTGGCCTGTCTCTGTAGGGAGCTGGTGGCGTGTGTGGCTTTGTTGGGGCAGAGGGAGGGGTGCTGCTGCAGACACCTAACTTATCCAGGCTACTAGCTTCCATTGGATCATGTTCAGGATGGCAGAATTGGCCAGTAATGATGAGCATTTTTTAGCCATTGGCTTTTTTTTTTTCCACTTCACGTGCCCTCGTAGTTGTATGTGTTACACAGTATGACCCATATTGTAACCAAATGCATTCAGTGAAGGTCCTGAATGTGTGGTATTTTGGGGGCCTCTTGATTTGTAATCATGTGAGGAACAAACCCTCAATTTCCCACAGTGGCACTGGTCCAGCTGCAGAAGAGTTTTTAGGAGATTAGAAGGGCCTTTACGTCCTTGTGTGCTCTAAGCAGTGTGCACACAGGAGTGTGTGTATGTGTGTGTTGTGTGGTGGTAAAAGTCTGGCAATTGCTACACTTCAACTATTTTTTAACAGTGGGGAGAAGGAAACCCTCTGCTTTTCTTGCCAGAAACAAACAGAATTTGCGTGTTCACCTCTGGCAGGGCGGGCTGATGCTTGTCTGCGTTACCACATTGCTGGGAAGTGCAAGTGCAAACGCCTTTGCACGCGGCAGCCCCGGCTGTCGCTCTGAGGGTGCCCGGTTCTGGTTGAGGTGCACAGTCTCCTAGCCTCACGTGTGATGTCTGGTCCGCACTCTCACTTGTCCGCTGCAGAATGAAAGAAATGGCATCTTCTGCTCCCTCGGTGTCACCTATGAAGTGATGTGCTGCGCTCTGCCCGGTGTCTCCACAGGCCTAGGCTCCTCCACAATCCCCGAGCTAAGACAGGCTTACTATCTTAAGAGCCATTTGTTTTCCTCGGCACTAATGGATATAATCTGCGAGTTAATGGGCAAGTTGCACCAGTCCTTGGAGATCTTATTTTTAAACTGGAAAATATAATCGATTCCTCAGTTCTAGCTAACCCTTAGACTGGGCCAAGCGAGAATTATTTTCTTGTTTTTGCTTCTGTTGTTCCTAGATGTGTGTAGAGTTGGCTCACCTCCCCCCAGAGTACTTCTCTTTGTCCCTGCCCAGTCCCGATACGCCCTCGCTCAGGCCAGCGGTACTGTTACACATGGCTCCGTGTGCTGGTCCATCCACACACTTCCTAAGGGGCCGTTCCCATTGCCAAGATAACTGCTTCTGGTGTGTGGGTCAGAATTAGCAGCGGCTCCCCCGTCCATCGTGTATAGAAGGCGTGGTACACACATGTATCACGGCCAGATGTGTTGGGAAGTTGACCTAGACGTGGAGTCTCTAAGGGACTACCACCAAGGCTTTGCCAGCACCCCAGGACATGCTGCAGAGCTGGCAGCCCTGGTGCCAGGTCTTGGTGTGAGTAGGAAGGTTCACCATGCAAACTTGGCAGTTTTCTCCTGTTACTTCTTCAACATGGCCAGGAAGAGAAATGAACTGGTTGGATCTCTCTTTGTTTTCTTTTCTTTTACCTTGTTTCAACCTATAGAGGAATTTCTCCTGGACTAGAAACACATTCTGACTTCCTGGGTCTAATGGAGTTACTGTCTACACAGCTGTAGCCTGTGGTTGAGATTCTCCGCCCAGCCTAGAAGGGCCTGGCTTTAGAGCCTGGGTGCATCCCAGGGGTCTCACTGTGCTGCTCTCAAACCCTATGAAATACCAGCAGAGAAGACGGGCGGAGAGGCAACTCCCAGCGGAGCTGGCCCGTGCCCTCACATAAGACAGGCCTCATGGTCAAGAGAAATTGGAGCTCGATGAGGTACTCAAGTAGAGTCAGCCTTTGCAACTCTGAGCTTGGTTTCTTTCTACATGAGAGAAGAACCTGCCAGGCCCTCTCCCGTACCTTGAAATAGGTTAATCTGGGCCTCTGCCACCCCCTCGGAATTGTTCCTTTTGAACTGTCTGTATATTTTGAGTCACTCATTCTGTTCTGCATCCATCCTGGCTTCACCCTCCCCAGAAGTCCCAGAGCTGTATATTACAAGAGATGTGAAAGACGCAGTTCTGCCCTGTGGAAGGCCGTGAGTCCCCAGCCGCAGCTCCCTCCTGTGCTGGCCCCAGGGGACACCATGCAGTGTTTTGCTCACCTCCCCACTCCCTGCTTCTGGGCACTGTGTTGGCACGGTTTGCTGCTGCACTGTTTTCATTTTACACCTTTCAAAGATTTTTTTTTTCCTTCTTAATTTGTTTATTTTTCCTTCTCATTCCCCTTCATTGTGGTCATTCTGTACTCTCCAACCCATAGAAGTATATAAAGATGTACACGGGCGGAGTGAGCTCATTGGCTGAGCAGATAGCCAATCAGCTGCAAAGGAAAGAGCAGCCCAAAGCCCTTCTAGACAAGAAGGAACTGGTAAGAGCGACCCCAAGGGCACTGTCGCTAGCCCTGACACCGCGGTGGTCCACCAGCCTCTCGCTTGTTCTAAGGAGCTTAGTAACGTGTATGGCCGCTTGTGTTGCCGTGGGGTAATTTTTCTTTTTTTTGAAGTTGTTTGAATTTTGATAACTGAATGCCAAAACTGTATTAGATGTTTAAAATGCTACGCGGAAAAGCACTTAGTTTTACTAAAAGTGATCACTCTAGCGCGCACAGGGGACGCATTTCTATACTTACGAGTACTGAGTATGTGTATATTACAGTACTGAGTATGTGTATATGCAGAATTGTGTCAGAGTAGTTTGGTTTGACGGTTATGAACAAATCTTGGTTGTCATCAACACTGCTTCAGACTGCACCTTGCACCACCGAGAGCTCTCAGGAGGGGCTTCTGTGAACAGCTTCTGCAAGAGGACCGTTACCCTTTGGGAGAGCCAAAGGAGGGCGGATGCAACCGGCTGATACTTGCTTCAAATAAAAGCACCCGCAGAGGGGCTGTGCAGCTCTGGGAGGGAGCCCAGGAGGCCTTGCCCTGACACCTTCCTCCCCGCAGGGCTCCGTGAAGAAGGAGTTCCCGCAGAACCTGGGGGGCAGCGACTCTTGCTATTTCTGCCAGAAGCGGGTCTACGTGATGGAGAGGCTTAGTGCCGAGGGCAAGTTCTTCCACCGGAGCTGCTTCAAGTGCCAGTACTGTGCCACCACCCTGCGCCTCTCGGCCTATGCCTACGACATCGAGGACGGTGAGTCTCTGCGCCTCAGCCCACACTTGGAAGGGAGCGCGGGCCGATTTTGTCCGCCCGAGCAGGGCTCCAGGGGCCGAGGCTGCATTCCGTGTGCAGGTTCTCCGTGTGCCTCTTCCGACCCCTGTCCCGCCTCCCCCTGCACTCTTTGAGTCACCAGACTACCCAGGGAGGATGGCGTGTGCCATCTGCGTCATTTCCCTGACTCCCAGTCACTGGCTGTCTCCCCTCACGGGGAGATTGCGATGAAAAGGACACTGTTAGGACGACGTCCTGTTGTCGTGTGGAAATGGACCACAGATCCACAGGAGTCACGTTTGCTGCCTCCGGTGGATGACAGTAAACTCAGACGAGATTCCAGGCCCCGGCTTCTCAGACTTTTGCCTCTTGAAGCTGACTGAAATATGCCTGGTATTGCTGCCTCCCCGCTGACACCAGCGTCTAAATACCCTGTGCCTTAGGAATAGAGACCCATGCCGGGGGCCTCAGTCTGATGTGCGGTGGTGTTCAAGGCCTGGCCTTTTATGACATTTGCTTTTTTTTTTTTTTTTAATAGTGGGAAGACTTTGGTGGGGTACAGGGCAGAGAGGTGTGCAAACAAACACCAGGGCCTGATAGGGGTGGGCGGGTTCCGTCCGTCTGAAGACCTTAAGGTTAATAGAAATAGGGGACCTAGGGCCGGGATGACTCAGTTCCACCCCCGTAAGATGCAGAGGGAGCTGCATGCGAGGCATTTTACTGGCTCAAAAGAAACAAGAGACCTTGATTAAGAGGAGACAAAGTACCTTTTCATGGGAATGACGTTATCCGTTACATTAATAGGTGATTTTTTTTTTTAATGAGAAAATTGCAAGGTGATGTCATATAAGAACGGGACCCTACGCAATTAGGAGTAATTTCAGTCTTGCTGGTAGTGAAGAAACAGCTGTGTCACAAGGAGCCTAGAATGGTGAACTGAGAAGGGCTGATTCTTATCATTGCACATGGTGCTCTTAACATATTCGTAAAGGATGTCACTCAGCGGGGAAGAATAAGACAGTTTTGGGCTGGGGATATAGCTCAGTGGCACAAGCACCTACCTGGCAAGCACAAGGTCCCGAGTCTGATTTCCGGTACCAAAAAAAAAAAAGTTTAGGGGAGGAAGACAAATCATTAGGTATCAGATTTTCTGTTGAGGACTGAGTGCATGGCCCAGTGGTAAAGACACTGCCTAGCATGCGTGAGGCCTGAGGTTCAATTCCCCAACACTGTAAAAACAAATCCTCTGTTGTACTTTTCCTACACTCTTGCTCCCTGGGTCACATCTTTGACTCCAAGGACGAGGGTTGCAGATGGAGCTCCCCAATCTCTTGTAACTGTCTTCAATGCTTAGGTTATTTTAGCCTTATCCCTTTTACCTTGGGATCTGCCTAGGGGGAAAAGGTCCCTCAGGCGCAGGGACTTTTTGGTCCATAGGTAATTTTGTCCGTGGATATGTGCTCATCTTTGCTACATTTTCCTGGGGATATAGATGAAATATCAGTGTGCCTCCAGGAGCTTACATTTGTGTGAGTCAGCCTTCTGTTACTATAACAAAATACCTGAGAAAAGGAACTTACAAAAAGAAAAGGAACTTACAAAAAGAAAAGGTTGCTGGGTGTGATAACACATGTAACCCCACATGTAATCTCATGGACAATCCTCCCACCACCCCTCAGGGTCTCACTATGTAGTTCAGACTGGCCTTGAACTCACTATGGAGCCAGGCTTCCTCAAACTCAACAGCAATCTTCCTGCCTCAACCTCCCAGGTACAGGGATTACAGGCATGAACCACCACACCTGGCAAGCCTGGGCAATTTAGTGAGTTGGAAAGACCCTGTCTCAAAACTGAAGGAGTTGGGCATATAGTAAGAGGGCCCTGGGTTCAGTCCCCTGTACCACCAAGAGAAAAAGACGGCTTATTTGGACGCACAATTTTGGAGGTTTCAGTGCATAATCAGTTGACCCTGTTGCTTCGGGCCTGTGATGAGGCATCCCATCATAGCAGGAGTCTGTAATGGAGAAAACTTACCTCCTTGCCCCAGAGCCAAAGAGGAAGAGAAGGGACTGAGACTGGCCTCACAATCCCTTTCAAGGATGCCCCCAGCGACCTAAAGACCTCCCACCAGGCCCTACGACATGAAGGCTCACCACCTCCCAGTAGTACCGCCCCCAAAACCACGACTGTGTTTACCCCACGGTCGTTAGGGGACATTCCCGATCCACACCACAGCATGTTCTGATGAGAACAAGGCCCGCACACACAAAGTGCAGCAGTGTAAGAGTGTGGGATTAGGGCCGAGTCCCATAGTGTACACTAAACTTCCACAGAAGTTCAGACAAGGAAGGTAATAACGTTCAAGAGCAGTTTGGCGGGCCGGAGATGTAGCTCAGCAGCATAAGCGCTTGCCTGGAAAGCCTGAGGTCTTGAGTTTGATTTCCGGTACCAAAACAAAAAAAGCAGTCTGGAATACTGGGCGTGGTGGCGCGTGCCTGAAACCCCAGCCCCTGGGAGGCTGACATAGGAGGATCGCTCTGGGTTCAAGGCCAGCCTGAGCTGTATGATGAGACCCTGTCTCAGAAAAACAGTACAAAACAAAAAGAAGAGCAGTTTAACTGTCTTCTGCAAGTCTCTGGGAGAGGAGTGGGAACTGGACAGCAGAGGAAGGAGATGGCTTTTTAGGCAAGAGGCCAGACAACAGGCACCTGAAGGCAGTGGCCACAAGGCTGGCGTGGAACGAGGCCGGCCCACCAAGTGCATTATTCTAGACACGAGAGCGGGGGTGCCGGCGGGCCTATACCAGCTCCCCAAGACTCAGAGTTTTTGTCAGCTTAGCGAAGTCCCCCCAGCTGTTAGAGGCACATGGACTCTGGGAAAGAGTGGAGTTTCAGGGACACTAAAATTTTACCCCATTGTTCAGCCATGACAACAGTTTTGGGCTGGGGATATAGCTCAGTGGCACAAGCACCTATCTTGTTACTGAGGGCTTCAGAAGTCTAAACGAGGTGCGTTAGATAAGAAAAGAAAAAGGCCTGGATATCTTTGGAGCCCAGGGCAGAGAAATACGACAGGTGTTGAACTGGGCCCTGGCACACTTAGCGTGTCATTTTGCACTCCCAACAACTCCCTGCGGTAACTGTTTTTATTATTACAATTTTACAAATTAGAAACCAAGTTTGGAGAATTTCTACGTTGCTTGTTCAAGTCTCCGCAGCTAAGAAGTGCTGGTTTGCCTTCTTTTTTTTTCTTCAATCAGATTTTGTTAGCACATTTTAGATGTACAAACGGATCACACTCATCATAGGGAATTTGTACCTGTACGTGCTATAACTTGATTCTTTTTTCCCACTCCTCTCCCCTCCCCATTTACAAAGTGGTTCGTATTCAGTGACCTCTGAGGTACATTCCAGCTGAGAGATGCCAGGTTTGTATTCGGTGACCTCTGAGGTGGCTCCGAGCCCTTTGCAGCCCCGCAGTGGTAGCGGAGCTCCTGTGCTTTGGTGGCGGGTGTGTGATCTGCCCTCGTCTCCGTGCAGGCCTCCCGTCTGCTCTTTCTGAGGTTGCCGACTCTGCCAGAACCAAGCTGCTCTCCCCTTCGCGAGGAGCTCGGTTTTCATCACAGCTGACTCTTCAGAGGAGGGCTCAGAGTTAGTGTGTCAGGTTTTTCCCTCTGGTCTTGAGGGGAGGAAGCAGACTTCCCGCTGGAGGGGTCTGTAACGCCCCCAGGAGAGACAAGCTGCTGATGCCGGTGCCGCCTGGGCCAGCCACTGTGTCTTCTGCCTCCACCACTGACCCTGTAGTCTGTTTCCACAGAGCAACTCGAGGACCTTACGGAGGTGTCAGTCAGAGCCCACCAGTGCCCTGCGTCCTCCCTGGTGCGCAGAGCAGCAGCCATGGAACTCCCAGCCCTGTCCTGGGGAGAGCTCCGCGTGGCTACCCAAGCCCTCTGCTGTCACCTGCCCGCCGCTCAATACCGTCCCCCTTCACGCTGGTCTCTCTTCCACTCCATGATCGTGTTAGAGCTGCTGCTGCCTTGGGACTTGGCTCTAGGGGGCCGTCCCCTCAGCAGCACCTTCCTGCCTTTGCAGGCTGGCCTCCTGGCCTTCCCATCCGCACAGGCCCCAGCCTCAGGCCCTTCGCAGACCTCGGGTTTGGCATGGCAGCCCAGTCTCGGTCACACCGCCTTGTTAGTCCCCCACACGGCATTCACCGTCCTCAGACGTTTAGTCACACGTTGGCTGCTCTCCCCAGAGCGCTGTCCTGACGGGAAGGCCCTCGGCAACTAGATCATAGCTGTCCCGTCCTGGCACTCAGCGGGTGGCTGAGTGAATGGAGGAAAGGCCCTTTGCCTCATTTGCCTGACAGACATCTGTTTCCTCCGAGTCCTTTTGCAGCCACTCCCCCATTTAATTATCAAGATTGCTTCATTGAGACCATCTCCAGTTGGTCACGTAACTGAATCACCCATAAACTGTAGTTAATTTGTAGTAACTGTCTTTGCGATGGAGGAGCTCACTGTACCGGCTCTGGAGCCAGCTTCTGAGGTTCAGATCTGAGACTGACTCTGGGACCCTCTGGGCAGAAGGGTTGCTCAGTCTCCCTGAGTCTCAGCTGGGAAGAGGCAGATAATAACCGAAGCTACTTCACTGCATTGAGTGAGGATTAAATGAGTTGGTAGCTGCAAAACAGATAATAGAGTATCTGGCGCAAGGTAAATATTAGATAAAAATTGGATCTTTTATCTGAAAAAGGGAAAGTCCCATTGAGCTGAGTTTGGGAGGAGAGTGGGAAGGTGCCTGGGTGGGGCCTACACTCGCGTGAGATCGTCCGTTTCCCGGCCTGGGAGGTGGCGCTGCTCATTTTCTGTAATCACAGGTGCCGAGTGGGTGCCTAGCTTTTGAGCTGAGCTCCACTTTCAGCCCTTGAGCTCCTGGCGCGCTGTTGCCGGCCTTCCTAGAGAAAGTGGTTTTCCTAAGAATTACCCTTGGGTAGGTTTACAAGACATCAGAAGTTCTGAAACCTAACCCTCTTTTGCTGATAATTTAGGGTGTCAGAGCAGTTCCGAGAAGATGCACTCAAGTTCAGTTGAGTTATATCTTAACATCTAGGTTCAGCCGGGCGTGGTGGTGCACGCCTGGAATCCCAGCACTCCGAAGGCTGAGGCAGGAGGATCGTTGCAAGTTTAAGACCCGCCTGGGCTACAAAGTGAGCGAAAGGCCAGCCTGAATTGCATAGTGAGACCCTGTCTCAAAAAGACCAAAAAAAAAAAAAAAAACCTAGGTTTCTGCTGTTGTAGAAAAAATAAGTTAATGCAGGAAAAAAGAGAAGGAAGAAATGAAATGAATGCTTGTAGTTCACACATACTGTAATCAGTAAGACTCTTGGTGACAAGTAACAGGACCACACATTAAAGTTTAAGCCCTCGGGGCTGGGGATTTAGCTCAGCAGCAAAAGCGCCTGCCTGGCAAGTGCAAGGTCGTGAGTTCGGTTCCCGGTACTGGAGAAAAACCAAAAAAAAAAAAAAACCAAAAAAAAAACCACAAAGTTTAAGCCCTCGATGTGTGTCTCCCTTGCAGATAGTAGTCACGAGGAAACCTGCTCTTTCCCCCTCACCGTGCACAGCAGCCCCCTAGAATAGCTCTGGTTGGCTACTTTAGTCACCGGCCAATTCCTAGAGCCCATATCCCAGGCTCGGGTGGAGGACAGGACAGGGGTTTCTGACTGACAGCCTGGTGGTAGGGTAATGTCAGGCACGTGGGTGATAGCGCCCTTCAGGACCACATTAAGGAAGGAGGATTATTTCTTAAAGTATGAGATAAAACAGACCCTAAAAGAAGTATATCATCCAAGTACTAACAATACATTTGATCTTGACCTATTTTTTGGTGATCAAAATTTATAAGAGCAAAGTGGCTTGTTACAGGTTGTAAAGGAAATTGAGGGTAGTCTAAAGAATGAGAAGTGTTTGGCTCACCTTCCATTGTAGAGAAGTAGGCAGTGAGATGACCGTCCCTTGACTGTCCGGCATTCCCAACAACAGCAGCAATGTTTCCAAGTTCTGGTTACGTGCAAGCACCTAGTGAAAATTCTTTTTGGGAAAACATATAGCATGGTATGAATGTTACTTGAAGTTTATGAACTTCCATAAAAGGTTCCTTCAGCATTGATGGGGAAAAGCAGGTAAAAGAGTAAAACAAGTCAGCTACTCTGAAAAAAGAAAAGCTAGAGTCGGATTGCTAGGGAAAGGGAAAAAGGAAGGACGTCAGCTCCCCTTATTTTAACTTGTGTGTCTCATTTTAACTGTGACATCAGAAAGCTTATTTGCTGAAGGATCATTACCTACAAATGAGAGGATGAAATAGGATGATTCCTGTTCCAAAACTTTGTGTATGTGTCTTTTTGAGGCAGGGTTTCTCCATGCAGTTCAGGCTGGCCTTGAACTTTGTAGCCCAGGCTGGCCTCAGACTTGGGACAGTCCTCCTGCCTCAGCCTCCTGAGTGCTGAGATTACAGGTGTGCGTCACCATGCCCGGTCCCAACACTTTCTATAACAAGGCCTATCACTTAATGTTCAGAAGCCTTACCTCTTTAAGTGAGAGTAAAGAATCAGGAGAAAATAGCTCCTAGTTAATCCCAGCACTAGTGACATTGGAAAAGCTACGGTTGGTGTTTTTCAAGCCTTCTTGACACTCTGTCTGTAGGAAATGTACTTCAGTAGGACACAGATTACTATTTAACTTTATGTCATAGGGCACTGTGGTTCGTACTCGGTATAATTTCTTCGACTCTTTCGGTGCACTGCAGACTTTTGCTGTTGCCTTGCTTTGTACTGCTGGCCCTGACCGCTGGAGGGTGGTGACCGCTGTGGGCCCACACTGGCTGGCAGGTGGTGGAGAGGGCAGGAGTCTTAGAGCAGCAGCAGCAGCAGCGGAGGTCCTGGCAGAGTTAACGCTCAGGGCCACCCCGCCCCTGCAGCCTTCACGCCTCCACCCCACCCTGGTGTCCACTCCTGCTCTCCCCTGCCTTGCTGCGCCCAGCTTTCATGTGACCACATCTTTGTTCTGCACACACTGCCACTTTGTTCACTGGCCCTGCCATGCATGCCTCACATCCTTGCCCTGGGCACTGATTGGGTAACGGCTCAATGGCCTTCACAGACCCAAAGGAAAGGGTGCCTCCCCACCCCCACTGCGGAATCAAAGTTCAGAGGGAGAGACTGGCCTCCCCGGACGGGAAAGCGGGGCCTGGCCCGCAGGCGAGGGCTGGCGTGGTAGTGATGGCTCCCTGCGGCTGCAGGAGGTGGACAGGAGTGTGCCGAGACCGGCGAGTCCAGGTCGGAAGGAAGAGTCCTACTCACCCTTTTCCCCCCTCTTCTTGCTTCCGCAGGTAAATTCTACTGTAAACCGCACTACTGTTACCGACTCTCAGGCTACGCACAAAGGAAGAGGCCAGCAGTGGCTCCTCTGTCTGGAAAGGTATGGCCATCCTTCACGTAAGTGGAAGAGAAGCAGTGGCGGCCACGCTGCTGTGGTTGCAGGTCAGGGCCGCCCAGCGGCGCACGGCCTTTTCTTCAGAGCGCCGCCTGCCTACCGGGCCCGAGATGCCCTTCCAGTCTGTCAGGGAGGGTAACTGGCTTTCCAAGCACAGACTTCCCTAAGTAACGCCCTTCCTCCCACCTGCGCTGGGCTGAGGGGATTGCACTGATCCTCCCTTCTGCTCGCTGTGAGAAGGCGCTGCCTCTGTCAACAAGCCCTTTTCCTGAAAGGAGGACAGCTTGCTGGCTGTGTCCTTTTTCACACGGTTAGAGTGTTCTCAAGGGTGGCCATGCAGGAGAAGAGGCACCCTAAGCCAGAGTCCCTTTCACTTCTGTAGCGCCCCCCTCAGGCAGCCACAGGCACTCGGGAGCCACAGACAGTTCTGCTGTCTGCCCAGGAGCTTGCTGTGGCTGCCCTCCCTGCTAGGCCCCGGTTCCTTCATCCTGCAAGTTACTTGTCCGGGGCCTTTCTTTCTTACTTGTTTTTCAGTAAGAATGGCTTCTCTGATCCTCTTTGTCCAGGTGACTTGAATACTTACTTCACCACGGGGACAGCGCCTTGTCAGTGTGCAGGCTGATCACTGCTCCCTTTAAGGGTCTGTGGACAACAGAGGGGCTGTGGGCCAAGTTACACTGTCGGCCCCGTGTGCTGGGCTCCGCAGCTGTGGATTTCACCAGCAATGGAGACGATCTGAAGGATACAGGGGTGTGCATGGGTTCTGCACAAACGTGGTGCGATTTTATATAAGGGACTCGGGCCAGGCATGTGGCTTGGTGGTGCAGCGCCTGCCTAGCAAGTGCAAGGCCCTGAGTTCACTTCCTGGTACGAAAATAAAAAAGACGGGCACATCCACAGATTGCATTACCGTGGGGGTCCTGGAGCCAATCCCACAGATACTGAGGCTCAACTGTATACTTAGGTGGTCTAGACTTTGACTTCTAGTGACTTTCATGTGATGTATATCCCTGTTTCTTTAAAGAAGGACTTACTGGGCTGGGGATATAGCTCAGTGGCATAAGTGCCTGCCTGGCAAGTGCAAGGTCCTGAGTTCGATTCCCAGTACCAAAAAAAAGGAAGAAGAAGAAAGAAAGACTTACTGTACAAAGAATACAGCCCTGAGTGACAGAGACAGACTAGCCAGTTGGAGTGAGGGCTCCGTCAGTCACTGTTCTTTTCTGTGGACTTTCCTAGGAAGCCAAAGGACCCCTGCAGGATGGCCCTGGTGCAGACGCAAACGGACGGGCCCGCACCGTCGCCAGCTCAGCCGAGAGAACTTCAGGTAGCCTCACTTGCTTGTTTGACTGGGTGGTGCGTCACTCTCTCGGCCTCTGTGACAAGGCCAAGGGGATGAGCCAGCACCTCCAAAGCAACCTTTCGTCAATTGGGCGCCAGGTGGCTCAGAACCCTTTGGACTCCTTTTTCATGTGCCAGCTGCTTGCGTTCGGGGTCCCCTTTCTCTATGGCCTGTCAGAGGTGCTGGTGCAGATCGGAGGGGAGTTTCACTGGCAGGCTGTGAGCCAGTGAGGGGGCCTTGTGGTAAGCGGGGTCACCTAAGTGCAGGCAATACGTATCCGGGTGTGGTCGCTGTAGCCCCTCCCCACCTCCCACAGACACACTGGGTGCTTAAACAGGAATGCAAAGAAAGCTGCTGTGGTCACTGACCCACGGGAGAGTCCAGAGGAGCCAGGCCTCCTGGTGGGTCCTGCTTAGGATTTCTGTGGCGGAGCGTAAGAGCTATGCTTAGTGAGGCCCTGTGGTTTGAATTTGCGTTCAGCGGAACTTGACATTTTTGCATCCCTTCCCCTAGCTAGGTGTCTGGATAAGCTAAAGGACATGCTCTGTCCTGACCTCATGGGGCATTTGAGTTTCCAGTGAGGGTCAAGCTCTCCCTGTCCCAGTGTCAGTCCCACTTCCTGTGGCATCATTCTGTCTCCAAGACACACAGGGCAGGCCTGGGATGGTGCAGGAGCTGAAGCCTCTGGAGGAGAACAGTGTTGTTTTTTCCCTTAAATCGCCCCGCTCGGCTCTTCGTAAACCAGCCTGTGAAGTGAGTCCACAGTTGTGCAAACCCCTGGGGCCCGAGCATAACTCCAGGTGATCCACAGCTCAGGGTTGCTGTGTAGCTCACAGGAAGCTGGCGAGGCCGTGTTTGTGTTTGTCACACATTTCCTCTCGTCCCCAGCAAGTATACCTCACGCAGCCATTTGTGAACACATAGAGCATGATCAACCGGTGCCAGAAGCCATGGAGAGAAAGTGGGTAGTGGACTTCCCATGATAGAAGAGGGAGGCATTCTCTCGGGCTTCTTTTCCCTTATGCTAAGGAAATTGAGCCCTGCAGCGCTGGCTGTGGGAGAGGAGACCAAACCCACTGGGTGACAGTCCCAGTGGCATTGCCTGGCAGCCTGAGACCTGGCCAAGCAGGGTGAGCTCGGCTTCTACTCCCATACGAGCGTACTGACTATACTCTGAGGACGTTCGTTGAGTGCCCTGAAGGTGGAACCCACATTTGAGAGCCATGCTTACGCCATGAGTGACTGGCACAGTCTGCAGGCTTCGTGGTCTTTCTCAGGAGGTGCTGACCACCCCCTGCAGGGGATGGTTGGGGGCATTGCTGTCAGAGAACACGGCAGGGACCTAGGCACAGCGTTGTCTTCCACTGTGATGTGAGATCAGGTGAGAGCGCTGCTCCCTGCAGCACAGGCGGGTTTTCCAAGGGATCTGCCTGCTCACTTAAGCAACACAAAGAAATGAAACTTCTGAGTGAGAGGTACGGAATAACAGTTTTAAAAGAGATGCAGTGAAATTCGGTTATTTTCTGAACAAACCGAGTTTGCTCGCTTTCCTGTCAGCTTCAGATCGCATTTCTGTCTGATTGAAAGGCATAACGGACTTCAGCTTTTGGGAATTCGAAAGGATTTAGGGTTCCATAGAGATGAAGAATGTTCTACAAAGCTGAGGAAAAAGATGAGGACTGGCAGCATGATTACAAAATCAAAACGAGACAGAGGACAGAAGACAGCACCCTGAGGACACTTCCGTCCCTGGGGTTCTTGACTCTGACCTAGAACGTGACTGGCCTACTCCAGCGGCTCGCAGTGTAGTCTCCCAAAGGTACCCCAGGCTGAACCCCTAAAGTGAGCCAGGGAGGCCCGAAAGCTCAGGGATGACAGGATTTACGTCTGCTCTGGAGACACGAGGCTTTGGAAGCTGCAGCTCGGAGCCCTGGCGCTTTCCCTGGGAACGAAGCTGTGCCAGCCTCTGTAGAAAAGGGACCCGGTGTGGTGGTTTGTAGTTTCCATGACAGATTTCTCTGCTCCTTTGGTAGAGATTGCTTTTTTAAAAAATCCCAGACCAAAGCATTGGTTCCTCAACTAGAATTTCTTTTGGAAAGGCTTCAGAAAAGCTCAGGTGTCGGAGGGCTCCAGACCGTGGGACAGGGAGCAGTCATGAGCCCAGACCCCTGGTCCATGTCCTCCACGGCACACTAGACCAGAAGGGCTGCGGATGGGTGGGGCTGTCATGTGTGACTGAACCGAGCTGCTGGGCCGGGCCTGGTAACCCGGGGTGTTTGTCCTTGCCGTGCTTCTGCTCTGTGCCTCTTCTTAGGGCATTTCTGTTTTCCCTTGTGTTCTTTCCCCTTATGCCAAAATGACTGCTGTTTCCCAAAAACATGACAACCCCTCCCCCCGCCCCAGACCAAAACCAGCATAACCCACAAGTTAGAAGAACCCACTGTAGGCCTAGTTTAATGTATTGTCTTTTTCTGGTAACCTAATCTGTAACTGCTGGCTAATCAGGTGGGCGGGGGACACTGTTTACAGTATTTGTGTTTGTAATGTGCTTTTAATAGAGAAACCGCCGTTTCTGTCCTCAAGCCTGTAAATGCTGTGTCCCAAGTTTTGTGTACTCGCTGCTGTGGGTCAGTGGACCTGGCACAGATTCCCTTACCTGGCCTCGTAGTGCCTGTTTTGAGGAAGAGTGGACGGCAGCAGGCGAGATTCCTCTCCCTGTGGACGTGAGGCCCTCCCTTGCAGGTGTCGGGGACCCTTCTTGCCTAGAGGAATTCCCTCGTTACAACAAAAAGTGAAGAGGAGGGGCTAGGGGGCGCCATACAGAGCTTCCCTCAGAGTTCATCAGCCAAGTCAGGAAGCTGCCAAGTTGCAAGCGGCAGTGCCTGGCCTCTGTCCCCGCACACCCCTTGTACTGGCTTGCATTGGCTTCCATAGTTTGGATCCTGATCAGGCTGAACACACAGGCACTGCTCACACCAGCTAAAAGTCACTCAAGCAATACAGGAATTTCCTTCAGCCCTGGGGTTCTTGCCTAACAGAGGAAAGTTAGGAAATCTTACTGCCACCCGAGTCCTCTTTCCTCGTAGGCATTTCTGGAAAACCAAGCAGAGAGAGTTCTGCAATCCAGCCTACCTCCCCAAGCCCCTTCAGAGTCGTAGTTGAGTCTATAGTAATATATAAGTGTTACGTATATGTATATAGGGCTCATTTCACAGATCAGGATAGATATTTATTTATTATACCCTAAGTAGTAATAAAAAAGCTGTTTCTAAAATTTCGTGTTCCATCCTTCTGGACATGGAGCTTTGACACTGGGAACTTCGCCTTTGAGCTGGCTCAGGGTTTTAGGGACCACAGCAGCTCGGAAACAGCACACATGAGGGGGTGGGGACGTTGGGAGTGGATATCTCAGAGCAGTACAGCCCTGCAAGGTCTGATAATTGATTCAGGAGCAAACCGGGGAGGCAGGAGTTTGCTGCTGGCAGCGTCAATAGAGAACCAGATCCCCACCTTCCCTTGAGTTTGTTCTTGGGCTCCTGCGCTGCCCCTGCTGGGCTGCTTGTTGCAGCTGCCTGCCGTCATTTGGTGTTTGCTGTCTTTAGTCGCTTTCTACTGGACAGTACGTTCTCAGGCCTTCCCGGGGGGGTCCTCCCCTTTCTAGTCATTCACCTGGGGGAGGGGCAAGAGGAGACGGCAGCAACCAGATTCCCATGGCAACAGTGCAGAGACGCCGGAGCAAGGGAGAGTTAGCTGTGCAAAAAAACACATCACCTGTCCCCTCTAACCTTCCCGACAGCCTTTGTTTTTGCCCTTGTTTTTAACCTGTGCTGTTGTGAGTGTCCCGCGTGTTTCTTTGTGAGTTTTTATTTAATTGTGTAACTTTGTGTTTGCCGTTACTGTGAAACCAAGGTGTTGTGCTTTTAAATTTTTCTTTTGACAAATGTTACGTTCCTGTTTTAAGAGAATAAATTCCAAACAATCTTCAGGTTTCTGAGTTTTTCTTTTCCTTCCCCTTTTCCTGCTGGAGGGTCGGGGCGGGGAAGTGCAGGCCTGCCCGGGCAGACCCTGGGCCCGGGCTCAGAAGCTGCAGGGCCTCAGGACTGGCGTCTGCTGCAGGGTCAGAGAGAGAGCAGAGTCGCCCCTGGGGCTGCGCTGTCTGTTCCTAGCCTGTGCATTCTCGCCCACGGAAGGGCCCTCTCTGTTTAGGCTGCTGGCATGATGCAAGACGTTCTGCTTTGCAGCAGCTGCAAATACACAAGAGTAAGAAGGACGTTCACTAGGCCTGTGTGCCCCTGTGTAGTCAGCCTGAGGGGCTGCGGGCAAGGCGGGTGGGAGAGAACTTCCACACAGCGCACCTGCCCCGGGGGCGTGGAGCCAGCCAGGCGAGCTCCTCTGTTTCTGGCTGCAGCGGGCCCCTGAGGGGGAGTGGAACAGTCAGCGCCCCCCCCACCCCTGCTGGGGTCCCTCACGCACGACAGACACACTGCTTTTCCTCCCCTCTGGCATCTCCCGTGCTGTCTTTGCTGGGAACAGGCATCGAGTTAGGATACCTCCTTCTGCCTGGCCACTCCCAAGCCTACAGGGAAAACCCTGTCCAGGAAGTGCCCCGCTTGTGAACGCTGGAGTTGCGAACTTTCACAGGTGTGCTGTACCAGAGTCACTCTGCTGGAACTTGTTCGTGAGTTGGGGACTTAACTGTATTCAGAAACAGACTGTCCCTTCTCACACACGCTGCTGTGAGCTTAGGACTGGCGGTCTCTGCTGCATCACCATGCCAGCCGCAGCGGGCAAGGCCCGGCTTCATTGCCAAATTGGGCCGAAACAGGGCATCTCAGGGGGCAAAGCACTAAGCACTAAGCCTGCCCCACTGGGCGCTGGGAAGTTTGGGTGTTCTGGGATTAAACCAGCCTTGCTGGCCTCTGTCTGTGCTAAAGCGGCAGTTTGGGAACTTGAGGGCCTTGGCTTCCCCGTAGAGTGGAGCAGCAAAGTCCTGGGACGTCCCCGCCATCCTAGAGAACCATGCGAATGCGGCCCCCGTGCACCTCACTGCCCTGCTGCCAGCTTCATTCTAAGGGACCTCCTGGTGCGAACTCATCCTCGCAGACCTTGAATGGCCGCTCCTGGTGCTCATTTCTGCCCCACCCGCTCTGTCTGTAGCCTTGCTCCCTTTCCTCTGAAATAGTCAAGGGCCTGGTGCCTGCAGAAGGGAGAGACCAGGTGCTGCGGCACAAGCCTGTAATCCAGGCCACTTGAAAGGCTGAGGCAGGAGGATCGCGAGTTCAAGGCCAGCTGTAGCAACTTACCAAGACCCTATCTCGAAAAATTGTAAGAGCTGAGGATATTGCTCAGTGGTAGGGCACCCCTGGGTTTGATTTCCCAGTACCACAAAAATAAAGAGGATGAATAGGGGTGTGGGGAACTAACAAATAACAATTAGCCTAGCATGGTGGCGCACACCTGTAACCCTAGCACTCGGGAGGCTCAGGCAGGAGGATTACAGTGAGGTCAAGGTCAGCCTGTACTACAAAGCAAGACCCTGTCTAAAAAAAGTGAGTAAATAACAAATGGACCAAGAGTCAGTAACAAGGGTGGCTGCACACACGTTTGTGATTTGCAATCTTTCAGCCTTCCCATTTCCGGTCATAAAGGGGAGGAGGGCCGTCATCGGCAGGACAGTGTGCAGAAGCACGTGACGGCCGATATGACTCTGTGCCTCCCGTTGTGAAGATGCCGGAAAAGTCCCTGTGAAACTCGGTTTCTTTCTGAAACTTCCAGAAATCCCTTCTCTTTCTCTTTTTGTTTCTCATCAATTCCCCGCCGGTTTCCCTAACTAAACTCTCCCTAGGAGGGATGCTGTGGTGCAGATGTGGAAAAATAAACCGTGCAAATGGGCCGCTTTCTGTATTCACACTGAAATACAAGGTAGGATGATGCTCTTCAGGGCCCGGGGCCCACAGCTGTCCCTCCTGAGGTACGAATGGAAGAAAAATACCCACAGGAGACTCTCTCTCAAACATAATTGCCGGGGAGAGATTCAGAGGAATCTTCCACCAGGTTCTAAAACCTCATCGAGATGCCAGAACTTGTACTTACCGCACCCCATACTCGGCCAAGCTCTCAGCAAGTGCCAACAAGTAGATCTCGTACCATACCCCCACCTAGGCCGGGTCACGGGATCGCAGCGTGGCTCCCTCACTGCCCAGGGCGCTCGTAGTTTTGGCTGCGGCCCCATCCTTTACAGTTGCTTCTTGTCTCCTCCGAGGGAGGCTGCGCAGGAGGACCTTCCAACACGCTGGGAAGGGAGGCGGCCTCCTGGCACACAGGCCTCTCCTTCAATTACTTCCGGGTTCCACCGGCCTAGGCGCACCATCACCCTTTTACTTCCTGTGGGCCAGCTTCCACCTGGCATTGCCCAAGCGGTTCAGAAATGCTTCTCGAGTGGGTGTGAGTCACTGCCGAATCCGAACCCTAAGTCCTGCGGCAAACACAGCCTTGCTGTGGACAGTCTTTTCCTCCCAATAACAAGCTGTATCGCAGATGCACCCCGAATGTGCCCCAGGGATGAGGGCCCAGACCCTCACCGAGGCCAGAGGTCTAGGAAAACGCTTCAGCGAAAAGGGAATGTACGGCCCCAGGGTCACCTTGATGTAGACTCCTGGGGCCAGGCTAGCATAATTACTAGAAGGACCCGTACAGATGGAGCCAGAATTTCCCTTGGCCTCTTGTGTTCCCTTCTGTTTTCTTCTGTACTTACTCAGCGTATTGTGATTATACATTAATGGCATGAAACCGCCTCAGGTCTGTCAAGTGATAGATTTCCTATTGAGTGATGCTATAAAATACCAGGTTATTCCCACCCTGACAGTGACCTCATAGGAAGTATATCCTGATGTCTTCTAGGTCCTAGCCTGGCATTGTTGGTCTTTACTGGTTATTTTATATCAAGTCTCTGTCGGTGGGAGAATTCACAGTGTTTATCCCCAGTGCCCTGCACCTCTCTGAGATTCCGAAGCAGCTGTCTGCTGGTTTCTGACTGTCCTGCGCCTTGTGTCATGATGTCACTGTGCCTCAGTCAGTGCGTGTTCCCTGAGAACGGTGAACCCAAGTGAACGGGCAGGGCCCCCGGGTTCTTCCAGTGACAGTTACTGCTTACTATTTCAATAGTTACTAAAGATTAGCACCGCCAGGAGGAGACCTGGGGAACCAGAACTCAGCTTTAGTGGGTCTTGGTTTTCCTCAACAAACACAGCAAAACCAGGGCTGTTTTACTGGCAGAGACCTAAGTAAGTATGTTTTCACATAGCTTCTTACATCCTTTCAAGGTTAAGAAAGCCAGGAATACCATGGACATGAACCCCAGAAAGAGGAATCCATCCTCTCAGCATTTGCCACCTGCTGGGAATTCAACCCTGAAAGTAATAAGTGTGGTTAGAAAGACTCCAGCTGGAAAAAAAAAAAAGAAAGACTCCAGCTGGGACCTTAGAGAAAAAGCATTTGTCTCTAAGAAACTAAACCATCATGGTTTTATGGACTGAACTCAACCTAGGAACAAGTGGCTGGCATCAATTCTAACAGAATTCACATGGTTTATGTTTTATTTCCCCCATTTTCTAGAATGAATCAAAATCTAGAGAGACCAGGTTGTAGAGAACAGCTGTAAGGAGATTAGATTAGAAAGTTGGTTTGGTTTGGTTTGGTTTGGTTTGGTTTGGTTTGGGGGATTTTTTTTTTTCCTTTGGTTGTTTGGGTTGGGTTTTTTGAGACAGGGTCTCACTATATAGTTGAGGCTGACCTTGAACTCAATATGTAGCTCAGCTGGCCTTTAATTCACAGCCTCAGACTCTTGAGCAGTGCAATTACAGACAGACACCACCATGTCCGGCTTTGTTTTGTTTTGTTTTGAGACAGAGACTCGCTATGTAGTCCAGGCTGGCCTTGAATTTGTAGCAATCCTCCTGCTTCAGCCTCCTGAGTACTGGGATGACAGTTGTGTACCATCACTCCTGGCCTAACAGTTTCTTTATTAAAAGCAAATGTGCTCTCCCGGAGTGGAGGCAGGTGTGAAGGACTCCAAACCAGCTACCTACCTTCCTCTGATCTAGGCCCACCTTTCTTGGGGAATTGGCACTGACAGGGACGCAGTAACGTTGATATGGAGGGAGCAGGAGAGTGGCTCCAGGAAGTGCTGGCACAAGTCTTTGGAATCTCAGAGAAGCTAGTGGCCCTGGGTGCCTGGGGCGAGGGGCAAGTACGGTGGTGGGCTGCAGGCACAAGAGGCAGGCCTTATTATTGAGCTGCGTTGCCAGAAGCCAGCAGCCATCCTGCGTGCCACAGAAGCATCATGGCAAAGGTTGCCTGTATTTGCAATGAACAGCGCTCTTTTCTGCTGAAGAATTGTCCTCAGAAACATAGAATAAACCTTGGAGTGTGCCAATCCCTGCCTTCCCTCCGTGTGACCAATGCTGTGTTGTTGTTTTCAGACAGAATCTCACCGTGTAGTTCAGGCTGGTCTTGAACTCATTGTTGTAGCCCAGACTGGCCTCAAACTCTTGGTGATCCTCCTGTCTCAGCCTCCCAAGTGCTAGGATTATAGGTGTGTGCCACCACGCCCATCACCACTGCTATTTAGTATACCATAGTACCCTGCGATCCTAACCAAAATCAACAAGGGAAGGCACATATCTGTGAGGGCAGCAGCCACACTTGTAGCATATGCTGCGTACAAGGCACTATCTCGATGCTTTGTGTGTACTGCTCATTTAACCCTCACAGCAGCCCATGAGGGAAGCTTTGCTCAGGCGATAGGAAACTCGTGATCAAGGCCGTTAATACACGCAGAGGTGGGTGAGTCTGTGCAGAATGCCCGGTACTGTGCATTGCTGTATACACAGCTGTGCCTCTGTTGCCTCAGCCTGACAGCTCTTGGTGAGAGGAGGGGCGCTGTGTCTGGCTCCACGGTAAGGTTTTCTTGAGCTTGCTTGGGTGCTCTGCGTAAGTCAGCAAGTTCATCTTTGACTATTCCAGGGCCGCATGTGTCTCCCAGTTTGTTCGGTAGTGATTCCCAGGGCTGGGGACATGGCATTGGGAATGCAAGAGATGAAAGAGCAAAGGCTCTCGTCACTGATAGGCAGAGGGGGAAATGGTAAAAGAAACTGAGGAAGAGAATATTTATGACTGTGAATTACCTGTAAATACGGTGCAGTGGATTTTCTCTTTATTTTCTTTGTGTCAGCTCTCTTTGGTCATCTCAAATAAAATCAACCCTATAAGGCTGTCTTACTAAACTTAAGCCTAAAACAGTCTTTCCACTTTGTTTCCAAGTGCCCTGCCAGCAACCTGATTGTCCTCTGGGTCCTGGGGTAACAGGTTAGAAACCTGTCAGCTTTACCTCTTCTTCTGTACCATGTCGTTCTATTCTGCTTTCGTGTATGTGTGCACGTGTGCTGGGACGGAACCCAGGGCCTCGTGCTGCTAAGTAAGCATTCTGCCTCTGAGCCGTACTCCCTGCCCCTGGAAATTCGTATCTAAATTTGAGCCATTTTGATTTCAGTGTATACTTAAAATGATGGACTTTTAAGTCTTTGGGCTGGACCTACGTATCATTTCAAACTGGCAGATTTGGTGGATGGAATTTGCTTGGGCCCAGAATGCTTCCAGGACGTGTCCTGAGCACACACAGACATCACTTTGCCCTCACCTTGGAAAGGTGTGCCTTTGGGCCCTCCGAGCTCAGAAGCAGGGTGTTGTGGGAGAATGGAAGAGTTGAGGAAGCAAAGAGAAAAGATGTGTTTTTGATGTGCTCACGAGTTAACTTTCTTCCTAGGTGTGGGCAGAGGGCCTGCTGTCATGTCATGGGACTGTCCCATCTCTCAGCAGGCTTCTGGCATCCACCCAGGAAAATGTGAATGAACAGGGAACAGGTGATCAGAGTCACCTTTTGGTCTCTCTTAATTTTTACTTTGACCTCACACGAAAGACAAACCTGGACAGGGAGGTAGCAACAAGAGCAGGCGCTTTGAATGGTGGTGTAGGGGATGAGCAGAATCGCCTTTTGTAAGTAGGAATGTGCCGTAGGTGTTGGGTGGTCAGAAGCCCAGGCCTCTTATGCAGTTACTTAGTACGTGGGCTCGGGGCACGGCATCGGAACTAATCTGTCCCTTGTCCTCTGAACGTCTCTGCTCAGCGTGGCAGCTCTGAGTTGGCCCTTGGAATCTTGTCCTTCTATCAGAGTGATTCATGGTGGGGGCTGGGGATTTAGCTCAGCGGCAAAAAGCGCCTGCCTGGCAAGCGCAAGGTCGTGAGTTCGGTTCCCGGTACCGGAGGAAAAACAAAAAAAAAACAAAAACAAAAAAACAGAGTGATTCATGCTGGCAACGAAGAGGAAGATTCTTGAGCTCACTGCTCCGTGCTCTTCACGCACACAGCCCGGTCAAGCCACAGTCAGAGAATCTGATGGGTTGGTTGGCCTGTTTCACAAGAGATTAGGGAGTTTGATATAACTTCAAAACCAGGTTTCTCACCTGTATCCCCAGCATCTGTTCATCCCCCTGTGAGGACTACAGCCTCAAACAACTGAGCTGGATGTAAATGGAACAGGCATCATCCTGGGCGTGGTGGTGCACGCCTGTAATCCCAGCAGTTGGGAGGCTGAGGCAGGAAGATCGCCACAAGTTCAGGGCGAGCCTGGGCTACATAAGCAAGTTGAAGGCCAGCCTCCACTACATAAGGAGACCTTGTCTCAAAAAAAAAACAAACAAACAAACAGCAACCAAAAAAAAACCCAGCATCCATCTTGGAAATAGAAGATCTTAATTTAAGCTTTATTTCTGCCACCTGTCCTTGCCATCTTTGGTCTTAACCTTTCTGAACCTCAGTTTCCCCATCTAAAGAATTATTAAAATGGGTGGGAGGCTGGGCAAGGTGGTGCACACCTGTAATCTCAACATGGGGAAGGCTGAGGCAGGAGGATCACCACAAGTTCGAGGCCAGCCTGGGCTACATAAACAAGTTCAAGGCCAGTCTGCACTACATAGTGAGACCTTGTCTCAAAAA
>NW_004955454.1:5810073-5880128 GCF_000276665.1 Chinchilla lanigera | reverse complement strand
AGCTGATTGGCATGAGTTTCGGGTGGTAATTTGGGGCACTGCCCAATGCAATTTTAGTTCCTCTCTAGCCAGTTGAAGGAATGCTGATTATGAGAGTTTGTTTCTTTAAAAGGGACAAGAAAAGCGTTGGGACCTGTTTCAAGAGGCTTTCATCAGGATGTGGGTTGTTTCGTGCATCCCAAGATGCTGAACATCTTTTCATGGACCACAGGCTGAGACAGTCTTGGGCTGTGCAGCTGGCCACAGTGGGCTACTGTGGAGCTGGCTTCGGACCGTCTAGACGGGCAATGCCGTAGGCCGATGATGGCGAAGCTTTTAGAGCTTTCAATTATAGCAAACCACTGGCTGCAGTATACATGTTATAGGTTCGCCGCTACTGCCATAGGCCCTCTGCTTGAAAGATGAGGGGATTGGAACTTAAACCCGGAATCTTGGCCAGGGATATATGCAGCTCAGCGGCGGAGCACTTCCCTGGCATGTGTGAGCCCGCAGGGTTCCATTCCCAGCACCGTAGACATAAAAGCTTAGCGTCTTTAGGGAGGTACGTCAGCTCATTGTGACCGTGGTCCTTCCCGTTGCTTCTCTTTCTCTTATGACTGCTCATCCTCTAGCATGAAGGGCACTCTGTGGAACCCAGCTGCTCTCCGCTGTAAAGTGATTATCTTAGGACGTCCGTTCTTCTGAGGACCTTACTACTGAGTCTCCTGAGCCATTGGCATATTGTCATAATTTCTCCTTCCTGGGTACTAGCCAGACTGGCGATACCATCGTGGTAGACTTGCCCCTTTCGTGGGCCTGGTATTTCCATTTTTCCCTGGGGCCTGAATAGCAGGACCGCACTAGCTACTCAAGTAGTGTGATGGTCTTCAAGTTTCCTTGTCATAAGGAAACTGAGGCTAGAAGCCGCCCAACTAATTTCTTAAAATCGTGATGAAGTGTGCTAGTTTAGACGACCAATTAGAACTTTTTCCTGATCATTTATTCCAGACATTTGTGAATATTTGTCCTGATGCTGAACTAGGCCCCGGGAACACAATGACGGCTCCAGAGTAATTTGCTTCTGAACAGAGCCTCTGCTTTGGGGTCGGCCTTGTGAACGGGGGAGAGTGCTGCTGCGATAGAGGTGCAGATGGGAGCCCTTTGACCCTGCTTAAGTAGAGCCATTCAAAGAACTGGGTAAAAAGAGGCAGAAGTAAGAGAGATGAGATAGTGTGGGCCTCCCCTCTTGGGCCTTCTTTCCTCTCTTCACCTGCCCCGTAGGGATTCGGAGATCATGATAGATGACTCATACTTAGCTGGAGAGCGCTGCGTGGTTTGGGAGGATCATGTATGAGCAAGTGATTTGAAACAGTTCAGCGCCATTGCTCAAGGCACCCTTTCTGAGTCCTCAGGTAGGCCACGTGGAAGTGGGCAGCCAGGTAAGGGAGGCAGAGGCCTAGCCAGACCACAGCCTCCTGGGGCCGGAGAGAAAACACAGCCAGATCCCAGTGCTTTTGACAGACCTGCACTCCCAACACCAGAGAAGCAGCCGCTCAGTGGGGTGACCTAGTTCTTGGATAAGGATCAAGTTGAGTTTTATCTGTGAGGTGTTACAACACGTGGAAAATATGTTTTCAGAGGATAATGCAATACGGAGATTTTAAAAAGAGTAGGGTATAAACCTTAAAAGAAACCCTTTTGCCTTGGCTGTCAGAATTTCCACCTACCGGAAGGACACCTTAGGAAGATACTATAATGGCATGAAAAAAAAATCCCCTATTTGGAAAACTAACTAAAAAGCAGAGTCCTGTGGAATTATGCAGATTGAGAGCCGGGGCTGCAGTCAGAGTGTGTGGTCAGGGTGCTCACTCTGCCCTTCATGTTCTTGAGAAGCAGGATTCGGGCTGATACAGTGCTCCTTTACCCCTTGTCAGACTTTTCTCCTCCTTGGCCTCTCTGTCTTGTAATATTTAACTGAGAATTTCCTGACCTTTCGAGTAATTAAATATCTCCAGAGCAACTGAGCTTCCCCTTCACTCACCAGACCGACTTTTCTCAGTGTCCCACATAAAAGTAGCCCAGATGAAGACTATTTCACGTATAAAGGGCAATTAACAGTTCTGTCATGGACTGGGGCGTAGCTCGGTGGCAGAGACTTTGAGCGGTATGAGTGAGGCCCTGGGTTTCTTCCTTGAGGCAAGCACACACACACTTCTATCCTGCATGGGTGAGTGGAAGGAGTACTTGCTTAGTGCTTAGGGCTTAGTCTGGCCTTGGCCTCAGTTGAGCCTTTGGACATGTTACTTTACATCTCTGAGATTAACGTCATACACTTTGAGCATCCCTCATGTGAAAATCCAAAACCTGAAATCTTTGTGAACACCTACATGACGGCATACCAAATCCCATACCGTGAAACTTTATCTCCTGTACAAAACTATTAAAAATGCTGCATAAAATGGCTTTGAAGTTATGCGCGTAAGGTATCTATGAAGCATAGATTAATTTTGTGTTTAGACTTGGGTCCCATTCCCCACGTAACTAATTATGTATATGCAAATATTCCAAAAGCAGAAAAAATTCCAAAATCGAAAACACTTTAGATCTCAATATTTTGCATAATAGATACTCAACCTGTAATGGTAATAATGGTGTACGGGAATGTGGTAACAATTCCGCGGCCAGCGTAGGGAGCGCACCTGTCATAGTGCTTGTTGCAGGTAGTAGCTCAATGAAAGTTGTCGCTTATTCTTTATCATATTCCTCCCAAGAAACGTGCCATGCTGTGTGATCATGGGTCTTGTGAACACAGACTCCTGCCAGTAGGAATCCACAGAAGGCAGGCAGATGTCCACAGGCAGAAATCACCTAACTAGGGAAGCGGCTGGGAAACACCACGCCACACACAGCTTTGGGGCCTGATGAGGAAAGAGCTGTAAAAAGTAGAGACATGTGAGCTCAGTCAAGCAGTCTTCTGAAGCAAATAAGCCTGGGGCAAAAGAGGAAGAAAGCCTGAGTCGGGGGACCTTCCGCAGATGGCAGAGCCCTTTGCGAGTGCCGGTGAATCTCCCTCCCCAAGTCAGGAGTGGGGAGTGGGGTCACTCCCTAAGCTAGGAGTGACCTCTTTCCGTGAAAAACAGGCGAAAGATCTGCCTCCGTAGATTGCTGATAATGCTGACCTGAGCAGTGATGGAGTTCCCAGTCAGGAAGTGACCCCTTTTATGAGTTTAGATTTATACGTTGCAAGGGCTTCAAGGTGGATGTTGTTTGCCTTGCCCACTTTTCAGAACTCCTATGGGGAGAGAGAGGTGAAGTATTTTCGTGTGGATTCCTCACTGTAGTGTGACTTGGCCCGGCTCAGGTCACTGGGGCCTGGATGTGGCTTTATACATTCCAAAGGGAACAGAGGCCCCAAGCCAGGCTTTGTCCTCGGTAGGGCCAGGCAGTGGTTGGGCCTTTGTCTCTGGGCCAGGCAGTGGTTCTGTTCTAGAATAGCCGTGCTTCACATGGCCTCATCCATGTTGCTCAGTGTTTGAGGAGGTGGGAGAAGGTAGAAGCCGTGTCATTTTCAACTCAGGAGGAAAGATTGCGGCGATAAACCACACACACACACACACACACACACACACACTTGTAGTATCGTCAGGGGCCCTGGGTGAGGAGAGGCACCCTGATTTCTCAGGGTAATTCTGTGACTGTTTCTGCTAGGAGGGACCTTGAACCTAGCAATGTGACCTTGACAGATTTTCACTGTGGATTTAGGAATTTGGGTGTACGCCCCTGGCCTGGTGATTCTTTCTTCAGGAGGTTTCATCTTCCCTAACATCTCCCCTGAGACCTTGTAGTTCAGACTTGGTGTAGACAGACTCTACAGTGACCAGCTCATCTTCCCTGAGGGAAAAGTCACCGAAAAATACCCTGTAACTTTTTTGCTGAAAGAAGCACAAGGGCCCGGGCGTAGCTTAGTGGCAGAGTTAGCGTGTACGAGGGTCTGGGATTAACCCTAGCATTTAAAAAAAGAGGAACAGGAGCGTCCGTGAGGGACAATCTCCGTATGACAAAATGGCAGGTGTACACTTCTCATTTCAGATCTCAGTGTCATTTCTCACTAGAACGTGGCCCCAAGTGACACTTTCCATTCTCCCTGGGTCATGGGTCCCTCCTAGCAGGTAGATGACGCCTGAATTGCATCAGAAAGAAGGTTCCCCTGGGGCAGAGATCTTGTCTGTTTTGTCACTGGTGCGCCTGAGAGCCTGGCACGGTGCCTGGCTGGAAGTAGGTGTTCAGTAAATATTTGTTAAAGCAGTGGCTGAATGAAGGGATCCCTGCAGCCATCCTTACAGACAGGAAATCAGGCCAGCTGATCTCAGGTCGCTATGCCTTTTCCTCGGTCCTTGTCAGAGTCAGATTTCATTTAAGCTTTCTCAAGCTAAAAAAGCTGATCTCATCAGAGTGGAGTAGTCACTAGAGGTTGGGAGGGCGGGGGAGACAGAGGTCAGATACTGGAACCAAAACAGAGGGAATAGGACTGACTAGCCTAGTGTTCTCGGCATCTCGGGGTCCCTGTGGTGTACACCAAATTATTACATATTCGTCATACTGTAAGCGTCTGAAGGGTCCCAGTGCTGAAATGATAAATGCTTGAGGCAATTATGTGGATTTAACTACACTGTTTACATGTATCCGATAGTACCGTAACCCATAAATATGTATAATAATGATCAGGTTTGAGGGGAACACTTAAAAGAATAAAAAAGAAGGAAAGGAAAAAGGAATCAGAAAACAGGCAAGGGATGAGTTTGGGCAGAGGAGATAAAGCTCCCCAGTGTCCTCACCCCTTACGTGATACTCATGGTTGCCAGAAACCTGTACGGTCCTCAGAGGGAACCCGTGTCCCGTGGGGCTCTGGTACGCCTGGCAGGGAGGACAGGCGAGAGCTGCCTGCCTGAGGCCCTTGGAAGACCGGGCCACCTCAGAGTCGTCTGAGTCCCTCATGTCTCCGCAGCGGCCAGGCAGACACAGAGCAAGGCCTCTGGCAGCTCTGTGCGTCAGTGAGAGCAGGTTGTCCTGTTGGGAAAAGTGCAGGCAGTGACTGTTCCAAAACGGAATCTCAGGTCAGGCCCAGAGCCTTTTTCCTATTTAGGAGGTGGCCCAGATGCTGGGATCTGTTTCCTTTTGGTGTATGTGCAGCTGTAACTAGCCTCCCCATAACCTGAGATCTGCTGGCCCTGACTTAGTGACGAATCGGCCTTGGAAATCGTTCCAAATCTTCCATTCCATTTTTAGCTGGAAAGTCCCTGTGGGGACTGCTGTCACATGGGGACCTGGGAAGCAGAGGGCCAGGTGGGTCTTGGCCAGCCAGCCTGACCCATCTTCTGCCTGTGATCAGGGATTTTTTTTGTGGGGGTGTTGTTGTTTCAGAAATAGGGTTTTGCTATCCTGCCCAAGCGGGTCTTGAACTCCTGGGCTAAAGCAGTCGTCCTGTTTCAGCCTCCTAAGTAGCTGGGATTTCAAGGTGTCGCACCCAAGCTCAGCGCGCCTGCTGTCCTCTGGTCCTCTCCTGGCCAGTTAGATGACGACAGAGTGATCCAGGGAGGGGCGTTCTGAAGTTGTCGCCGTGTTTGCCGCCATCCAGGCCTCCCCACTGTTGCTCCTCCTGCTGTCTGAGTCTGTCTTCACCGTCTGGGTAATCTGACAGATGCTCCCCTGCTCGGGACGGAGAATCAAGGGTGCTGATCTCACTGATGGACTTATTTTTTTAAATTACACTTCCCATGGTACTTTGAGGTCATAGGCTGGGAATGTTAAACACACTTTGGCAGTTGGAGAGTTCTGAGTACTTTCCATTTCTCTTCCGAATGCCACCTTCTCTTTGGAAAGACAACCTCTGTGGGGACCTAGCCTTTGGGGGGACATCCTGCCTAGGCGTTCCCTTGTCACCGAACACCTGGGGCGAGCCTGAGCTCCGCGCAGATGAGCTGGGTGGGCCTGGCAGTGTTGAACGGCAGAGATGACTGCGCTCCTCCCACCTTGCCCTTTACACACGCGCCAGCAGGACACTTCTTGACATTTGCCTGGCCCAAAAGGTCCTTTCTCTAGGGGCCTGATGTGTGAATGATGTGAATAGTTCTAAGTACTTCTGGTTTCTTTTTGGGTGGTTGTAGCCAAGCTCAGAATTAAATCAACATTTTCCCCTCCCCAGAGGCCAGGGCTTGGCTTGGACTGCCAAGTTCTGATGCCTGATGACCCATTATTAGTCTGCAGAGCTTGCAGAATCTCCAACAAAACAACCCTGGGAGGAGAGCAGAATGTCTGCAGCCCCGGCTGCCAGATTCTCTCCTCAGAGACCCTAAAGTTCTACATCCTTCACACAGAAAAGTAGAATGGGGAAGAGGTTACGGTAAAGCCTCCTGAGGGGAAGAGCAGGCTAGGACTCTATGGAAACACACCCTCCTTTTCCTCTCTCCGTGTCACAAGTGTAGGGACCGCGTGGCAGTCTCCTAAATTACTGCTTTCTTCCTCAGACTCAACTCTTGGCACTGTGACCTCGGGCAGCTTACTTAATGTCTGTGAACTTCAGTTACTTAATTTGCAAAATTGTAGTGCCAGCTGGGCTTGGTGGCGCATGCCTGTAATCCCAGCTGGGCTCCGGGCACCAAAAGGAGGCTCAGAAGGCTGAGGCAGGAGGATCCCCATGAGTTTGAGGCCATCCTGGGCTACACAGTGAATTCAAAGCCAGCCTGCACTACCTAGTGAGACCCTGTCTCCAAAAAGAAAAAAAAATGGTGATGCCTATCTTCAAATCAGGCTTCCTACACATTCCTTTAGGACAACTTCCTCGAATCCCTGGCGGGGGAAGTTGCACTTGCCCAGAACAGCCTGCAGCTCTTTAAGGGTAGCGATTGCGTCCTCTGCTGTGTGTTCTAAGGTTCTTGTAGAATTCCCAGCCAGCAGTGCACATCCCTCCCTACAAAGACTCCCCTTCTGATGTCTCTACCCGAGCCGTGTCTCTCGCTCCTCTTGGGTCTAACGCGGTGCGTGCTGGTTGTTTGTTTTCGTTGAGGTGACAGTTCTTATGTTGTTTTTCTTTCTCTATCCGAAAGAGATTCTGATTTCTATTTCCTGTTTATGGAGTTCCTGGAAAGCTTACGCTTAGGTAGCTATTTCACGTTGATTTCTCTTTCTAGCTAAACACAGTGGTCAAGAAACCCGTGGTGGGAAGGAAAGCGTCCAATGGTGGTGTAGTCAGGGAGGCCCCAGCTTCGGCCCTCCCTTGCATCTCGATGGGGGTCTGGCTGAGGAGAGGAGACGGACGGGGGAAGCTGCGGACCTGCCTGGCCCCTGTCTCTTTGCTGCTGTTACCTGCAGTTCACGTGCTTCCCAGCCTTCCACCCGCATCCAGCATCAGAGCTTAAGCTTTCGTGCCCTGAGCTCAGTGTTGAAGTCTGGATCAGATATCCAAAGTGATGCTCCCAAAGGTGTGACAGGTGTGTGTGTGTGTGTGTGTGTGTGTGTGTGTGTGCAGGGCACAAGTGAACCTGAGAATGTGTGTTCAGACCCCATCACAACACACTAACCTGGTGTTATAAAGGGTCGTGCCACTGGACCTCCTTTTTGCTAAAGATTCTCTAGTAAACTTGAAAGATGCGCTAAGACTTTGTCCTGTGTCTGTCTGTATTCACTCATTCATTCATTCATTGTCCTTTTGAGACAGGGTCTCGCTATGCAGTTCAGGCTGGCCTTGAGCTCACTTTGTAGCCCTGGTCTTGAACTCACAACGATCCTCCTGCCTCAGCCTCCCAAGTGCTAGAATTACAGGCGTGCGCCACCACCCCTGGTGCTGTATTCATTTTTTTTTAAAAAGTTTTTTTCTCATGCTGTTGCAAACTCTATACACAAGAGAAGTGCCAGCCTCCAGAACATTTTTATACAACTTTGTTTTGACACAAAAATGACTAAATCGATATCACCATTCCTTTCCTTTAGTCAAGCTTTGCTGATAGACCAAAACTGAGTTGGTGGGCCTGCGATATAGCTCAGCGGCATAAGTGCTTGCCTGGCAAGCCTGAGGTCATGAGTTTGATTACCGGTTCAAAAAAACAAACAAACAAACACAACTGAGTTGGTGTGAGCTTGCGTGCTGGACTCCAGTACCTCCAGGTAGTGGGAATGTCACAGGAACCTGCCCAGGCCGGACCACAAGACCATTCATGACCCACCCCAAGCTGAGTTTCTGCCTCTTCTCTACTACTTGGTGTCTCCCCTCGTGAAAGTCTAATAAAATCAAAACACAAGTGCTTGTCCCTGTCCCTTAGCTGATGCCGCCCTGCCCAGCTTTCTTTGTCAGGTGACCGTGGTTTGCATTCGGGAGTGGATGGACACCACACACCTGTGCCGGAAAAGACACAGATTGGTGGTGAAACTGTCACAGGCCATCAGCTGTGTAGTGTAGCTCAGCCACTGACCACTATCTGTGCGTTAGGCTTAAAACAGCAGAGGGAACTGACAGGCCAGGGGCCCCGGCTCGGCGTACACACGCTTTTGAAGTCGTGTGTATGATTATAATTCCGTTCTCTGCCCATGGTAGTCCTGGGCGGTGGGTATGTTCGCATTTGTAGACCAGGCCACAAGCTCTGAAGAGTTACACAGTTTTTCTAAGATCCTCAGCCAGTCACTGGTGGAGTCAGAGGTCCGACCTGAGGACTGTCTCATTCCTCGCCTGTGCGCTGTGCCATGGTACAGTAGGCGCAGCGTGGGATCTGGGCGGGCTTCCTCTGACCGAAGCCCGGACACTAAGGGGCATCAGAAGGGAATGCCCATGGTAACAAGGGAGGCAGCGTACCTGTTAAAAGAGACTCAAGAGTTGGACTCAAACCCAACATTTGTTTGTGTTTTTAGTCCATGGTGGTATGAAAAACACACAAAAGAATGATCGGGCAGTGCAGTAAGCGTGACGCAGGTGGAGACCGTCAGCAGTACTCAGACCCGGGATGAAAGGGAGCTGGAGCAGCACGCTCCCGGCACTTCCAGCATCACCCCACAGATGGCTGGTTATTTACAGAGGGGAAACGTGCCTTTGTGTGAGAGAGGTGCGTGGGCGCCACCTTACCCACACCTCACACCTGACCCCATTCCTCCTCCAACCACCATGTGGGGGAGGGGCCCAGCGTCACTGTTCGCTTCTGCAAAAAGTGCTTACCCAAGCCAGGCGTGGTGTTGCACGCCTGTAATCCCAGCACTGAGGAGGCTGAGGCAGGAGGATCGCCAGCCTGGGATATACAGTAAGTTCAAGGCCAGCCTAGACTACAAAGCAAGACCCTGTCTCAGAAAACCAAAGGACTTCCCAGAAGGGCTGCCATCCTCACGGAAGTGATGGCAGCTGCCTTGAATGCCTGGATGAGCTGCAGTGCCCCTGCCGTCAGCTCTCGCCCTCTCTGCTCGCCTTGCAGGTTCCAGCGTGAATGGCCTGGAGGAGCCCAGCATCGCCAAGAGGCTGCGGGGCACCCCGGAGCGGATCGAGCTGGAGAACTACCGGCGCTCCGTGAAGCGGGCGGAGGAGCTGGAGGAGGTGCCCGAGGAGACGCAGGCCGAGCACAACCTGAGCAGCGTGCTGGACAAGGGCACCGAGGAGGACGTGGCCAGCAGGTCAGCCTGTGCCGTAGCTACCAGCCGCTGCTTCTCCGGGGCTGTGGCCTCGCCAGAGCCCCCACTAATATACTAGAGGAGTGTGTTAAGTGTGGCGTCTGAGGGTCCGAGGGGGATGTAGCTCCGTGTCACAAAGATTGCCTGGGAAGCACAAGGTCCTGAGTTCGATTTCCGGTACCAAAAAAAAATATGGCATCTGAGCCAGGCTGTCTTGGTCAAACCTGACTCTTCCGTTTTCCACCTGTGGGACCGACCCTCGGCAAGTTATGTGATACTGTCTGTAAAGTGAGGCCAACACTGGTGCCTTCTTTACAGAACGGGGTGCAGGTGAAGGGGGCGGATAGGTAGAAAATATGTAAAACAGTACTTCGCGCAGGTAAGCACTTGTGGGTTTTTTTGTTGTTTTGGGTTTTTTTCCCCTCAGTGGTGGGGATTGAACCCAGGGCTACCGGTTGAGCTATGTCCACTGCCCCTTTTTAATCTATTATTTTTTATTTTTGAGATAGAATCCCTGAGTTGCCCAGGCTGGGCTTGAACTTGGGATGCTCCTGCCTCAGCCTCCTGGGGTACTAGGATTACAAACTTACACCGCCACACCCAGCTTAGCTGTGAGTTATTTTGTGTGGTGCTGTCTGCACTGGTTGTCCTCACAGGAATCAAGAGCATGTATTTTGTTGGGTAAGAAAATGCGTAGCAACTGAGATTCCAGCTCAGGGTTTCTGGGTTCAAACTCAGGATCTTTGCTGTTTTCCTGGTGCCGCTGATCCATCCCTCCCATTCTGTCTTATGTCTAAATCAGCACCAGCGGTTCATATTATTAGTAACACATCTCTATGCAGATCCATGCGTAACGAGATACTGCTCATTCAGTAGGGCAGGGCCAGTAAAAGTCACATCACAAAATTGGTTGAACGCATATACCATGTCTTTAGTTTGTTAATCATTGAGAAAGTAACAGAAAAGACCCAAGTCCCATTGTTTACAAATTCATTGACAGGAAGAGATTGTCGCACAGGCAGAAAAGCAGACCTAAAGCACAGTGCTGCCGAGGGCCAGGTGGTGTCGCAGGAGAAGCCCTGGGTTTAGATTGAGGTAACTCGCCACGAGCTCACTGTGCAGTCTTGGGGAAGCCAAGTAAAGATGGCGTCTTGGTTACTTTTCCCTCGTTGCTGAGACAAAATACCCAGTGCCCAAAATTAAGGAAGGAAAGGTTTATTTAGCTCACAGTTTGTGGGGGTTTCAGTCCATACTCAGCTGGCTCCAAGGCAGGGTGGCAGGGCACAGGGGCAACACTTTAAGGCGTCACAAGACAGCAAAAGAAGCAAGAGCAAAAAGGGGGGAAGTAAGTCTCTTTTCCTCCCTTATATTGTTTTTTTGGTTTTTTGGTGGGTTTTTTGTTGTTTTTTTTTTTTGAGACAGGATCTCGCTATGCAGTTCAGGCTGGCCTTGAGCTTACTTTGTACCCCAGGCTGGTATCAAACTGGCAAAGATCCTCCTGCCTCAGCCTCCTGCGTGCTGGGAGTACAGATGTGCGCCACTATTATATGCCAGCTATCAGCCCATGCTGAGGCCCTCTCCATGCCCTCCTCTTCGACAAGCTGAGGATGTTTACAAAGGGCAGACCTTGGCCCCCTGCTGTGTCATGTAGTTGAACTTTTAAACTTCTCAAGTTGACACAGTGTATCAGCTGTAACAGATGGGCAGAAATCCGGGGTGTCCTTGGGCCCCAGCAAGTGGTTTTACACTTAGCCAGTTCCAGCATTCAGTTCTGTTTAACTGGGTGATACCTTTGGGGGCGGCACACATTCTGACCCCTACAGGAGTCCAGCATCTGTTGTTTTTTCCTCAGAGTGACCAGGGTCAGTAGAGATGGGTGTTGTGGGGCAGAGCTTAACAAAAGAAAGGGACCGTCCTTTGGTTCGTGAGTTTATTATTGGGTGTTCACGCCGTGTGCGTGAGATGTGCCTCCCTTACACCTTGTCGTGGTGTCAGCACCTTACCTTCCTGATGTAAGAAGAAGAAAAGAAAGAAAAAGGACAAAATCACTGTGGCCAAACCGTCCTGCAGATTCTCAGGCTGGAGCGCTAGCTGTACCCTGACGCATGGAAGCTTCCGGTAATCATTGGGAGTGTCCGCCTCCCACACCAGGCACTTCCGCAGACTCGTGACAGAGGGTTGTGTGGGGGTGAAGAAAGGGGCACATTTTATTTTAAGGCCCTGAGAATGTTTCTCAGGGGGTGTTTGCTGGGCAGAGTTGCTGCTAGCCGCGTCCCTCCTCCTGCCCTGGTGCAAACGCTCCCCAGATGAACCCTTCTGGGCCGGCCCCGCAGACATCTCCACCGTGCCTTCCGAGGCAGCTCCCCTTGGTATATGCAGTTCTAAAGCCTCAGTGATTGCAGGTCACCATCACATAACCCAGCATCACACGCAGAGCACCCACGAGAGGCGCCCACCACCTACTCTCAGATGGAAGTGGGGTGCACGCAGTGGTGGGAGGGGAGCCCCCCGTCCAGGCGTGCTGATAAACCCTACAGCAGAACGGAGGGTGCGTCTGAGTTAAACAGGAAACCAGGGCTGGGCCTGTGGCTCAGTGGTAGAGCTCTTGCCTCGCGTGCACAAAGCCCTGGGTTTGATCCCCAGCACCCCCAAAAAAGCAAAGTTTAAAAGGGTCTTTTTAGAAAAAGGCAATACTAAGAGCAACAACAGACTTGCATCAGGTGCTGTCCAGGGTGAGAAACAGCCTCTCGGAAGTAAGGAAGGAGTTTCAGGCTCGGCCGTGACTTCCTCAGGAAACGGGCCGAGCGTGGGTTCCCCCTTCCCTGCAGCACGAGGTGGGAAGCAGGTGCCGCTTCCAGACCTCAGCGCTCCAGGAAGAGACTCGAGACTAGAAGTTGAGAAACAGCCTGGTTTTCAGGACTCACTCACCCCAGCCCAGGAACTCCCGCGCCGTGGTTTGAGAGAGCTCGCCGCAGCCACCTGCTGCGGAAGGCAGCGGGGTGATGTTTCAGCATGCGGCTGAAAACCCAGCTGTACTACCCACTGCAGGGAGCCAAGAACCTAACTGCCCTGTGCCCCAGTTTCTTCACCTGCAAACGGCACTGCCCTTCGTAGCTTTATTGTGAGGATTCAATCAAGCAAAGCAGCAGACGCCATCGGCGCACGGTAGTCCCTAAGAGAATGGTAGCGGTTGCAGTTGTGTCCTGTGGGTACACGCAGAGTGCAGGGGCAGGCCGGGGATTTCACGCGGGTTCCCTTCAGTGGTGGGATAAATGGCAGGAACCGGGTTTGGCCCAAACTCACCATCCGCTGCTGCCTTGGTGACCAGACCTTCCGAATCTCCAGCCACCCAGCAGTCCTGCTGCAGGGCAGCTGCTGGCCTGAGACGCTCAGTCCCACGCGGTGGGGTAAAGCCCAGGAATTTTCATTTTAAACAGTTCCCAGGTGCTGCTCTAAAGTTTCCAAGTTTCCCTGGCCGCAAACCCCAGCTGGGACACTTAGTGAGAAGCTAATTCCTCGTCCCTCCATGGAGGTGTGGACAGAGAGGCCAGGAAAGCCTGCTTTTACAGACGCCGTGGGCGGGTGTCCGTCCAGGTCCGTGACGTAGTTCCCACCTGTTGTGAGTCCTCAGCCACATCGCCGCCTCTCGGCCTGGGCCTGGGCAGCTGCCTGACCCTCCTCCCGGGCAAGCGCGAGCCTGTCTGCCGGAAGAGCCAGGCAGCAGCATTTGTGTTTCCTAGGGCAGGACCAAGCTGGCCAGAGACAGGGGAGGACCAGCTCCGGGATCTCAGCGTGGTTTTTCACTGACTGCCTGGCGGGAGGAATTTGCTGAGGCAGGGAGGGCAGCCAGCTGCTGGCCTTTGCAGTGTTTACAGATCTGCGGCCCTGAAGAACCATGAGTGGGCACCGGAGCAAGGGGTATGTGTCCAGAGAGCGCAGCCTGGCCCCGTGGTGGCCAACCCTCGGTCAGAGTAACCCCACAAGGAAAAGTCAGTCCGGAGGGCTGCGCGCGAGTCAGCAGGAACTCCGGCCCGGCCCTCTCTCCGCCCCCACAGAGGCGGCAGCAGGGGCCGCAGGTGACAGGATGTTGGGTTGAGCGCACATTAATTTCCACTGTGTGCAGACTGCCGGGGCTGTGCATTTCCGCCCTGCTCAGCAGTAGCGTCCACGGGGTTGTCGGGGCAGGTGGGGCGAGGGGCAGGGACAGGCGGGAAAGCAGATTGCAGGCTCTGGTTAGAAAAGAGGAAAGCGTGGGTCTCATTTTCTTCTGGAAGTCACCGCGGAGCTTGGGGGTACCCCGTGCAGAGCCTGCCTCCGTTCCTGCTGGCACCTTCTGGGGGGCCATCCTGGACCCAGAGCACAACACGCTTCCTGGGCTTGCTGCCCTGCGTGCCAGCACCCAACCACTCTTAGGTTCTTGGGAAATCACCAAACGGCACAGAGTGGTTGGCTGTGTGTGGCTGTCGCTGGGGCTGTCACCCCTCCTCACGGCCGCGGCCCAGCCCCCTGAGGCGACAGCCTTCTCGTTTGTAAAAATGGGAAAAATACTCTCCCCTATCTGCAGAAGTGTTTCAGATTCCAGAGTTTTTCAGCGTTTGAAATAACTCCATAAGCCTCACAGTTGATTAATCCTGAATCCAAAACTCTGAAATCTGAAATGCGCCAAAGACCGGATGTTTCTGAGAATCGTGCTGGTGCTCAGAAACTTGTAGGCCTTCGAATTTCCAGTTAGGGATGTTCAGCCTGTAAGGGTAACTGCGCCCTGGAGTGTCGCTAAGTGAGCCAATGCAAAGGAAGTGCTGTGCCAGGAAAAAAAGAAAAAAGAACGAAAAACAGAGAAAAGAGTTAACAGAGGAAGCGCCGCATGCAGCAGAGTCCCTCCTTGGGGTCCGCGGGCCCCCTGGGACTGTGGCCCTGGGTGTTCCTGCCCACTTGAGAAGAACCTTGTCCCCGTGGGGTCCTCGTCCGTGAGCTTGGTGTCGCCTCCTCCTGCCAGGGCCCAGTGAGGCGATGCTAAGGGAAACATAAGGAAGGCGCCTTGAGGTGCACAGCTGGTTATGAACTGTAGCAGGGAGGGTTTGCTGTTACCCAGTCTTCCAGGGGGAGTAGTTAGCTCCTTCTGACAGGCTCTGTCTGGCAGAGCGTCTCTGGTGGTGTCCTCTCCAACACCTCCGAGATCAAGGCGGGCCCGCCCTGGCCCTCGCTGCGGCCCCTGGAACACTCGACCCGCCTCAGCTGCACCCGCACAATGTAAAGGCCGGAGAGAGAGAGAGCGGCCCAGCGCCTTCCCTGAGGCAGCGCAGACCAGATCATCTCACAGCATGCCGTGTGTTCCAGGGCAAAAGCAGATGCCTGCTTGGAGAGGAAGGTAACCTGAGGGCTGGCTTTTCTGGCGCTCATCTCTCCCGCAAGACTACATACTGAGAAGATACTGTCTCTTCCCGTAAAGCGGGAAAAATTTGCTTTTTTTTTTTTTTTTTTTTTTTGTGGTTCAGTAATTGGCTCTGCCTAGCAAGTGTCCAGGCTGTAGTCCAAGGGAGGCTGCCTCACCAGGACTCCTCCCTCCACTGCACCCAGAGCTTCAGGGTCTGCGGGCAGCCAGGGAATGTTGGATGAACCTTGCAGTGCTAGCTTTATACAGTGAATCTTGCATGACATAGGCAGCCTGGCCAGCCCTAGAAACTGCCCCAAGGTCTGGGGATTTAGCTCAGCGGCAAAAGCGCCTGCCTGGCAAGCGCAAGGTCGTGAGTTTGGTTCCTGGTACCGGAGAAAAACCAAAAAAGAAAAAAAAAAACAACAAAAAAAGAAACTGCCCCAAGTCCTATGAAAATGACATCCTAGCAGGACGTGGTGGCGCATGCTTGTAATCCCAGCACTTGCAAGGCTGAGGCAGGATTGCGGCAAGTTCAAGGCCAGCCTGGACTGCAAAGTGAGTTCAAGGGCAGCCTGAATGACATAATGAAACCCTGTCTCAAAAAGACGAAAAGATAAAGGGAAGGGCCAGTTACGGCGCCTTCTGGGTCTCCTTGTTCTGCACCGGAGTGGCAGGCTGCTGGCCTGTGTCCTCTGCAGGAGCAAGTCTCAGTCTCTCGGAAGTGGGCTGCGCTGGGAGCTTACGAAGGGAGGCGAGAGTGGAGCCTGAGTGTTCTGCATGCCTCACTTCTGTGGTCCCAGGCCCTTGAGCTGTCGTAAAAGTAACGGAGCGGCACGAGCAGCCGTCAGCGTGCCTCGCTGTCTTCGTGACGAGGGGTGCATTCGTTACCACGTCGTGCGCAGTGCAGCGGTCCGCGTGACATGGCACAGGCGCGGACGCATCTGTGCGGCCTCTCCCAGGAAGCTGCGGCCAGTCCCTCCCAGCCTGCTGACCGTGGGGGCCTTGAACAGGCGGAGGGGCACACTCCGCCACAGAACAGGCAAGGGCCACCCTCCCTCTGCCCACTGCAGGCTTACAATGAGCAGCGAGCCCTCCTTACCCGTGTTTCATATTTGAGCAGCATTAAGTGACATGAACTGGGCTACAGTCATTCATGAGAAAATGAACTGGTGCAAACACAACGGCAGAGCAAACGGAGTGCGGCAAAGGAGTACTGAACACCCAGCTCCCCGGCTTTCCAGGGTCCGAATCCTTAGGTTCCCCATTTAAACTGCCTCCTCCCAGCCCTCTGCCCCACCGTACTTCCACTCCGCCTTGCTTCCTCGTATCTCCCTCTGGGAATGGGGATCTTTCCTAGATCATCGTTGTGTTCTGTGTGATGTTTAGTAAGTGTACTATGGGTACAAGACACTCAGTCTCTCTTGGGTGAATGAATGAATGAATGAATGAATGAATGAATGAATGAATGAATGAAGTGCGTGAGATTAGCTGAACTAAGCTGGGAAGGAGCCAGCTCTTTGTGTCTCTTATGTCCACCGGCTTAGCCTTAGTGGGTGCTCAGAAATGTTTACTGAATGAATGAACGAATGGCTGTGTAGTGAGTCAGCAACAGTGAAGAGGTGGAGCCCCAGCGTACAGCAGGTCCGATGGGAGTAAGTGGTCCCTAACCTCCACAGCGCTCCTGTGAGGCAGGTATGACATGAGCTCCTGACCCGGAGCACCGGGAACCAACCGGAGGTCTCGTCACCAGAAAGCAGAGCCGTGTGGCACTGGGAGGGGCAGACAGCGTGGCTCTGGGAGGACACACCAGGGAGCGAAGCACCCACGGCAGAGTCTGGAAACTACCCACTTGGAGCCTCCGCTGTGCTGCTTCATTCGGCGCAGTCAGACCACTCTGCTCTCTTGTCATTGATGTGCGGCGGTACACACCGATTATCACTCACACCAGCCGGGGTGTCTTGAGGTTTTTATTAGGACTCTGCTAGATAGGCGCTGAACTGGCTGATGGACCGTCCCGCGGTTGATCTCAGTCTCCAGGTCAGCCGGTACTGAGTGACCCAAAACCTGTACCCTAAATCATGTCCTTGATCTTTCTGATTTGCCAGCTTCCATATAAAACTACACGCGTTAGCGAGTCCTCACGTTGGGTCCCATTATTACACGCTCCACCCCAGACCCCAGGCAGACAAAGATCCTCTCTACCCGTATAGTCTCGGGAGAACATCCCAGGGGGTTAGAATGTATCTCCCTGAAGTCAAGGATCAGGACAAGGCCAGCCTCTCTCTGAGCAAGGCTAGATTCTCCCTGGCACAGCACCATAGCACTCAGAGTGGACATAGCGTCTGTCGCCGTGTGTGCACTGGCTTGCGTGTTCCCACCCCCAGGTGCGCGGGGGACAGCCTGCCCTGGGTAGGGAGGACCCCACCTTCAAGGAAGTTGGGACTGGGCCAGGCACTCCGTCGTGCAGGGCTGGGTCCCACGCTTTGCTGTGAAAGCCACAGCTTTTCCAGCCCGGTGAAGTGTGCACTTCTCACAGAGGGCAGAGCCTCCTGCAAGAGATGCTTTGGGAATTACAAGACCACTGAACATCTGCAGGGGAGCCCACGGCACTGGAGGGGATGGGATTTTATTCACATCCTGTCTTCTTCCCTCCGCAGGGCCAGGAAGAGCGGGTAGAAGGTAGGGGTCGGATTCTGGCTTCTCAAAATTCTGGCGTGCAGCGCAGCCTTGTGCCGGGCCGTGGGCTGCGAGGGCACAGGTGTGCAGAGTGTAGCTGCCCGTCGGGTGTGGTAACCGTGTGCGGAGGGCCTTTCCCAGTGGCCTCTGCCGTGGCTCTGCAGTGGGCCGGGCCTCGTCCGCCTCTTGTCTGTGTGTGGTCTGTGTGTGCAGCTCAGGGACTGGCACGTAGTGGAGTCCCAGGAGCCCGTGGAATCTTCTGTCAGCTGCTTCCTCCAGCCCCGGCCTGGAGCGCTGGTTGCTCTTGCAGCTCCGGCAGTGCCTTGCAGCTCCGTCCATTCCTACCAGGCCCATGCTTCTCCTGAGAAGCTACTGAGCGACCCGAGTAGAGTAGAATTGATATCTTCAAAGGGGTCAGGGCGAAGGAGGATTTTCTCTCCATTCTCGGTGCCTAGGGTTATGGGTTTATAGCAGAACCAGTCCGTCACCCCTTCTGGGCCTCTGTGAACCCTGACTCCACGGTCGGGTGTTCTCTGGGCCGTTGGCCTACGTGGGCTCACGTAGATGCTCACTCAGGGTGTATGTCATCCTGCTGCCGTCACCCCTCTCCTCCTGCGCAGGGAGGGACACGCTCAGCAGGGGCTTCGCTGAGACGGCCTTGGAACCGTCCCCTGCGCAGCGTATTGCCCTCCCCTCACTCGACCGTTGTGATTGCTCTTGACAGCAGTTCCGAGTCGGAGATGGAGGAGGAGGAGGAAGAGGAGGAGGAGGACCAGCTGCCCCCCTCTGACCTGGGCGGAGTTCCTTGGAAGGAGGCTGTGCGGATCCACGCCCTCCTGAAAGGAAGGAGCGAAGAGGAGCTGGAGGCCTCCAAGGACTTCGAGCCTGGGGAGGAAGAAGAGGAAGAATATGAAGAGGAGGAGGAGGAAGAATACGAGGAGGAGGAGGAGGAGGAGGAAGCATCTAGTGAAGGTCAGAAAAAAGTCTTTCCTGCCAGCCCTGCCCGTTCTGCGTGTGCATGCTGGAGGCCGTGGGCTCAGAGGCACGCAGAGCCTCCTGCAGAGCCCCGGGCGCAGGGTGGACCGTGGCAGTGGGAGTAAGTCCTTTATTCACGTTGGCATTTTTCATTAGAAGTCAGGGACCAGTCCAAAGACTTGGTTCAAATTAGGTTATTCATTCCTGACTTTTCCTTTTCTCGTTTTACCCTTTCGTTTCAATTAGAGAAATTAATTAGAAAGAAGCAAGGAAATCGAGCTTTCAGGAGGAGACCCTGCTTCCTAGTCTTGGCTGGTGGAGGCTGCTTAGCTGCCCACTGGACGGGGTCCCCTTGACGACCCTCAGAGTCGCGTTCGGGGCCGGAAGTCCTAGGAGGAACCTAGGTTGGGTAGTCAGTCACCGTAGTTCTTCTGAAAGACTCTTGCCTGGGAGGTTTTGATTCTGTACCTCTCTCTGGGTCTGTGACCTCCGGGGACAAGGAAGCCAGTTTCTAGGCCGCTCTGCCTGCCTGTGTCGAGAAGGACGACCGTTCTTCCCTGTCCTGGCCACAGGGGCCCCATGGGAGGTGAGGGAGGGACCGAGGCAGGCGGAGCCCAGACTCCGCAGACAAGGACCCTGCCCCGTCTCTGGAGGGCATGGAGCCGGGAGCAAGGACACAGGCCTTCGTGCTCCTGAGCCTCACTTCCCCCTCGTTTGGGACAGAGGAGCAGATTAATAGTGGGCCACACGGCAGACCTGGCCCACAGTTGCCCTGCTGCCCGTGGGCTTATGTTTGCATTTCCTGGAATTCCCCGTGCTCGCTGCCCAGGCCGATCCCAGGGGCTGTCTCCTCTGGCACCACAAGGCCCATACCTTCCCAGACTTGAGGCTCGTGTTCCTGAGCCGCTCCCTGGAGAGCTGTGCGGCTCCAAGACCCTGGTCCTCATGAGGCAAGGTGGATGGAAAGAAAGCACCCCCAACCCTGACCCGGGCCCTGGGCGTTGGTCTGAGTGTCAGGGTCATAGCACATCCTCAGAAGCTTCTAGAAAGCTCCCTTGCAGCGCCCCTCTCCCCTCCAAAGGTGATGTGGTGGCTTGTGTTCCCTCCAGTCAGGAGACACCAGTAAGGTCTGTGTAAGGAGCCCCAGGCCCTGGCTGGAACCCGAGTTCCCTCTGCTCAGCGGCTTCTACAGAGGCTCAGCGCTGCCTCCACGTCCCTGAGATCAGAGACTCGAGCCTGTGCGTGACTCAAGCAGGGGAAGGTATTTTGTTCATGTTACCCCGGAAGTCATTATCTCCACATGACCCTTAATGCTCAGCGGCTTTTACCCTGACATAGCTGCGGGTCAAAGCCTGCTCATTCCCTCTTTAGGAGAGTTCCGCCCGCTTCCTGGTCTCGGACCTAAGGTCAGGACCAAAGCTATAAGGAACAGCGCTTGAACCAGAAGAGCAGGAGCAACACATTCAGCGCAGCTCTGAGCATTCCCAGTGGGACCCGGTGTCCCCAGCTTGGAGTGTGTGTTGTCTTCTGGGCTGCAGACTTTGACGCTGTGTGGCCAGAGCAGACGCTGCTGCGAGCAGACGCCGCTGCCTTGCAGCTGAACATCACTCTGCCCTCTTGTCTCTCCTCCCTCCACCCTTTTCTCTCCATTTCTCCCCCTGCGGGATTCTCGATGCTGTTTGTGGGTGTCTGGCTCCCCCTGCTGTAGAAGGGGAGTATTGCCCCTGGGACAGAGAACTGCAAAGCCAGTGGCGCCAGCATCTCTCAAAGGAAGAAGAAACGGGTACACGTAAAGGTGCCCACTTTGCCCCCTGCCTACCTTTGCCCTAGCTCCTTAGCAACCATGCAAAATATGCCTCCAAGAGCAGGTCCCATGTGAAAAGACCTGTGCTGTAGAGATGCCTCCTAGGCTTTGCGCATACCTAGCTGGGCGCCTCCCCGGGGCCCAGCCTTCCCAGGCAAAGTGCAGAGGAGCCTGTGGGTGAGCAGAGATTCAGGAGGCAGCCACGGAAGACTCCGGGAGAGTGCACGGAACATGGCCTCCTCTCCACCCCTCTAGCTTTTGCTACAAGTTCTTATCAGTTAAGAGTCAGCTTCTGTAACGCAGAAGGCCCCACAGCATGGCCACAGCTCCCCGTCCCCGTCACAGGTGCCTTTAGCATTTCCCCGAGAAAGGAAGATAAGCCGGCTTCATGCCATTGATAAGTCTCCAAGGCCGCTGTGTTAACAGGAAGCAGAACATTGCACTGGGGGAGGCTCGCTCTTTCCTTGTTGCTTAGAAGGCAGAGAAAGGCCTTGCCCTTTTCTCTTTGACTTACCTTCCGCCTTCCTAAGATGCCACCGGGGACCTTGCTGTGATTCACGGGCTCCCAGCATAAAGACAAGTAGGTCCTCCTCGGAAACAGTGCACAACTCTGTAAAGCCTTGCAGTAGGGAACCCATGAGCGGTCAGCGCCTTCTCATGACAGGGAGCACTTGGCGTCCACAGCGAGGCTCTCGCGGACACTCACCACCCATGTCGCTTCCCCTCGCTCCAGGCTAAGAGGTCGTCGTAGTGATGGGTGCTATGAAGCCAGGCTGCCCAGTCAGGTCGCTAAGGGAGAGAGAACATACACCCCCAGAGGGAGGCGGCTCCTGGCAGGAAGCCCGGAACCTCTCGGATCCGGTGGCACCTGCTCTCGCTGTCTAAGCAGCCACCCTCCTGCCCACAGAGGGTCCGCTCCCCCGAGGCACTGGCTGCCCCCTTCATCTTAACCCAACCGTGTGGCATGATCCAAGCACTAGTGACAGGGGGCCCACAGGGCCAGGACCGCACGCCAATCCCCGGGCTCGTCCTGAAGAGCCACAGCGGTGTGTCCCCCGCGGTGATATGCGTTGCTAGTACCAGCTGCATCCCTGGGACCCTGCGGGTGGCCCCTCAGAGGCCAGCTGTAATCTGCTCTTGGCATTTGGGTCCCCCAGGTGCACCTTAGGATGAAAAGAGCAGCAGAATCCGCATTTGGAGGTGGACTGCAATTCTTTTTATTGAAGTGAATAGTATATATGAAGCTTAAAATGACGAAATCAGACTGAGAAGTGTGTACGCGTGCATACCTGCACGTGTGTGTGTCAGCACACAAGCTCGGTTTTTGCCTCTTTCTGATTCATACTGCTCCTGGCAACGCTGTAACTTCTGTTTCCTTTCCTTTGGTGTTCCGACCCCTCCGCTCCTTGGCTGTCTATCTGTTTTCTCCTTCCATCGTCTCTCCTCTGCTCCATCCTTTGAACCTGGTCACTAGCCGGGAACCGCGGGCTACAGCAGATCATAAACCCAGAGGATCCCCTGGCGATCCAGGCCGATGTGCACTGGACACACATTCGTGAGAAAGAGGAGGAGGAGAGGACGGTCCCAACCTCCGAGTCCTCCACTTCTCGAGGTAACTTCCTGAGACACAAGGCCCCGGTGGGCCTCTGGCCTCCATCCCGTCCCCCTCGTGCAGGGAGGCTTGCTACTGGTGCAGAGCCAGCGGCTCGCAGGAAGTAGCAGCCCACAGAACGGTGCATTTTCCCGACACTAACCCCACCGCCTCCCGGCCCCTCCTTGAAGGATATGTAAAGTTCTTTATGGAGTAAGAGGTTTCAGTCTTTGTCCACTGGTGCAAAACAGTGATATGAACCTGACCTCGGGAAGAGTGGCGCTCCCTTCCTGTCCCCCGTGGTCCGTGGCAGGCTCTTCACCCGCTCTGCGGAGGTGCCCGCCTTCCCTATGGGCTGGGCCGGCTATGACGTGCGTGCCGGGCAGGGGAGCGGGTGTATTTGGCAGTGAGCTCGGAAGAGATGTGTGTGAGGCAGGCGCTCAAGTCGCTGTGTCATTTTCAGCTGTGGGTTGCGGTTGGGGTCTGTGCGCCCCGTCAGGTGAAAATGTGCCTCGTGCTGGCTTGTTTTCAGGAACGGCAGGAAAGACGGAGGAGTCTGCTGGGGGCTGCGTGTTCTCAGCTCCCCATCTTCCAAAGGTGCCCTGCTGGGGTCGGCACCCGCTCCCTCCTGCTCCCTGGCCTCGCGTATTCCTGGGGCAATTGTGACCCCACAGTTTATAAAGGTGTTTAGAGAATGGTGCTTCCTGTCCCAGAGGAGACGCAGCCTTTCATGGGACATTTCTTCCTTGCAGCCCCAGATCTCCTCTGATGGCTTTTGCAGCACCGTAGCCGCTGTGCAGAGGGCGATGAGAGACGCCTGCACCGGGACAGCGCTGCCGCCCTCCCTGGGGTCCTCTCCTCTCTCCCCCCAGAGGACCCGCCTCAGAGGCTCACCTTGTTGGTGCCAGACAGGCCCGTGCTTTTGTCACATCATCTCAGTCTCTCTTTTAGGACCAGCTCGGCCCTCCCTGGGACCGCTGACTGCTGTGTAACCTTGTATTTATCATCTGTTTTGAATTCAGCGCCCGACCTCCCCTCCGTACGCCGCGCGGCAGTGCAGGCCTGGCTGGAGATGGTCTCCGGAGGTAGTCTGGTGATGTTGGCTCCCCCCACTCACAGTAACCTCTCTTTCTAGGTGGCTCTGCTGGTGCCTTAACACTCGAAGCCGGGCCCTGCGGCAGGTGCATGCGAGGGCGGAGCCAGAGGCGGGTGGGCACTGCATGCCTCACCCGGCAGCCTCCCTGCATGGGCCAGAAGTGCCTCCCACTGCCCAGGGCCACAGAGAAGGACGGAGACAGCCTTCTTCCTATTCCTGTTCAGAAAGGTCGGGGTAGAGGCTGAAGGAACCTTTTCGCACAGATTTAAAGTCTAGAAATTAAGTGGGGTGGTGGTTCGTGTGAAAACAAGAAGCATCAGACAGAGCAACCAAAGTATCCTGGAAGGAAATAGGCAGAACTCAGGGAGGTGTGATGGGAAGGAGCCAGAGGAGAGGGCAGGGCGGGGCTCAGCACTGGCGCACGCGTGCAGCCGGTCAGCTGGGCCTCCGGACGGAGGCGTCCCTGTAAGCACTTACACCAGAGGCGATCCAGAAACCTTAGTTGTCTTAGACTTTTCTGGAATCGTGTCCCTCCGTGAAGGGCGGCTGGCATTTTGGGCAGATGGTGGTTCCCGCCGGGATGTTCAGTGTCCTTGGCCTCTGCCCTCTCAGCACAGTGCCCGTGTCCACCCCAGTCACAGTGACAGCCAGAGACCCTGTGCATCCCCAGGCTCTGCCTGAAGAAGGGTGGCCTTGCCTCCTGGCTGGGAACCGGCTTCCTCGCTTTGTGGGCCTTTACCACAGGCCGCTCCCAGCCAGCCTGCTGCCCGTAGCAGTGACAGGAGAAACACAGGCCACAGGAGGGGGCGTGCCCTGGTGTCGGGTTGAGCCGGCCATCAGCCCCAGGACAACAACCGCTGGGACCTAGTTAGTGTGCACTGCAGGGGCTGGGAGAGGCCGAGGCAAGGACTTCCTGGCCTCTGGGGTAAAGATCTCCTCCGGGCTTTCGTCGCGTGTGGCCGCTTCTAGCGCTCTGCGCTCCGTCCTAACCTGGATTCCGTCCCCCAGCCCATCGCTCAGGCTGCCGTCTCCCTCGGCATCTGCTGCTGCTGCTGCTGCTGCTGCATCGATAGTTCTTCTGCTTGTTTTTCGAAATGTGTGATAATCATTCTTTTCAAGGTCCCTGAGGAATGTCCCCCCGACACACACGTCCCTCTAACTCTACAGCAGACGTTTCTTAGAAGCTCCAAACGGGAGAACCTGTGAAGGACCGAGGGCCCCACAGGGACAGGCTGACCCAGGGGCAGGCTGGGGAGTCTCGGGAGGGGGCTCTTGAGGTTCACTCGCCCGAAAGAGTGTGAGGTGACCGCCTCCGCCAGGCACCCTCCAGTTCATCCATGAAAACATGTCAGGCGCAGAGCCTTGAGTCCAGACGAGGAACTTGACCTACCCGAACCCCCAGGTCTTTTGTGCACAGACGTAGTGTAGTGCAGTGATGAGCTTGCTGTCCACGCGCAAAGCTCAAGTTGATGAGCGATCCGTGGAAGACTGCTGCTTTGTGTTTGACCTACTCAGAAGTCCTGCCCCGGGGTGCTTGGTGAACTGTCTTCCATGAGTGGCCAAAAGCAGCATGGTCACTCAAAGGCTTTAACCTATGGAAATGGCTTCATGTGGTGGCGCGCACCTGTAATCCCAGCACTTGGGAGGCTGAGGCAGGAGGGTTGCTGCTAGTTTGAGGCCAGCCTGGGATACATAGTTCAAGCTAGCCTGAACCACATAGTGAAACCCTGTCTCAAAAAGACAAAAAAAAAAAAAAAAACCTGTGGAAATAACTGAGTGGTCTGCCAACATATTTCCCCAGCAAATGCTGTTAATATAGGAGACAAGTGTGGCATTAATCATTCACCAACCCAGAATGTAGCTTGAAGCACACCCATCTATCCCTGAACCTTAGACTATCTGATATCCCACACTGTCTTACATAGTCCTCCAGAAACTAGATTTGAACCAGCATTTTATATGCTGGACACAAAAGGTGAGTATATAGTTCAAGATTATTTTTAGGTTTTTGTTGTTTTGAGACAGCGGCTTGCTGTGTAGTTTAGGCTGGCCTTGAGCTCACTGTGTAGCCCCAGCTGATCTGGAACTTGCAGCAGTCCTCCTGCCTCAGCCTCCGAAGTGCTGGGATTACAGGCGAGCGCCACCACGCCCAGTTTAAGGAATGTTAAGGAAACAAAACCTTGTGTAACTACCGTCTAGGTTAGAAGATACGGCCAGCAGCTGGGAGGTGCCCTTCCTAGGCACAGTCTTCCCCTAGCTCCTCCCCAAGGGGAGCTCCTCTGTGAGCTTCATCATAGTCTGGCCTCAGAGGGCCCCTGCACCAGCACCCCCACGCTGTGCCCAGAGGTGCTGGAGGCGGTGGCGAGGCTGGGCTGCAGAGAAGATGCTCTTCCACTTTCAGCACAGCTTTCTAAGAGACTCATCTGGAGTCTAACACTCCCGTGTCTTAGGCATGTAATCAGTTTTACCTTTTTTTTTTCCTTGTTTGAAAAGTGAAAGAGGGCCGGGGATCTAGCTCAGCGGCACAAGCGCCTGCCTGGCAAGTGCAAGGTCCTGAGTTCGATTCCCGGTACAAAAAAAAAAAAAGTGAAAGAAAGAAAGAGGGAGTGGGGCTGTGGCCCAGTAGAGGGCTCTTCCCTGGCACATGTGAGGCCCTGGGTTCCACCCCCAGCATTGTTAGGGGGAAGACAGCGCACAAACGAGAGAGGAAGGAAAGACAGACAGACAGACAGACTGGCTTCAGCCAGTTCCTCCATGCCCAACCCTGCCTCCGCCTCGGGCCTCGGAACCTGTTTCCTGAAATGAAGCTGTGGGAGAAGCTGGAGGGTGGCTGTGCCTGGAACTCAGGCAGCCGCGGGAGCACCGGCAGCTAGGCGCTGTCGTCTCTGCTTTGCCGCACAAGGCTCTCAGTAGCACAGGCGGGACATCAGGCAGGCGTGTGCCTGGCCTCATTTGGCAGCCCTGGAAGACTCCTCTTGAGTCCAGAAAAGGAACTTTACATATCCCCTCCGTGCCCAGACCCACGTGCTCTGACAAAGCATTTCTCCATGTTCCCAAGAAAAGCCTCTGCCCGCGATGGCAGGGTGGCCCCGGTCCTGCGGGCCGTCCACCAGTGCGACGCAGGTTAAGCAGTGCGGGTCATCCAAGCGGTCTGGGCCTGTGTGCTCCCTGAGGGCTGGGCCGTAGAACTGCGTCATTATGAGACCAGATGACCCAGGAAGGCCTGTGAAGGGGGCAGCTGGGTGCCTGCTGGGCCTGGCCTGGCCTGGCCTGGGCGGAAGCACTCCTGCTGACCATCGCAGACTTGAGGCCCTTCTAGTAAGCAGTCCCTAGGAGAAGACGGGGTGCGTCTCCTCCAGGTGCCCTGCCCCCTCTGCAGCCCGCTCCAATGGAGAAGGCCCTGGGCCCTTCTCAGCCCCCACACTGCTTCCGGAGCACCCCCAAGCCCATCCCAGTGCCTCTCGCATGACCGCAGATGGTCTGTCTGTCTGTCTGTCTGTCTGCTTTTTTCTTCTTCTCCTTGACTATCTCTGCTTTACAGTTCCATTGGATGAAGACGACCTGGAGGAAGAAGAGGACTCGGAACCAGCTGAAATAGAAGGGGAGGCAGCAGAGGATGGGGACCCAGGGGACACTGGTGCTGAGCTGGATGATGGTACGGGGCTCTGACCACCCCACCCCACCACCTGGGTGACCTCCTCTTTTCCCTACGGGGACAAGGCCACGGTGCTTAGAACCCAGGAAAAATCAGAACAATCTACTTTAAAGCAAAAGCTCAGGCGAAGCACGTTAGTCCTGGGAGTTACTCTTCTTCTGCCCATGAACAAGTTTCATTTTCCCCTCAAAACCACCGCTTGGTGTGTCCTGCAGGTGTCGGGCTGTGGTTGAAAGCTCAGCAAGTCTCAGGCTTTTTGTAGGGTCTTGAATCCAATAGGTGACTCTGACAGCAAGAGACAAAGACGTTTGAAGAGTTACTGTCTTTGTGGGGGAGTTGAGACAGGGTTTCGCTTTGCAGTTCAGGCTGGCCTGGAGCTCACTTTGTAGCCCAGGCTGCTCTCGAACTCGCAACAATCCTCCTGCCTCAGCCTCCTGAGTGCTGGGATTACAGGCGTGTACCGCCACGCCCGGCTTAAGAATTACAGTCTTGATGGTGGGCAAAGAAAGGCATGAGCTAGGCTGGATGAAAACAAGAACAAACATCGAGGTGGCGCGGTGAGGGGGTGCAGGCCTCAGCTGTGGGGTGCAGCTCAAGGTTGTGCTTTGGCAAAGGAGAGCAGAGAGGAGTGGGCAGCAGGCCTGTCCTCCGCAGGCAGTTGTCATGCTCCCCATACTTAGAAAGTAAACAGAGCACCCCAGGCCATGGGAGACCCCCGTGCTACAGAGGCCAGTGCTTTTTGTGTCAAGAAAGGGCTTTCGCTGGGTGGCTCCGGAGCCGGGGTGGACCAGCAGGCAGGGTCTGTCACCAGGTATGGGGCAGGGCTTGCCAGGACCCCAGGACCTGATCTCGCCCTCGAGCACCGGCGCTGCGTCCATTGATCACTCTCTGAAGAAAGAAGAAGCAGGCGGAGCACGGCCCGGCTTACACTGCGCACCACGTGTCCCCTGCCCCCACCAGATCAGCACTGGTCTGACGACATCCCGTCGGACGCCGAGACGGAGCTGCGGCTGCGGCGCCAGGCTGAAGTGGAGGCAGAGCTCGAGCTGAGGGTCTCGGAAAACGAGGAGGAGGAGCCACCTGCCCTACCGAAGCGGCAGGAGCGAGGTGGGCCCCTGCTGCTGGTGGCGGACACAGCTTCCAGAAGGTTCCGCCGTCCCTCTCCCACCTGCCCCGGGCTGCTGCAGGCGGCTTTATCCAGCAGTTTCTTTCCTTCTGTCCTTCAGGCCCACACCACAGGATTCTGACGGTGCCAGCTCCCTTCCAGGGGCTCCCTCACTGCTGAGGACAGTTCCCTAGAGCAGAGGACAGGCCCAGGGATGCCACCTGAGTGGGCTCAGTGGACCCGCTGCTGCTCCCCTCCCGCCACGGCATAGGCTGGCTACTGCGTGACGCCCTCCGGGAGCTGGCTGGCACCCTGGGCCCAGAGCCGGGCGCTGCTTTCCTGTTGTGATCCCTGTGTTCTTCTTCTCAGGTCCCTCCCAGGCCTCCAGCCCCATCCGGACCCCTCAGGAGCAAGCTGTTCTCTTCACCCCGGCCCACAGCCCCGTGGCAGAGGTGAGGGCTGGGCGCTCACTGCGGGGAAGAGACACTGGCGGGCCCCCGAGAAGGCATGGGAACTCCTACCTCAGGGACCGGGCGTGAGCCCCGGGAAAACTGAAGGTTAGGTAGTCCCCTGGACTTACCCTGAGGAAAACTAAACCTTTGTTCACTTCTTGTGCTACTTGGAGCGGCAGTAGGGTCTGGGGGTTCTACCTTAGTTCTCACAGATAGTCAAATTTATTTTTAAACTGAAGCAATAATATTCATAGAATTGGGTTTATTATGGCAGAAACATTTTTCTTAATGTTAAAATGACTATAAAGGCGGGCATGGTGGCGCACGCCTATAATCCCGGCATCCGGGAGGCTGAGGCAGGAGGATCGTTGTGAGTTCGAGACCAGCCTGGGCTACAGAGTGAGCTCAAGGCCAGCCTGAACTGCATAGGAAGACTCTGTGTCAAAAAGACCAAAAAAAACCCAAAAGACTATAAAGCTATTTAAGTTTAAAAATACGTCCTCAGAGTGCCCGGGTTGTGTGAAACCACATTAGAGAGTTGTGCTTCAGAACCTCCTAACTGCATCCTGCGCAGCAGATCTGGGCAGTGCCATCCCGAGGGCGGATCGGAGAGGGAGCCCTTCGTGTGAGGGACCTCAGCATAGCAAGACTCAGAGTGTCCATCTGTACAGTAGGGAAACCTTGGCTTTTGGTTTGGCTTGGGGTTTTTTGTTGCTGTTTTTGGTGTGTGTTTGTTTGAGAAAGTCCTGCTGTGTAGTCCAGACTGGCCTTGAACTTGCTTATGTAGCCCAGGCTGGCCTCAAACTCTCAGTGATCCTCCTGCCTCAGCCTCAGTGCTGGGATTACAAGGTGTGCGCCACCACGCCCGGCAAGCTTTATCTTCCTGAGACACCACAGTGGGGTGACAGGAGGATCCCTGTGCACCTTTGAGGTTCCTGAGAAAGACAGTGTGACGGGGCTGGGGATTTAGCTCAGCAGCAAAAGCGCCTGCCTGGCAAGTGCAAGGTCGTGAGTTCGGTTCCCGGTACTGGAGAAAAACCAAAAAAAAAAAAAAAAGAAAGACAGTGTGACTATGAAACAGACTGTAGTCAGTAACTGAAGTCTTCCTGGGGTGCTGGTCTCTGCGCTGGTACCTTGGGGACTGGGGCCTTGGGATTGCCGGCTGGGGCGCAAGCGAATGCATTAGTGTCCTTCAGACTGTGTTCATTTCAGCAGACAAAGAGTGTAGGTTGTGTTTGGGATGAACCGGACCCTGAAAGCTCACTCAGTTCATTTGGACTAAGTAGAGGGGTTCTGAACCTTGAACAAAGAGAGCAGAAGGTGAAGTAGGTTCTCCCGGAGCCCAGTGAGAGCTGCCAGGACAGAGAGGAAGTTATTCCAGCACACTAGGTCCTTTGAGGGCCAAAGTTCCCTCAGGGATGTTCCTGCCCGTTAGCACCCTCCTCCTCACCGTATCTCTCTCCCGTCTCTGTAGGGGGCCCAAGTGCCGCTCGCCTCTGTCACCACCAAGGTAAAATCCCCCGAGGAGCGCCTCTTCCCTGAACCTCTGCTGCCCCGGGAGAAGCCCGAAGCTGACTCCCCCGCAGATCAGAAGGCTGCACGCTCGCCCATCCGATCACAGCCAGTGGCGCTGCCGGAAGCCAGGGCGCCTACCTCACCCGTCAGCTCGCGGCTCGCGTTGCCTGCGGTCCCCTCCGCCCCCTCCGCCCAGCTCCCCATTTGCTCCCAGCCTCAGCCCTCCTCGGAGGCCACCGTCCCGTCCCCCACCGAGTCCCCCATTCGCCTCCAGCCCATTCCGGTGAAAACATCCACCCCGCTGGCTCCCCTGCCCACGAAGAGCCCAGGTGACCCCAAGGACAAGCTGGGCAGCCCTCTGGTAGTGGACGAGGCTCTGAAGCGGAGCGACCTGGTGGAGGAGTTCTGGATGAAGAGCGCCGAGATCCGCCGCAGCCTGGGGCTCACGCCTGTCCAGCGAAGCAAGGGGCCCGAGCCCAGCTTCCCCCTGCCCGCCGTGAAGCCGCTACCCCTCAAATCCTACTCGGAGAAGTCCCCTCAGGATGAGGGGCCCCGTCTCCTGAAGCTTCCGCCTGTCCCCAGGAGGCTGGGCCTGCCACAGTCGGACGCTGAGCAGCTCTCCCTCCCAACTCCCAAGTCGCCGCCGGACCGAGAGCCGCGGAGCTCCCAGGAGGAGCGCAGAGACCTGTCCAGCAGCTCCGGCCTGGGCCTCCACGGCAGCTCCTCCAACATGAAGACCTTGGGCAGCCAGAGCTTCAATACCTCGGACTCCACCATGCTCACCCCGCCTTCCAGCCCGCCCCCGCCCCCGCCCCCTGACGAGGAGCCCGCCACCCTCCGGAGGAAGCCCGAGCCCCGGGAGGCCGACCCCAAGGCCTCTGTCGTCCCTCCTCCCCCGCCCACCTCCATGCGGCCCCCTCGAGAGCCTGCCCAGCCCCCCAGGGAGGAGGTGCGCAAGTCCTTCGTGGAGAGCGTGGATGAGATCCCCTTCGCCGACGACGTGGAGGACACGTACGACGACAGGACCGAGGACTCGAGTCTGCAGGACAAGTTCTTCACGCCCCCCTCCTGCTGGTCCCACCCGGAGAGGCCGCCCCGCCCCGCCCTGGCCAAGGAGAACGGGAGGCTGCCCGCGCTGGAGGGCAGCGTCCAGCCCCAGAAAAGAGGGCTCCCCTGGGTCTCCCCAGAAGCCAAGGAGCTGGCGGAGGAGCGCATGCGAGCCCGGGAGAAGTCTGTGAAGAGCCAGGCGCTGAGAGACGCCATGGCCAAGCAGCTGAGCCGCATGCAGGAGATGGAGGTGGCCGGCGGGGCCTCCAGGTCCCGCAGGGCGCCCTCCGTGGCCTTCCAGGGCAGAGGACTCAGGTCGGAGTCTCCCCGACGGCCGGGTCTCAGAGGCTCCGAGGAGCCCACCCTGAAGCACGAAGCCACCAGCGAGGAGGTCCTGTCGCCTCCCTCGGACTCAGGGGGCCCGGATGGCTCTGTCACCTCCTCCGAGGGCTCCAGTGGGAAGAGCAAAAAGAGGTCATCCCTCTTCTCTCCCCGCAGAAACAAAAAAGAGAAGAAGTCCAAAGGGGAGGGCCGGCCCCCCGAGAAGCCCAGCCCTAGCCTCCTGGAGGAGGTGGCCGCCAAGCCCAAGTCCTTATGGAAGTCCGTGTTCTCTGGGTACAAGAAGGACAAGAAGAAGAAGGGCGACGAGAAGTCCTGCTCCAGCACGCCGTCCAGCGGTGCCACCGTGGACTCCGGCAGGCACAGGATGTCTCCCATCGTGAGAGCAGGTACGTGCGCAGCCGGGCACCTCAGGCGCAGGGCATGGGCAGCGCGTCCTCCGGTCGTTCCGTTCCCGGGAGACCCGAATGCATGTGCTGCTCCACCAGGGACTGTTCGGTGAGACGGGAGCCGAAGCACAGGTGCCCAGAGTGGAGTGCGTCTCCGTAAACCATGCTGAAGCCGGCTGGGCACGGGAGGGGAGACGAGGCAGGTGCCCGTCCTAGACTCACATTACGCTAAAGGCGGGCCCGCTTGCCAGTGGGCAGCGAGCAGTCCTGCCAGGGGCCCTGGGTAGGTCTCTGGGGGTGCCCTGTGTTGGATGTTGGCCCTGCCCCTGAGGGGACCAGGGTCAGCGCCCACGCTCACGCCTTCCCCCGTGGGAGGCAAATCGCCCAGCTGCTCAGCGGGGTGTGGACGCTGAGGCTGCTGCCCTCACGCGGCCTCTTCCCCCTCAGAGATGCAGCTCCGGCGCCAGCTGAGTTTCTCGGAGGACTCGGACCTCTCCAGCGACGACGTCCTCGAGAGGACCTCCCAGAAGTCCAGGCGCGAGGTGGGTCCCGAGGCCACAGCGGGGATTCGGAAGGGCTGGAGACGGGCGGTCTCTGGTAAAGGAGAGGACGGGGAAGGACAATCTAAAGCCAAGGGAGAGAACTGGTCTCCACATGGCAGAGTACAGCGCCCAGCCCGGGGCCCAGGGGCCAGCCACCGGGGAGGCTCGGTGCAGGCTCCTCAGCCAGTACCTGTGTGTATTTGCTTCCAGGGCAAGGGCTTTGGGTTGTGCTCCTATGAAGAAGGCCGGGGTATTCAGTGCAGAAAACCTTACCCAGGCATTAGGACGCAGCTTGGCAGTGTCTGTGCGCTCTTCTTCCCTCAGAAGTCCTCGCGTGGAGCGGCATCTGCCCGGGCCTGGTGATAGGAGATGGGTTTGTTGCACACCAGGTCCTGGAAGCAGGGACAGGCCCGCAGGCACGCAAAGGAGGTGGGACCAGGTTGCTTTTCAGGGATGGACCTGCTCCGCCCACGTGCTTGATAGATTTTTTAACTAGAGAGGACTTTTTGCTGTTCAAGAACTGGTGTAGCTGGGTGTGGTGGGATACTGGTAACCTCAGCTGTTCAAGAAGTTAGAACAAGAGAACTGCAAGTTGGAGCCCAACGTGGGCAACTTACTGAGACCCTGTCTCAAAATTTTTAAAAAAGGAAGCAGGGTATATAGCTCACTGCAGAGGCCCTGGGTTCATTCCCCTGCGGCCCCTCCCCGCAAATCCAAAAACCTGGTCCTACACCAGGTGCAGTGGCACATGCCTGTAATTCCAGCTACTTGGGAAGCTGAAGGCCAGAGGATTGCAAGTTCAAGGCCAGTCTGGGCAGCTTAGTAAGCCCCTGTCTCAAAAAATAAAGGACGGGGGACATAGCTCAGAATCCCTGGTACCGCGAAGAGCAAAAGGAAAAAAGAACTAGTTCCAGAAGTTGGTACAGTGTGGGATCTTCGCTGCTCCAGGGCCGAGAAGGTGTGGCTGCCGAGCTCTGCCGAGAAGCCAAGGTCTCCATGTGGAGAGCTGCTTAGGTGCTCATCCCGTCTTCTGGTTTCCGAGGGCCCCGGTAGCTTTGTGTAGGTACAGTGACGCTGGAGGAGTAGAGGAACTGGGGCGAGCTCTAGTGGGACATCTGCATCTCAGTGACCGTGACCGGACGGGAACTGAGGTCTGGGCGGGCCTCAGCCGCAAGGCGGTGGCGCCCTATGTGAGCTGTGCTGCCCTGGGCTTGGCCCCCTGCTGCCCATGGGGGGACTTCAGCTGCCCGCTGTCTCCCTTTGCCCCAACGTTTAGAATGAGAAACTTTCCCGGAACGTGATAACACCTTTTTGACAAAGCCTCCCTGGGCCTGGGCCTGGGCCTGAGTGTGCGCTCTCACCCACAGGCTTAACTGTCGGTCTGCAGGCCAGCCGGGGGAGACGGCGTGGTCCTGTGCCCTGCATGTGTCTGTCCATGAACATGACTTACGCAGCCTGTTCCCAGGTTCCCTGTTAATAACCCGGCGACCTGGACAAAAAGTCCGCTGCTTTCTCATCCTCTGCGTATTTGTCTTCCTGATCGGGCCAGCTCGCTCTCCAGGGTGCTAGAAACACCTGTCCTGCTCCACCCGCCTGCAGAGCCAGCCTCGCGTGTGCTGCCCCAGCCAGCACCGCGTGGTGGTCTGGAATCTGCGCACCTCCCCCAGGCTGGGTTCGGGGTGCTGCCTGTCAAGCATCCCTGCAGAGGTGTCTCGGTGCCGACCCAGCGATTGCTTCTGGATTTGCACGTGGGTCCGTAAAGGCATTCCAGCACTGGGATGGGTGCTGCCTTAGGAGGTGCTAAGGAGGTCTTCGGAGAAAGGAGAATGTGGTCCAGGCTTCCTTTTGCTTCTCAGTTGACAGTGCAGATGTTCAGACAACTCACATCATGTCTGTGGTCAGCTCTCCAGTGCTGTCTGCACAAACGACTGAAACATCCTCCAGGAGGCCGAGCAGCAGGCTGCCCACACAGGCGGTGCTGCAGCCTTTGTCTCTGTATAGCCTCCCACTGGCTGCGGCCTCTGCCGGGCCTCACTGGCTCCGGGAGTACAGGAGCTCGCTTCCCCGTCTGTGTGAAGTCACGGGCAGGTCCCACTTGTAGATTCTGAGAGACAGGGCGCCTCCGAGGCCTTGCACACAAGGTGCACCCCGCACGGACAAGGCTGCTCACTGGAGCTCATGCGAAACACGCCAAAGATGGAGAGGGGCCTGGCAGGGGCTGGCCTGGCTCCCTCCGAGGTGTGGAGGTGGTCAAGGGAGCCCAGGGCCCCTTGTGTCCGCAAGGCATGGGAGCAAAAGCAAGAAAGTGAGCCAGAACCAAGGTAGCCAAAATAGACCTTTTTGAAACAAGGAAATTTGACGGTGAATGCTGGCTGTGGTATTGTTTAAATGTATCGTTATCAAATCAACATCAAGTTCCTTGCAAGAGACGGAGGAACTGTAATTCTGTAGGAAAGTGTCTGTGTTCTTAGGAGGAAGAACATGCTGAATTTCTTAGGGACGGAAGTTCATGATGTCTACAAATGATTCAGGAACAGAAAAGGTTGTACTGAGTGTAAAGATGATACGCACCAGCCAGGTGTGGCCACTCTGCCCCCGCCCCCCAGATACATGTGCGCGCACACCCCAGTGTCCCCGGCTGCTACAGGTGCTGATGTCATTGCCATTCTTCAGGTGGTAGTGATATAGCCGTGGGGCGGGGGGAGTTGCTGACAATTGAACCCAGAGCCTTCACACTGAAGTCTATCCCCAGCCTTTTTATTTTGAAACAGGGTCTTGCTAAGTTGCCCCGGGTGGGCTCACTTGGCGATTTTCCTGCTGCAGCCTCCCCCACAGTACCGGGATCACCAGGCATGCTCCAGCACACCCAGCACTTCTCCTTCTTTACACTGGCCTGTTCTAATAATGGAATTATTTCTCTCGCTCTGTTTTATGGGAGAGAAGCAGGATTCCCTTGCTCAAGAGTTAAAGACCGCAAATCCACAATCCTGCAGCCAGTACACCTGTGACACGCGGGTTCCCACTGTGTTGGTCCCCAGGGGACGGAGGTGCAGCAAGGGCAGCGGGCCCTCCTGTGCTTCACTCTCCCTGTCCTGGGGGCTGCTGGGCTAGCGCCACCTCTCCGCCTTGCTCTCTGCTGGCCTTTTAGCCACTCGACGTGGCCGGGGAGAAGACCGGAAAGGCGGCCGGCTGACCCTGGCGATCTGCGCAGCTCACTGCAGAAGAGGTCGTTCAGCACTGGTACCTGAAATACTGTGGGCAAATAGCCGTGACTCGTGCCGCTTGAGCCCCCTTCACTGGGTATTGTCACTAGGCTGCCCCCGTCCCCGTCCCTGCTAGGAGGGAGCCTTCGGGAGAGGGGGTGAGGTGCAGGCTTGTGTCCCTCTGTGTCTCACATCAAACAGTGACCCCACTGGGTGCCGCGCCACCCCACGGAACATTCAGCGGCAGGAAGCGGGTGGATTTTCCCTGTGCTCTCGCATTAGCAGCATTGAGCTCAACACAGAGGACACAGGCAGAGACTTGGGGTGGGGAGGAGACATCTTGCTGCTTGGTGAGTAGAAAAGGCAACCCCAGATGTCTGATTCAAACCTGGGGTTCACCCTGGCTGGTAGCACCCACCTACAATCCCAGCTGCTCAGGAGGCTAAGGCATCGCAGATTCAGGGCTTTCTTTGGTAACTTAGCGAGGCCCTGTCTAAAAATAAAAATAGCCAGGCTTGGTGGCGCACACCTGTAATCCCAGCACTCAGGAGGCTGAGGCAGGAGGATCACCTTGAATTCAAGGCCAACCTGGGCTACATAGTGAGTTCAAGACCAGGCTGAACTACGGAGCGAGACCCTGTCTCAAAAAGCATACATAATAAAAATAATAAAAGGGGCTAGAGTATAACTCAGTAGCTCCGGGGTTCAATCCCCAGTACCTTAAACAAAAAACAAAGCAAAATGAGGTTCATAAAGATGAAGCTGCTAGGGCCTGTCCACTGAGGTTCCTCCTTGTGTGATCCTGTGACATTGTGGAAGAGAATGTGTTTAAGTCTCGTGTATTTGTTTTAAACTTCTAATTGATTTTTACTCCATTTCTGTGTTCTGTTTTATTTTTGAAATCATCATCATCATTACTATTCTGTTTTGTTTTCTGTTGCCATCCCCTTAAAAGTCGATTTATGTACCACACGCCTTGGCGTTCAGGAGACCCCACTCATCAAAGGTAGTGTCCCGCCCCGCCGCCGGCTGGTCCTCGTTGCATGCCTGTCTGTGATTAACCCCCAGAGCAGCCAGTCCTCACTAACTGTCCGGATGTGCATGCAGCTGTAGCCACCAGACTTTCTTTAGCTGCGTCCTGAGGGACAAGAAGATGAGACACCTACTCTTCACTGGCTGGAGTGCATGTGGTCATTTTGCTCCGGCGCCTGGGTTGGGGGCAGAGACGCCCCTGCGGGTCTGGGCACCCCAGCGAGGGTCGTGCACCTCAGCGCTGGGTCTGAGGTGAGCCGCTGGGGCACTGAATGCGGCGACAGCCCTGCCTACTGCCTGTTCACTTGATCCATCTGACGTCTCAGTCGGCATGATGAGTCCAGACCCCTGAGCTGAGTCTGAAAGTCGCCTTGCTTGTTTTTCTTACAGGCAGTGATAGGCAGATCTCAAGAAAGCAGGCTGATTTCCCACACATGGCACTTGCAGGCCCAGACAGTCCAGCAGGGGGCGCACTGGATTTGCCCAGTTCCTCCCACCTGCATTCTTGGCGGTGCTGCCCCAGTGCGTCTGGCCAGACCACTTCCTTCCTGCCTTTCTGTGGTGGCCAGTGCCTCTGCAGACCCCAGAGGCAGTCCAGGGTCGCTCCACACACACTTCCTTCTTCAGCCCGCATTGGTTAGATTGGTACTCACAGATTCAAACAGAGGCATTCTTGTTTTCTCTACCTCAGATGTTCTTAAAAGAAATTTCTGAATCTATCCTCTGTTTTTTTTTGTTTGTTTTTTGGGGGTTTTTTTGTACCGGGAATTGAACTCAGGACCTTGTGCTTGCCAGGCAGGCGCTTGTGCCCCTGAGCTATATCCCCGGCCCTGAATCCCGTCCTCTGAAGAAAGTGGTTTTGGTTTTAGTACTGGGAGTCGAACTCAAGACCTTGCACTTGCCAGGCAGGCGCTTGTGGCACTGAGCTATATCCTGAGCCCCAAAAGTGGTTTTTGAAGCCAGGCGTGGTGGCGCACACCTGTAATCCCAGCACTCGGGAGGCTGAGGCAGGAAGATTGTTGCAAGTTCGAGACCAGCCTGGGCTACAAAGTGAGCTCAAGGCCAGCCTGAACTGCATAGTGAGACCTTGTCTCAAAAAGACAAAAAAAAAAAAAAAGTGGTTTTTGATACCAAACAAGAAAATAAAATAAAAAGGTCCTGATTTTTTTTCCCTGTTTGCCTCACAAGCAGTGGGGCTTAGGCAAATATTGTACCAGTATTTTTACCCCCACTGGTGCAGGTATCCATAAACAGAGAAGTGTTCTTGATGATAGAGGACCAAAGTTCCTTTGTCATTTTAACTTCCTGACCCTCAGGCCTGTCAGCCTCCCGTCCCTGTCACCAAGAGGAAGTATCTCACCTTGGGGCCTCTAGGTACACTCTGGCATCTGGGCTCCAACAGGGACAAGTGCCCATGAAATCTCAGGCCGAGCTGCAGCTGGGGGCTCTGCACACTGTCCGGCTGCTACCAGGCACCAGCTCCCACTCAGGACAGTCCTGTCCGTGCCCCTGCCAGCCTGCCTCCCAGATGGGTCTCCAACCTGCATGTGCCTGACTAAGATCTGTTTTGATCCCTCCAGCCAAGAACCTACACAGAGGAGGAGCTCAGTGCCAAGCTGACCCGGCGTGTGCAGAAGGCGGCTCGGAGGCAGGCCAAGCAAGAGGAGCTCAAGCGGCTGCACCGAGCCCAGGTACGGTCACGGGTGGGACGCGGTGCTGGGAGGGAAGTCGGGGCTGCATCTTCCTGGGCAGGGTGGCCTCGTCCATGCCAAGGGACGGTAAAGAAGCCGAGCAGAGACACAAGAGACTTCCCTGCCACCCAGAATCACTGCTGGACGCACTGCAGAGGCCCCTCCCTTACGGGCCCGCCCTGCGTTCAGAAGGTCCCTAATCCCTGGGTCGAGAGTGGTCATCGTGAAGCCACTTAGTCCCCTGGTAAGCAGCAGTGTTCAGAGCCTGTTTCTGGCTGCCGGTCTCGGGGGGCGCCTGGACTGTGTGGGCAGAGGTCAGAGCTACTGCAGGCATCAGCCTCTCTTCCGCCTCCATCCTACACGCCTCAAGGCTTCTTTGACTCGCAGAGACAGGATTAAAAGAACCCTCTCAGAGGTGTAGCGATCTGGTTCTAGAAAGGTCTGAGGCGATAATACTTAGGTGTTTGCTGTGAGATCTTATATCCGCCAGCCTCGGAGCTGCCCCAGGGCGGGGCTGGCCCTGCTTCCCCTGCTCCGTACTCCAGGTGCTGACAGCAGCAGGCTGGAATCTGCTCTGGGGCCCAGGGCAGGTGATCTGCGGGCCACACTGCAAGGAGCCTGCCGTGCACCAGAGGCTTTGGTGATGTCCTGATACGTGGTTCAGTTTTCCTCCTGAGAGCTCAAGAAAAGAGAGAAAGCCGGGCGCTTACTCTGCTCTTCCTCGGCAGATCATCCAACGGCAGCTGGAGCAGGTGGAGGAAAAGCAGAGGCAGCTGGAGGAGAGAGGGGTCGCGGTGGAGAAGGCGCTCCGGGGAGAAGCAGGTACTGTCTGCGTTCTTTGTGAGGAGGTTTGCTCTGGGGAGAGCCCGCCCTCTCCACTAGGGTAGGCGAGTTCCGCATCGCCACATCTGAGCTGAGCTCCTCCAGCCGGGTTTCCTGGGGCCCTGCGTTACTGAGGTCTGGAGTTTCCTAGTAAGCAAAGCAAAGTGCCTGTGTTGGGGGCAGCCCTGGGGCCAGGGCCTGCTGTCCGCCCATCGTACACCTTGCCACTCCCGCTAAAACGAAATCGGAGGCCCCGTCAGGTGCAGCTAGCAAGCTCTGGGCTTCCCTCTCTTTTTCCTTCCCCCCGTCATTTTCTCCAGGAGAAAATTCCTGGAACGAGGGAGATTGTGCCACAAGGAGCCATCACAGAACAGTGGCGAGCAGGTGCCCAGCCTGCTTGGCACTCCTCCTACCCGTGGCTCCTGGTTCTCTCGCCCGAGTCGCACACCCCACAGAGCCCACCCTGTCTCCTGCGGGGCGGCCTGTGTCCGCCCTCGGGGCTCACAGGGTGAGCCCAGGACCAGTGTCCACAAATGGCCAGTCGCTCGGAGCACGGGTGGGAGAGGCCAGGAGGACTGTGATGGGCCAGGAGACAGAGGAGGCAGCTTTGAGGAGGTGACGGCCATCCTGGAAAGGAGGCTGGCAGTGCAGTGCCGCTGTGCCCGCTGTTCCCAGGGACCTGCGCGTTGGGGCTCGGCAGATCCGCGCAGAGCAAGGGCGGGAGGCCTGGATCATCTTGGGCCCCAGCCCAGGGAGCCCTGCTGGGTCCAGACCTTCAGCCACGGGCCAGGCCCACCCTCGGGCACGGAGAGACTGATGCGCACTTTCTGAAGCATCCAGAGCTTCTTCCGGTCTCTGGATTAGGAGCCTCCATCTCGTTACAGAGCGTGAGGCCTGCTGCTCAGCATTCGGATCAGAGGGCTGGGATGAAGAAGGCAGAGGCCCCTTACCGTGTCCTGCTGTCACGGCAGAAGGGAAGAGGTGCTGATCCCTGGCAGGCAGGCGCTGTGTGGAGCCGGAGAGCAGCCAGCCAGGGCCAGCCGGGAGCAGGGGCAGTGGAGCCGTGTGCCCCTGCTGCCGCACTGACCGACGGGCGGGCCGCATGGCGTGTGCCTGGAGTTGCAGTGGGGCCGTCCGACGTACAGGGTGGATGTTTGTGTAACACACAGTGGGGCCAGGCGTAGAAGTAGGTCTCCTCTTCCAGGCCCTGAATATTGCAGCTTCTCGGTTGGCTCTTGGCTGACCTTCAGGGGAAGAGAAGGGCGGGGGGGCGGAGATGAGGGTGTGGATGCTTTCGACTGTGATGTTGGACTGAACACTTGAAGCCCAGGCCATCAGAGGGAATGCAAAACCCATGAACGACTTGGTATCCAGCAGGCCAGGAAGACTTGGATGTGTTGCTACAAGGCAAGTGCCAGCTCCAGTGCCAAGGGGTGGAGACCCAGTTTCCGCTAAAAGGGCCTCCAGCTCCCCAGAGAACCTGCAATGTCTTCCAGCAGCTGCAGGCTTCCTTTCCCTGCTCTGCACGCTCAGCCAGACCCCTACGGCGAGCTCACCCTCCAGGACACCCTGTGCCCAGGCCGTGGGCCTGCTCTGCTTGCTTCTCTCTTCTTGCAGAGAATGACAGGAGGAAACCTAAATCCATCGCCATTGCTTCTTAACCCTTCCGCACAAATGACTTCTCCCACAATAGGCCTTGCAGCCCACGGAACAGCTAACCCACAGTGAGTTGGAGTTCCCCTGAAGAGGAGCGCTGCGCCCCTCCCTGTCCGCAACCTTCTGAGGTGCGGGAGTTGCCGTGGGGTTCCTGGCTTCTATAACGTACCTGGGTGCTCATCAGCTGCCATGAAACGGGAGTTTGCAGTAATACTTCAGCACGTCCATAAGAAGCATGTTATTTCCATTGCCACCAACAGGTTGGGAAACAGCGTTGCTAAAAATTGGCAGGGGCCAGGGATATGGCTCAGCGGCACAAGCGCCTGCCTGGCAAGCGCAAGATCCTGAGTTCGATTCCCGGTACCAAAAAAATAGGCAGAGGAGGGCTGTGAGTGTAGCTCACAGCGCATTTGGCCCAGCATGTGCAAGACCCTGGGTTCCAGCCCCGGTGCTGCATTTTAACCAAAGTTCTTGTTGTTGAGTTAATTACATTTGCATAAATATATACAACCTTAGGAAGTCAGTGGTTTTCAGACTTCTTTTAGTAGCAGAGTCCTTTTCATAAGATTTTAAATTCAGTGAAAAAGAATGACTCTCAAATATTTTTTAAAACCACACGCACGAGCTTTAAAACACAGGTTATGGCGGGAAGCGATTGATGTCAGGTCAGCAGCCAGTTCACTGCTGGGCACAGGGCTGAGAGCAGCCTGATACACACAGGGAGTTGCCAGAAATGCCAGCAGCTCATGCTTAAAACCACCTGAAAGCTCTAGCTAGATCTGCAATTTAAATGTGATAGATGCTGGAAGCTTAAAATAAAACAGTAGCTTTTTCCCCGTGTTGGTTTTGGGGGTATTTTGCAAGAAGAATAAATAATACAGGACACATATCTTAGATATTTATAATAGTCACCCAAAGAACGATACACAAAAGAGTGCAGGAAATCTGTCCACACACTAAAACCAAGGAATCCAGCTGACGGTCTGGATCCCACAGCAATGTCCTGCATGAGTCCAGCTGAAGACCTAGAGCTCATAACAGCGCCTCCGACGAATCCACCTGGAGGGCCAGAGTGAGTCCATGACAACATCTCATGTAGGCCTGTTTCACGGATCTGTGCTGGGCAGGCCCAAAGGTCAGTGGTGGAACCTAGGAAATCTGTGCCAGCGGGATGAAGGATCTGTGCTAGCAGGCTGACCGGTCTGCACTGAAGCCAGGAAGCGACGCTCAGAAGAACCAGAGCTCCCCCTAAAGGTACCACAGCTGTTCTCAGCAACAGTGAGGTCTCAAGCTTCTCTGATGATTGAGAAGGCCGAGTTCCCATCAGGGAAGCCAACGCAGCAAGCTTCTTCAGAAGACTGAGCTGTGCACCTTCTTCCCTCCAGAGCCAGGAAGAGATGCTCAGAGTAAGGACCAGAGCTCCCCAAAAGTGAACTGAAGCCATTCTGAGTGCCAACAAGGCCCCAAGCTCCTCAGAGGATGAAAACAGCCAAGTTCATCAGGAAAGCCAGCATGACGAGCTCCTCCAAAACAACCAACAGCTCCTTACAGCTTCTACCAGCTCCCAACAGCCTCTCTCAGCTCCCGGCAGCCTCCTTCTCCTTCTCCAGTTCTGCCTCTTATGCTGCTGGCAACAGTCCCCAGGTGAACCTCCCACACCCAGCACCGCGCTTACTCAATTCCGTTGCGGGTTATAAGTTGACCACCAGTTATCAATCCACCACACCCCCAACTGACTCACTGATAAATCTAACAGTTGTTCATATTCCTTATAAAGAAGCTCCTATAGAGAATAAATCGAAAACACACAACTACGCTGTGTGTCACGACGTAAGGTGTTGTTGGCCTAGGGGACCACACTGACAGGCGCTGCTGGGAGGCCTGCACCTCCTCGGGCCACAGCTGCCCTCCCTGGCCCCTACACAGTACCACCTGAGCACTGTACTTGCAGGCCAGGATTTTTTTTATAGAGATCAGATGCACAGAGAACAAAAGGAACTTGGTCCCCAGTGCCCCATAAAAGCAGGTTTTCCTGGTGGCACAGACAAATGCGTTGGTGGCCATGTGACATGTCTTACTTAGGTTTTTTAAGAGATAAAAGTCTTTATAAATCAGGAATTCAAGGGGCTGGGGATTTAGCTCAGTGGCAAAAGTTCCTGCCTGGCAAGAGCAAGGTCGTGAGTTCGGTTCCCGGTACCGGAAAAAAACAAAATAACAACAACAAAAAAATCAGGAATTCAAGAGATCCCCTGAAAGCCTTTTGAAGACCCGTAGTGTTCCACAGAAGTTTGACAACCACTATTCTAGTGCAGCGCCTGCCTGTAGGCAAGAGAGCTGAGTTTGCTAAAGATGCATGTGGTGGCCCGTGGTAGATGCTCTGTTGGGCTATTTCCCTGTAATGCATTTGGGAAATTCTCAGGATATACTGCGTCCTCCTGTTTAAGAATTTATTTCCTAAAATTTTTTTTTTTTGAGACAAGATCTCACTAAATTGCTCTGGTGAGACACAAATTTATAATCCTCCTGCCTCAGCCTCCCCTAGTGTTGGGATTTCTTATTTCAATTACCCTCTTCAAGGCTGGTCTCACGTTGCTGTGCCGCAACTACATTCCTGCCGTCAGTCTCACTTGATGGTCTCAGGCTTCTATCACCATCTCAGGCCCAGACTTTGTCAGTCTCCAAGGGTTCAGTGTCTTTCAGAGACAAGATCCGATAGGAACTTGTCGACTAGTTACTGTGTTTATCAAAGGCTTCTGTATCTCCAGACCTTAAGGATTAGCTTCAGAGCTTTCGGCCTCAGGCAAGACCAAGGCTTAGGTGATTTCTGGTCCGGGAGTACCTGGAAGCTTGTTTTCTTTCTGATACCGTCTAATTCCAATTCAAAAGCGCTGGATCAGCTTGGAGCAGGAGCTACAAAGCCGTTGCCGGGCTGCGTTCGGTTGTGTTGTGTGTCCAGCCTTAAAGCGGAAGCCCTCGCGTGGAACCAAAGGCTGCTGTCAGGACCGGTGCTCAGAGCGTGAGGTTTGGAGAAAGGAGGACGCGGCTACTGAGTCTCCTTGTGTTTTGCACCTCTGTGTGGTTCTGGGAGACGAGGACAGCCTGCTCCAGCCCAACCCTTGGCCAAGCACAGGCACGAGAAGGCCAGAGCGTCCTCTGTGGGCAGCTGCAGAACTAAAGCCTGGGAGGGCCGGAGGCCAGATCTCTGGGAGCCTCGGGTGCATAGTTGGGCTAAGAACTCTGCACAGGTCCCAGCTCGCTTGTTGTTTTTAGGAGAGGACTGGCCACAGCCGGGACCTGCACCTCAGAAGATACAGGACTCCATCTTAAGCCCTGTTCAGCGGAGTGGCTCTGCAAGGAGCATGCAGTGAGCACAGGCGGGTACACACATGCGTTCCGGGAGCTCTCCACCTGCATTTAAACCTAAGGATTGGGAGCTGGGTGTGGTAAGCCTAGCACTCAGGAGGCTGAGGCAGGAGGATTGCTGTGAGGTCGAAGCCAGCTTGGACTACAAAGTGAGACCCTGTGTCAAACAAACAAAAAAAAAAACTCCTAAGGATTGGGACTCCTGTGGTCTTGTTTAGGATGTTCATGTCTTCAGTCTGTGGCTTGTGATATTCAGAAACTAAGAAAGCAAGTAGTAACTAAGACAGCAAGCAACGTCCTGATCTGCCCTTGAACTTTCTTGCGTGTTCACATAGAGAAGGCTGCCTCCAGCAGGGTCAGAGTTCCCAGCAAAGCCAGGCTCTGTCCTCGCTGGCCTGAGGTTTCGACAGGAGGCTGCGATGCTGGAGGTCGACTTGGTGCCCTTGCTTTCCAGTTAATCCTCCTCACACGAGACACCTGCGCGTGCCAGTGTCACCCTCGCAGACGCACGTGCACGCTTCGCAGCTTCCTCTTCGCCCTCTTGCTGTGTTTCTTATGCTTTGTTTCGTTGGTGGCCTTGGGCATGGGGGGACAGCAGAGTCATCTGATCGAATAACTCTCTTCCCTGATTCCTTGTTGTAGACTATTGGGGAGAGTCTTATTACAGTGACCTCATCGACTTGCACCTGGGTGGTATGTATAGCAGCAGCCCCTGCTGGCACTAACCTTGCTGGCACCCGTCCCCTCCCACCTCCGTCCCTCCCTCCATCCCTCCCAGCCCCCGCTCACAAACAGCGAGGAGAAATCTACCTGATAACCACATGGCAAAAGCAAAAACCCTTTTCCAGACTCAGTGGCAGAGCACTTGCCTAGAATCATAAGGCCCTGGGTTCAAAGCCCAGCATTAAAAACTCAAAAAGCAGCACATCAGCTCCTCTCCACTGCCCTGTACTCCGGAGCAAGAAATCAGATAACGCTTGCTGCCAGGGGTTTTTGTCTGAAATTTTTTTAAATGAAATTTTATAGCCGGACATGGTGGCACACGCCTGTTATCGCAGCACTTGGGAGGCTGAGGCAGGATAGTCATGAGTTCAAGGCCAGCCTGAACTACGGACAGTGAGACCTCGTCTCAAAGAACCAAAAATAAAATAAGATAAAATTGTACTCACTCCACCCCACCGACTGTGCTCCACGTCAGTTCCACTTAATAGAGTTTGGTGGTTTTGCGGCTGCACACTCACGCTCAAGTCCAGCCTGACCTTCGTCTGAGCCCCGTCCCCAGTGTGCGCAGGGATCCCGTCCATGAAGAAGCTCCCTGCCCACCGCACTGAAGCAGACATGGGCGCGCTTGCCTCACGTGCCCAAGGCCCAGGGTTCCATCGCCCAAAAGTAAGCAGACAAGAAGGCCACCTTGACCGTTCCAATCAGGGGTGCTCACTTCTTCCCTTAAAAGATCCCAGTGCTCGCAAGAGGCTTAGGCTGAGAGACGCCCACGCTGGCGTCCCTCCTCCTCCTTGCCATGTCCCGGGACTTGCTTCGTATCCCTTTTCACGGAAGCCCGAAGCCCAACGCGGTTCTCAAAGTATGGTCTCTGGACCGGTGGCCGCGGTACCTAGGGCAGGGTAGAAACGCAGATTCTCAGCCCCGCCCCGGCCCTGCCAGACCAGAGCCTCTGCCGGTGAGGCCTGGGAGTCTGTTTTAGTGGATTCTGCTGCCCTCGAGGCAGAACCTGCCGCTGAAAGGAATTCCTTTTGTTTGCCGTCTTCCAGAACGAAGTGGGCCTTTGTACTGGCTTGGCAAAGTGAGCTGCCCCGTGTCTTGTCTCTGGACCTTGGGCAGTTTTCTTCCACAAAGCTGTCATGTAGCAAGAGGAATGCCGAGCAGCTGATTCAAGGGGCTCCCTGTCCTGGATCAAGCGAGCTCACCTGTTCCTGTCCTCTTGAAGGCTCCATGTTTAAAATGGTTTGAAAACAGAAGGGCTGATAAAGATAATGCTTTCCCGTTTTTACCTTAACCCCATTCTTTTGAGAGAGTCATATCTTGGCCCATGGATTTAAAAATCAAAACCAGGGCTGGGGATTTAGCTCAGCGGCACAGTGCCTACCTGGCAAGCGTGAGGTCGTGAGTTCGATTCCTGGTACCGGAAAAAAAAAAAAAAATCAAAACCAGAGCTGGGGATGTAGCTCAGTGTCGCAGCACTTGCTTAGCCCATGCAAGGTTCCCAGCACCCCCACGCCACCCCCAAAACCACCGCACCAGTCACTCTGATTCCTACTCCAGGACAGTGCCATATCCGTAGAGTTCCTGTGTTTCTCAGGCAGGGGGCCCTGGGCTCTTCAGACGGGTGGGATTGGTGTGCGCTGCGCTGTCTGCATCCTGATCCCACGCTAGCAGGGACCCGCACCCCTCCACAGGATACTTCATTGTCCCCAGAGCTCCTGAGAGGCTTCCACCCTTGAGGCCATTGACTCTGAAAAGGGGCTGGTGCTTCCACCCGGTAACTGACCCCACCCCGTCTAACGCCCTGTGACTCCCTGTGACTCCCTCTGCCTCCCGTAACACTTCCTGGGGAACCCGGATGTCGTGTCCGCGTTCATTTCAGTATGTGAAAGGTATCTTACGCTGAGAGCCTCGGCGGAAGGAGCTGCCAGACCTCCCTCCTTCGGGCACACACTCGCCGGGCCCCGGCCGCCAGCGCTGGCTGTGGCCACAGCAGCTGTCCCTGTGTGTCTTGTCTGTGTTCGTTCTTCACCCCACTGCTCGGGCAAGAAAATGTCTTCACTTCCCTGGCACTGGACACCAGCTTCCAACTTTTGGCTTTGAAGTGTCAGTATATTCCTGGGTAAAAAATGAAGTAAACAGGGAAGAAACTCAGGATGTCCTCCCAACTATGAAATATCCCGCCGTCCCGCGCCTCAGAGCCCCGGCTGCCGCTGCGCAGCGAGGCCTCCCCACTTCCCCTTCCGGCCGCGCGCTCTGGTGCGCACCTGCGTGATTCTTCTGTGGGTTCTGCTCAGCGCAGAGGTGGCAGCTGTCACTGCCTGAAAGGTGAAGCATGAAAGAAATGGGCCTTTCCCGAGGGAGCCATCTGTGTCCCAAAGGCAGAGGGCCAGGGTCATCAGGCCGCAGGTGGAAGGCATGGATGCCACAGTGGGCCCCTCTTGAGAGTTATCCCATGTTTCTTTCTTGGGGTACTTGAGAATGTTCATTATTGGAGGAGGAAAAATACCTTCCTGCCTGAAGTGGAGAGCCTGGTGGCTCCTCTACAGCTCCCTCCCAAAAAGGCCACACAGAAACCCCATTTCTGGGACCAGGATGTAGCTCAGCGGCACAAGCGCCTGCCTGGCAAGCACAAGGTCCTGGGTTGGATGCCTGGTGCTCTTTTCCGTGCTCTAGTGCCGAAGGGGCATGGGAGGTGAGTGGCTCAGTCTCTTGGGGCGAGGCTGTAGCTCAGTGGTGGAGCACCCTTAGCATATGTGGGGCCCTGGGTTCTGTTCCTACACCAAAAAAAACAAGTACTTTTAAGCCAGAGAGTATAAAGAATAAAGATTTCACTTCTCAAATAACTGGGCCTTGTAATTAGAAAGAAACTATGTAAAGGACACATAATGACCCTTGGGCCAGAGAGGCAGGTCCCAGCACAGCTTTCCCTCTTCAACTGCCCATGGATTTAAAAATACACACACGTAAGCCGGGCCTGGTGGCGCACGCCTGTAATCCCAGCACTCAGGAGGCTAAGGCAGGAGGATCACTGCACATTCAAGGCCAGCCTGGGCTACAAAGTGAGCTCAAGACCAGCCTGAACTGTAGGGTGAGATAAAAAAAAGATAAGAAAAGATAAAAAAAAAAAAAATACACACCTAGCTGATAGTTTTATGGGACCTCTCCTCTTGATTGGTCTGTCTGAAAGGGAAATGATTTAGAAATGTAATGAGAAGGACTGGAAAACGCTCCTTCATTGCCCCCAGGAATAAGAGGCACAGGGCGGCCTCCCTCGGCTTGCCCCTGCCCACCTCCCAGTAGCTGTCTGCCCAGTCTGTTTGCTTCCCTGGATTTGATGTTGGTAGATTTTGTTCTGTTTTGTTTTTTGAGACAGGGTTTTACTGTGTAGTTCGGGCTGGCCTTGAACTCGTTTTGCAGCCTAGGTTGACTTTGAACTCCCAGATCCTCCTGCCTCAGCCTCCCGAGTGCTGGGATTACAGGTGTGCACCACCACACCCGGCTGATGTTGGTAGATTTCTGCTTGTCTGCTCAGGCCGAGGGGTGGCTGGCTCTGTCTTTGCTGAGGAGCTTTGGAATGCTGAACAATCCCCAACATTGTTCTGTGTGTGTGTGTGTGTGTGTGTGTGTGTGTGTATGTGTGTGTGTGTGTGTCAGCTCTCAAATCCTATGTGCATCTTCTTGGTTTTTTGTTTTTGCCTTCGCCCCACCCCCAGCCTAGAGACTGATCGTGCACTGAGTTCTCGTGGCGTAAGGCGTCTCCCAGCCCTGTCTGCTGTGTGTAGACTGGGACTGCCGGGCCACAGCCTGCCTGTCACAGTGTTGCTCACCACTCCGTAGCACTGAAGACACCTGCCTAGTCAGTCATGTTTGCCACTGCCCCTGGGTTTTGGACTCTGTCTCAGTCTTGCTGCCTCACACCTGGGCATGACCTTGGTACTGACCAAATAAGTAGGCTTCTAAAGTTGACAGTGAAAATAATTGAGAATAATCTTAGTCAAAGAGACTTTGCCAGTTACCTTTTATGTCAGACTACTAACCCAGATGAGACAATTAAAAGTCAGTGAAGCCGAGCACAGTGGTGCACGTCTATAATCCCAGCACTCAGGAGGCTGAGGCAGGAGGATCCTGGGAGTTCAAGGCCAGCCTGGGCTACCTAATGACACTTTGGCTTAAAAATTTAAAAGTCAGCGAGAGCTCCATTCCTTATATCCAAACTAACAGGAAATTCTGTCGGGCTGGAAGTGCAGCTCCATGGTAAAGCACTTGCCTAGCATGTGCAAGGCCCCAGATTCCATTCCCAGCACTGGAAAAAAAGAAAGGAATTCTCCCACCTCTTAGCAAGGTGATGACTGGGAAGGCGCTCGTGTCTCAGAGGAGAAGTAAACAGACACCCGCAGTGTCTGTAATAGGAACTGCATGAAAAGGCACTGCTTGCCTCCACGCCGAGTCACTTAGCAATGCTTAGTGCCCTTAGGAGATGAATGAGCAGAGAGTTCACTCCAGGCAGAGGAGGGCTGCACAGGACTGGCTTAGAGATCATGCAGCTGAACAGCCCATGTGCCTCCTTCCTGCCCCTCACACCTTAGGGTCTGTTGTTCAGAGACCACGAAGAAGTCAGAACCGGAAAGGCCTCATGGTGGGTGGAGGGTAGTGTGCAAGTGTGGCCTGAAACAGCGTAACCTAAGCCTGGGGCCTCGCTGTCCTTTGGGGATGAATTAGCGACAGTGTATTAAGGAGGAGGATTTGTCGGGCACGTTTGGTGGCACACGCCAGTAACGCCAGCATTTGAGAGGCTGAGGCAGGAGGATTGCTGTGAGTCTGAGACCAGCCTGGGCTACAAAGTGAGTTCAAGGCCAGCCTGAGCTGCGTAGTGAAACCCTGTCTCAAAAACAAGACAAAAAAAAAAAGAAAAAGATGTGCTGATGAGTGGCCAGCAGAGGGCCTCGCACCAGAGGGACTCCATCAACATCCCTTCAAGCAATCAGTCGTCTCTACCATTGTTCGTAAAGTGAGCCCAGGACCCTTCTAAGGTGTTTGTGGTTGTTTCTGATGCTAGTGCAGAGCAAGCGTAGACACCAGTGGGTTCAGAGTTACCAAGATGACTGAACTGAAAATGGCAGGCCTCAGGCTGACGTTTCCTTCACGGCCTGCGCTGTCCCTAGGCGTGGCCTTGGCCCCGAGAGGCTTCAGTTCTGGTAAGGAAACTGCTAACCCGGCTGCCTCGCAGCCTCAGGGGAGGTCTCCTGTGTGGGTTTCACAAGCTTCCAGTCTCGCTGTCTCTTGGGCTGGTTTAGTTGCTTGTTTTCGACTAGGAGTGTTTTGTTCATTTGCTGCTAGGATGAAGTGGAAGGATGCGGTGTGCTGGGACGAAGTCTCTTGGACACTTCCTTTAGGAGGAAGTCGGGGGAAGATAGAAATATAGAAAAGAACAAGTAAGGGGCCAAGGTTGTCGGTCAGCGTTGGGAGTGCCTGCCTAACATGCCCAATGCCCTGGGTCTCATCTCAGCAGTAAAAGAAAAAGAGGGAGTCAGCACTTGGGAGGCTGAGGCAGGAAGATCGCCATGAGTTCAAGGCTGGTCTGGGCTACATGGCGAGACCCTGTCTCCAAAAAAGAAAAGAAGGAGGGCAGGCAGGCAAGAAAGCAAGAAGGAAGGGAGGGAGGGAGGGAGGGAGGAAGAAAAGACAGAGAAGGGGGCTTGCCTGGGTTCTCTGTTCTCTCCTTGCCAGCCAGTCCACCACCGGCTGGGTCCTGGGGCAGCGCCAGCTGAGAGGGGCTGGGCCTAGAGAAGGTGGTGTCTATGCTGGCCACAGGCAAGGAGGATACGTGAGAGCACCCTCGATTTAGGAGGAAGAGACCCAGCTTCAGGTCCTACCCTCCCCGTCCCGTCTGCACCTCTCGAAGGTCTGGGGGGCGGGGTGTGCACCCCTCTTCCTGGCCTGGCATTCTGGGTGGACCTTCCCCAGCCGCATCAGGTTAGAGCCCCACGGGCTTTGGGGAGGGGAGCTCTTAGTTCATGGTAGGAGAGGCAGATTTGGAGCTTAGTTCCGGCCCTGCTAAGTTTCCCTCCTCCGAGCCTCAGCCGCTCACTGAGAAGCAAGGAGGCTGGCGCTGTGCAGCCACTCTAGACCCAGGAAAAGACCCTGCTGTGCTCCGCAGCACGCTGGCAACCGGCGAAGCGCAGAGCACTTTATGATGATCCTCTGCTGCCCTTTGAAACTGCGTGACGCACACCACCTGCCCCCAGGTGTCAGCGTGGCCGCTGCTGGGAGCGGCCAGCACCAACCCCCCTTCGGAAGGCCGCATCCCTGCCGGGGAAGAGGTTTAGCCTATGGGCAGGGTGTGGAGAGACCTGGCGAGCACAGAGAGGGGAAGGCGGGCACAGCCCAGGGAGACACAGGACCAGGTCTGGGGAGCAGGGAAGAGCTGAGCCGGGTCTGGAGACTACGGAAACGTTCTGAGACATGATCAACAAGGTGCACTGGAGAGACACGGGAACTGTCACCCTAGATTTAAATGTTTTCCCCAGAAGCTTACCGACGTCTCTGCACTGCTCTTAAGACTAGTGGACCAGATCGTCTGTTTTTCACATCTCCATAAAAGGCAAAGAAATCACCCTGCAGGTCAGAGCCCCATGCCTGGCTCGCACGTCACTTCAGGTACCAGGCTGGTGCGAAAGTTGCGCCTGAGCACTTCCGCCTTCCCTTTCCCTGGGTGTTCGCTCCGATCATAAAAGTAGTGCGCATCTGTTATCGACGTCTTGGGGCCTAAAGAGGAAAGTGGGGCTGGGGATGTGGCTCAGTGATGGAGCATGCACAGGCTCGGAGTTCAATCCCCAGCACCACCAAAAAAAAAAAAAAAAAGAGAAAGGACAAGCCCTGTGGTATCTTCTGTCCATCTCTCACAGGGATCCCCCTTCTGGCCTGTCACATACTTCCTTTTGTCTGCTGTTAGAATAATGCCTTTTTTTTCCTTTTCTTTTTTAATACTTGCTTCACCTGATATCTACTTTCCCTGATTCCTCAATATTGTGTTACATGAAAGCGTGCTGTGTGTCAGGACGGGTGTGCAAGGAATGTGGTCTGCATAAAAGAAAGAAAGGCTGCCGGGCATGGTGGCACACGCCTGTAATCCCAGCACTCGGGAGGCTGAGGCAGAAGGATCGTTGTGAGTTCGAGGCCAGTCTGGGCTACAAAGTGAGCTCAAGGCCAGCCTGAGCTGCATAGGGAGACCCTGTCTCAAAAAGACAAAAAACAAAACAAAACAAGAGAAAAGACTGCACTTGGTGGTGTTAGAAGTGAGAAGCATGCGCAGCACACACCCAGGCACCTGCTTGGTTTCGGGTGAATACTGCCTGCCTGTCGTGTCTCAGTCCCTCGCTGATGAATATTACGTGTAACGTCAGTCTCGCGGAGTGGCGGGGTTGTTTGTTGACGCTGTATTTGGGGGTTTATCCAGGTGTCTTGAGCCTCAAAACAGACGCTACGCTCTGACACTAAGAAGGCTAACAGCAGGGCAGCTGGAAGGAGAATTTTTGAGGAAAGAAGCCGCTCTCCCTCCCCCACCCCCAGGCTCCAGCCAGTCCGAGTCAGGTGCACTGAGAACACGGCTCTGATCAGCGCGTAACGCGCACCGGCAGCTTGCGTTTCGAAGTTGTGCGGTGGATCAGACTCTCTGCGCGCAAAGGGCCGCGGGAACGGGAAAGGGCTGAAAGAAAGTGCGGGCCCTGTGCGTCCCCCCTGCAGCGTGGGACGGCCTCCCCGCAGCGCTGTGTCAGCCTGGCCTCCTGCCCCCGCTCCGCTCTGCCCTGCGCCACCCGCTCCGCTCCGAGGCCTGTGGCTCGCGGGCGGCGCTGTCTCGTGTGTGCCCCCTGGTTCTGTGATGGTCCCTTGCCCAGCTCCTCTCCCTCTTCCTGGAGGGGCTGGAGACGTCTCTCCACACTGTCCTCTTGTGAGTTGCTGGCACGTCCTGTCAGCCCGCCCCCGCTCGGTCTTGCAGTCCGCAGTGTGACGGCTTCCCCCTGCTGGGACGCTGGATCCCTCCCCTGCACGGAAGGGCCAGGAACAAAGGGGTGGCCGTCACGTGGGCGGGGTAGGGACACTGGCCGGTAGGGTCGCCTCTGTGTGTACACGTTTCCCCCAAGCAGTCCTGGGACATGTCCCGGCCCATCTTCAGGCGAAGGTGCTGCTTCCACAGACTCAGTTTCCATGTGTGGGCGCAGCAGCTGAGGGTGCCGGCCCCTCCCGGCCTCCAGACTCATCCACACATAGTTTAACCTCAAGCCCAGGTGTCCGTGATGCCATCAGAGGATGTTTCGCTTAGGTTTGGTTGGTGACCTCAGATTACCACCTGCACACCTAGAAGCAACGCTGGCCACATAGTACAGTCTGTTCTGCAAGGTAGGCAGGCCTAGCGGGGGGCCTCGGGGGTTTTTGAGAAGGAAGCCCAACGGCCGCGGCCACAGTCCGCTAACGCCCAGGCGTCCCCGCCCTCCCAGTAAGGGCGAGGAGGGAGGCGCGTCCCCGCTGGGCGGCAGGCCGCGGAGTGTGACGGGACGCGTGCGCCTTTGGAGGAGCCCACCATCCCCTGTGCCACGTGCCCATGTCCCGTCCGCTGCCCTCACCGGGGCCTGCTCTTGTTCAGTCCCCATGCTGAAAAAAGGACTTAATTCATTTGTAGACTTTGTTTCCCCTGTTTCTGCTTCTCCATTTCTTGTATTTTTTTTCTTTTCCTCCTGTTGTTCCTTTCTCACCTTTTCTGCTTTTTGTCCTCTGCTTGTTTTTTGTTTCACCTTTTCCACGTCCAAATTCCTGCTCCTCCTCCTCCTCCTCCTCCTCTACCTCCTCCTCTTTTTTTTTCTCTTCTTTTTTTTGTCTTTCTCCATTTCTTCCTCTCCTCTTCCTTGTTTGGTCCTTTTTGAAGTTGAGCCCAGTGGCGGGACTCCACGGCGTAGACCTCTCTCCTTCTGCCCTTGCTGTGTCCAGGAAGGTAACGTAACCTCGTCCCCCACACCCCCACCGCCTCGGCGGGGTCGTGGCCCAGTTAGACCCACAGGGAGCCAAAGCCCAAGTGTTGCTCCTTCCTTCTCTGACACGTGACAGTCCTTTCCAGAATGTTCCGAGTATGTGGCAGTTTCTTACAAGGCACAGTATCCCTTTGACTGTCTCAGGGGCACTGGGTACAGAGGGCAGCCGAGGCCTCCAGGCCCGGCATCTAGAGGCTGCAGACGGCCCTGCGGCACTGCCTGCACTCACAGCCGGGGCCCGTGTGCCTCAAGTCCACCAGACAAAGGGGCCGGGCACGGGGAGGTTCTCCCACCGGGGCGGCCATTTGTACTGACGGAGTCAAGGAATACTGTCCTTACAAAGACTGGTCTACACAAGCGCCCCAAGTTCTTTGCCAACACAACCACAGAAAGCAAACTTTTCTACCCCGTGTCTTGCTGAGTGTGTTTTGTTTTCGTTTTGTTTTTAAGTTTGTCTGATTTGAAGTCTGTTGTGGTGATAAGATTGTCTTTGGCAAGGCATGTGGAAAGGGGCAGGGGGAGTGTGGCCATGACTAACCCTCGCTAACCTCCTCCTCTGCTCTCCATGGCTCTTACATTGACCTCACCCACCCCGCCACATCCCTGCTCATCGCTGTGACCGGGCACCGCCATGGCTCATGAGCGGCGCCCAGATGTCCGGGGGCGGGGGGCTCTGTCTTTACACCGGGGAGGCGGGCAGGAGGGCGAGCCGCGCCGAGCAGCTTGCATGCCTCGGGCTCCATCCTCATGGCCATGCGGGACACTGTGCAGCAGAGACGCTCGGAAGGGATGCGTGGAACCGAGCCAGGACCCAAGTCTGTTGGAGTGGGCGGGGAGAGCTCAGGCCCCAGGCACGCAGGCAGCACGCACAGAGCAGGCTGGACAGGCCGCGGTTCTGTCCCCAAGAGCAGGGCGTGGGCGGGGCACCCCTCGGGGCGCAGCTGCATGCGCAGACACTAACCCTCGCTTGTGTGGACAGCACCGTTTCTGCCTCTCAGAGCGGGCCACCGACTAAAAACTCACTGGCCCCGGCCTCACGCATAAGCAGACATGAGCTTTGACTGGCTGGAGTGCGAGAGGGTCAGGTGGCCGTGCACAGGCAGGAGCCAGGGACTGCCACCTCAGACGCCCCTGCCCCCAGACGTAGTCCAGCCAGCACCTCAGCACATGGAAGGGACTTGGACAGATTTTCCAGCCCAGCACCTCTTAACCCAGGGCCTGTGGCTGGGCTTCAGGGAGTTTATGGACCCACCAGAATTCTTCGTAAAATTCTTCGATATCAGGCTGGGGGTGTGGCTAGTGGTCAGCATTTATCTAAACTGACAAAGCCCTAAGCTCCATCCCTATACCATAAATAAATAAAAACAGTGTGTACACATTTTTCTAGGAAGAATCCTTAGCTTTCATGAGATTCTCTAAACAGTTTGTGATCCAAGAATATTAAAGAACCACTGACTGTCTTTCAGCCAGGACCACGCATTTGCCGTAAGCATCTTCGTGCTCCAAGGACAAAGGAGTTTTGGTTGCTCCTTGGGTAGTTTATTCCTTGCGAAGCTCTTCATCCTCCGGCTACAGTTAAGCCTGGACCCAGCCACTCCTGGTGGAAACTCAAGGCCCGACCACGTGCTGGGTCAGGGCAGCCGGAGTCAGCAGGAGGCACCAGCACCGCTGCTGGGGTTAGAACAGAGCCACAGAGCAGGACATAGTCACCTCCTCTTCCAGGGTCCGCTGGTGAGAAAGCGGATAGCTACCCAGGATGCCCTGCGCCTGCCACGCAGGACCCGGTAGCTTGTTCGCCGGGAAACATGGCAGGCGACGTATTAAGAAGTGGCATCTTCCTGCCAGGCCCACGTGGGAGCACCCGTCTGTAATCCCAGCTGTGTGGAGACTGAGGCAGGAGGATCACAAGTTCAAGCCTAACCTGGGCAACTTAGGGAGACCCCGTCTAAAAATAAAAAGGGCCTGGGGAGGAGGTTCAGTGGCAGAGGGCCCCTGGGTCCAATCCCTAGTACCACAGTGGGGGGAAATGGTGTCTCCTGGTCAGGGTATAAAGCAGTGATGAGCTATTAATCGTAGTGACCCTAGAGAAAGAATTGGGTTAAATGATTGTAACTTTAAAGAACACAGTGTTCAGGCTGGGTATACAGCTCACTGGTAGAACACTTGCCTAGCGTGTAGCACGCAAGAAGCCCCAGTTTTGACCCACAGCACTGAAAAAATTGTTTTTCAGTTTACATTTGCCCTGTTCGTTAGACTGGTTTTCTCAAAGGAGGCCTAGTACATGGCAAGGGCCAAGTAAATACTAAGTGAATGAAAAACGTAGGTGGGGGCTGTGGCAGCAAAGCAGTTTATAACATACGGGAAGAAAACCCCGCTGAGCAGGAAGGTCCCAGCAAGCCTGTGAGGAAGAACAGTCCCCACCGGCCAGGGTTACTGCGGGGGTGAGGGCAGCGCCTGGGCAGGGCAGATAGAAGGCATATGCTCCGTGAGACCCCGGGGAGGCACCATGCAGGGGCTGTCATTCTCTGCCCCTCCCCGCAGGCGGTAGGCAAACTTCGGACCTGGCTTGGGAGTGTTCCGGCAGCATCTTGCTCGGCTCTCTTTGCACATTTGCCCCAGTGTGATGACTCCCCCTGGGCTGGGGTAGGCAGAGCCGGGTCCCGCAGCCTGACACTCGGCCTCTCTTGGCAGGCATGGGCAAGAAGGATGACCCCAAGCTGATGCAGGAGTGGTTCAAGCTGGTGCAGGAGAAAAACGCGATGGTGCGCTACGAGTCGGAGCTGATGATTTTGTGAGTAGGCGGAAGCTGGGGGCCGGGCTCCGGGGGGGATGGCGGCAGCGCTAGGCCTGCTCCAGCCCTGCCTTGGTGCGGTGTCGGACTCACTGTCACTGTCTCCCTCCTGTCTCAGTGCCCGGGAGCTGGAGCTGGAGGACCGGCAGAGCCGACTGCAGCAGGAGCTGCGAGAGCGCATGGCGGTGGAAGGTAGGTGCAGGCGGCCGCCCAGAGGCGGGGTGGGCTGCCCGCTCCTAGACGGCTCACGCGATGCCCTCGGCTGCTCTTGCAGATCACCTGAAGATGGAGGAGGAGCTGTCCGAGGAGAAGAAGATCCTGAACGAGATGCTGGAGGTGGTAGAGCAGAGGGACTCCCTGGTGGCCCTGCTGGAGGAGCAGCGGCTGCGGGAAAAAGAGGAAGACAAGGACCTGGAAGCCGCCATGCTGTCTAAGGGCTTCAGCCTGAACTGGTCCTGAGCTCTCGCAGGTGCACCGGCTTGTGTGTTGGCATCTGCCTGCCAGCCTTGCCCGACCCCCGGGGCTGGGGGCCAGCATCCGAGGAGACTGGCGCCGCCTGGAGTCCACATTCAGGGCCACGTTCTTGTGTGCTGTGGGAAAGCCCCCCGGCTACCATGGTTACCTGAGGAGAGTACCTTCCGCCTGCTGGGAGGAGCCCACCGGGAATTCACGCTTGAGACGGGGACGCTGCACAGCCCTGAGGGTGCTGCCTGGCGCCCCTTCCTTTGGCGGGAGCGTTTGGTGAAGAAGGAAGCTGCTCCCGCTCTTCGAAGCCCCCACAGCCACGGAGGGCGCTCTGCGGGGCAGTGCGGCTGCTGTCTGCACACTTCCTGAAGCACCACCAAAGAACGGAAAGACGCCCCGCAGAAGCAGGCCGTAGACAGCGGCCAGCAGACTGCCAAGGCCGGGCGGGGCAGTGCCCAAGCCAGCATCGCAGGGGAAGCCGAGGGGTGGCCGCCTCCGAATTCATTATGCAAGTTAGGAGGAAGCAGGAGCGGTCACCCCAGCCCCTCCCGCACATTGGCCCGCAAGTGGCCAACGCCCCAGGCCTCTGCTCTCACTGGCCACAGCCCGAGGCCTGTGGATTGCTGCATTTTTGCTTTTAGTTCACAACCATTTTGACACTGGAAAGAACTGATTTTGAGGGCTGGGGGAGGCACTCCGCGTCAGGCCCCCTGCTGACGGGCAGTGTCGGTGTTCAGCGCTTCCCAGGGCGGGCGGTTAGCCTCCGCCCCGGAGCTCTTCCTGCGTTTGCACATTGAAAAGCAGCTGACGACCTGGCACGATGCTCAGCCACTTCGGACCCTTTTTTGGCAATTAACTTATTTTTTTAATACTTGAAAAGAAGCAACTTCATTTTTATATCCTTACTAGAGACACTGATCACCTGGCACCTGCGCGTAGGAGTGACAGAGAGGTCCGCGCGGCGTCCCACCCAGAGTCTGATTCAAGACTGCACGCTTGTTACATGCCTCTATTTATTAGCTTCTGTGTAGCGTTGCTGACCTGGTTGACATCAGGGAGCAGCTCGAGGCCCACTGGACCCTTGTTCACAGTTCTTCTGTCCCCTGCAGTAACTGTCACCCGCCGCACCCCCCCACCAGCCTGCCCTGCTGTGGCACTGGGCCTCTACATCTGAGTCATCTGTTTGTCAAAGGTGCATCTCTGCACTGCCGGAGGGGAGCTGAAAGGCAGGGATGCCGCTCCCTCCCTCCTTGCTGGGATGTTTCTCTTGTTTTAGGTGCCAAGGTGCCGCCTCCCTCTGCAGGTGTGTTAAAGCTTGGGTGTAAGCCCTTCGGGCTGGCGAGACCGTGTGGGGTGGGGCCGTGGACTCCGTCTGGCCTAAGGGCCAGCCAGGCCGGAGCACAGGCATTGGGATTTAGGCTGCTCCAAAGCAAACGGGTGACACCAGCCCTCTCTTCCCTGCTCGTACCGGGATCTCCTGGGGCAGCAAGGGCTAATCAGCACCATGTAGCCAGCTCCATATGCCAAACTACTCGTTCTCATGGTTCAGCCAGAGACTAGCTGTGCACAGCTCACCCAAGCCGCTGACAGAAAACTGGGTTGGAGAGGCGTGAGTGCTTGTCTGTCCCAAGAATCAGTGCCCCGCAGCCAGGGGTGTCAGTGCCAGGCCCACCCAACAGAGGGCACTGTGGCCGCTCTGTGGGGACGGCCCCTGCTGACCTTGGACTTCCTGTGGAACCACACCGTGCCTCAACTTGAACATTCATCCAACTACGAGGAGCGAAGAACTTGTCTCACTCTTCACTTTGTCTAAAAGCTGCCGTCCGTCGTTGGGAACCTAGATGTGCTGCTGCCACCACTGCAGCTCTGACTTCCCCGCGTCCTGCTTCCCGGGAAGGCGGTCCCCGTGTGTATTCTGCTTTCCTGGAGCGAGGGAGGAGAGTGTTCTCCATGCCGTCCTCAAATGCCCGTCTCCCAGGAAACATCGGACTGGAGACAGGACCTTCCTTGCCTACTCGGTCCCCAGCCCGCAAGCCCAGCAGAGGCGCCTCTGTCCCCTTTGCTCCACTCGCCCCAGAACAGGAAAGCAGTTTCCAGGGGCCGCAGCCATGGCGCTGCGCTTCCAGGGGCCTCACCTAGCAGAAACGCCAGCTTCCCTCGGCCCCTTGCTGCTGCCCGGTCCCGGTCACCTTGACACCGCTGCGTCTGTCCAAAGCACATGCTGCTGCCGCAGTCACTTTCAGCGGGGCCGGAGACTGCGGAGAGGCCTCGGGAGTCCACCAGCCAGCCCGACGTCCCCCGCGCCCACCCTGCTTCAGCAGTGTTACGACTTCAGGTTCTCAGACGGCACTTTTCCTTCTCGAAGCTCCCAGGTTGTAACCACTCGTTGAACTTTAGTGCCCTGGGGAATCGCTGCATGAGTTTTCCATCTCTGGAAACGCGTGCAGCTCGGGCCAGGTTTCCCTCCCAAGAAGTAAGTTTTTCCCACAAAGGAGGGAAGCAGCTAGTCCGTTGGAGGGACCCCAGACACAAGGCGGAGTGCAGTGGGACCCACAGTGGCACCCCTGGGCACCCGGCAGAAGCCGCTCCCGAGCCCCAGCCTGAGGCCCACCGGCAGCTCCACATAAGATCCTAACCCTGCGCAGTCCATCCCTTCGGGCCTGTGCCCCCAGCAGCCTCCCCAAGCTGCTTTCGACCAGCAGTGGAAGGAGAGTTGGATAGAAAGGGTCGGGCCCGGCAGCGCAGCTCAGTGGAAGCGTGTGTGCTTAGCATGTGCCAGGCTCTGGGTTCCAGCCCAACGCTGAACACGAGAAAGGTGGTAACGTCTGAACATCTGACCCACAAAGGAGAACGGTCCATTTTATGCGCAATAAAATTTTTAAAAGAAATACAGTGTGTTTCTTCAGTCCGTTTTTCCGTGCCCGGTCGTGAGCCGGGCCCCAGGTTTGTAAATAGGCAGTGTCCACGGCAGTTGTAGGTCTGGCAGGTGTGTGGATGTACGCAAGGTGGTTTGAAGTTTGCTTTCTTCTCAGTCTTCCGTATTGTCCTGACCTGGCCCTCGTCTGCTGTCATTTGAGAAACTGCCGAGGCCCCCATTTGGCAAGAAGCTGCCCTTTGGTGCCAAGCCCCCGCGTGTGGCCTCTGGTCGGGAAGCATGTCTTTGACATAGAGATTCAGCACACTAGAGCGATCTGGGGTCCTGGCCCACCTCCTTCCAGCTGGCCAGGGAGCCCAGCGGCGAGGGGCCTGCAGCTTCCAGGCCCAGGGTGTTCAGATGGTTCAGTGTCCCCAAGCTTGTTCGGTGCATAGGGCCCTGGAGCACAGATCTCACCCGTCAGGAGCGGGGAGGCATCGCCAAGAGACTGAAGGGACGAGTCCTGGCCAGCTCTTCTCCCTTTGCTGCAGGCCACTTCCCAGGAACCTTCCAGGATCCTCCCTAGTCATGGCACACTGACCTCTCAGGCACCGGGAGCATCTCAGGCTTCGAACTTCGAGAAGTAAGGAAGCAGCAGAAGGAACGCCAACAGCAGGAGCCTGGAGCCAGCTGAAGTCCCTGCTGCACGAGCCAGAGCCAGAGCCTGCTGGCCATGTTACAGCTGCTCCAGAAAGGACACCTGCTGAGGGCCAGTGTGGGCGCACGAGGCCAGAGAGAAGGGGTAAAATCATTCGACCAGCGCAGAAGGAATACGCCAGGGCTGTAGTCCCAAAAGAAAATGTGGATCCTGGCTTCTGCAGGGAAAGGGTGGGGCTTGGAGGCAGGTACGGTGGTATACCACTGTAGTCCCAGCTACTCAGGAGGCTGAAGCAGGAGGGTGGCAAGCTCAAGACCACTGTGGGCAACTTAGACCTTGTTTCAAAAAATGAAAAGGGCTGTGGGTAGAGCTCAGTGGTAGAGCATCCCTGAGTCCAACCCCCAGAACCTACCCCCAAAATAAATTAAATTTAAGAAGTGAGGCTTGGAAGTAACCTGGACACAATTTGACCACAGTTCACAGCAAACCCCAGGTGGCAGGAAGTGGTGATTGTTGTTTTGGGCAGGCCGCCAGAAAGGCAGGCTTGGAAGCCTCCTCTTCCTCTCAAGAAATCACTGTGACTCATGGCTCAAGACCTTGAACCCGAGTCCTTCCAGAGGCCCTTCTTGAGCATGACTTTCAGAAGTGGAGAGGGAAGCAGGAATGGCGGCGCACGCCTGTCATCCCAGTACTCTGGGAGGCTGAGGCAAGAGGATTGCAAGTTCAAGTCCAGCCTGGGCCACTTGGACACTGAGTGAGATCCTGTGTCAAAGTAAAACGAGGCGGGGATGTAGCTCAGTGCAAAGACCTTGAGTTCGGTCCCTAACACTACCAGAAAGAAAAAGAAAAGAAAAATGGGGCAAGAGAGAGAAAAAAAATGTGCTGTCACTTCCTGAGCCGGCCAGGCGGGCCCACTTAGCAGCACCCTCATTTGTGTTGCCTGCCCTGATGATTCCCCGCCCCCATGAGGGAGGAAGCCACCCTCTTGGGTGAGCAGTGCTACCCAAACGGCACCCTGGCTGGAGCCTCACTGCGGTGGTGAGGCAGGAGCCCTTCTGGTTATCCTGCCCTGCAGCCCGGTGCTGCTGAGCCTCACCTGCCGGCACTGCTTCGCCACCCCAGTGTCCCCTGCCCTGTCTTTTTGCAGCTGGGGTGTCAATGGGAAGTTGGAGCCCCAGCTTCTGTACATAGGTATGTGCGCCACTGCCTCTGCCTAAGAGGCCGCCTGTTAGGCACAGCAGCGTGAGGGAGGACTTTCCCCAGGACACGCTTGCACACTTACCACCCTTCTGTGGGCCCACAGCCTTTCTTAACCAGGGCGTCAGCATTCTCAAATGAGAATGTCTTTGGACCATGGCGCGCCAGTCATGGAAGGGGTGGAGGCCCAGGGCTGGGCAGGATCAGAACAGAAGCTCTCCCTATAGAGTAAACAGCCTGGATCCAGACCTAGGGGAAGGTCTTTTCTAAGTAATCAGGATGTGAAAATGAGGACAAAGTCACTGCCCTCCTCACCTGCCTAAGAGACGGTGGAGGTCAGCTTAAGGTAAGCATTCAGGGGCTGGGGATTTAGCTCAGCGGCACAGCGCCTGCCTGGCAAGCACAAGGTCATGAGTTCGATTCCCGGTACCGGGAAGAAAAAAAAAAAGTAAGCATTCAGACAGGACCACCCCAGGCATCTCACTTAATTAACCAGTCAGTGCCTTGGTCTCCCCACAGCGGTGGGGCTGTCACCAACCATGGTACCCATGGGAGGGCAGTGCCTCAAAGTATTCACCTTGGAGAAGAGGCCATAAACCCCAAGGACCAAGAGGCAGGTGTCCCTGCAGCCCAAGGTCGTTTCCTAGCCATCTGGTGACCCAACAAACTTGTGTATTTATTTTAATTATTTTAAATGCTAGACCAGATCCGTTCGTGCTCACAAACTTAACAGATACAGGTCACTGTAGGTAGACAGCGTTTCCAGAACATTCAGACCGGCCCCCTCTGGCTCCAGTACTACCAAGCCAGCTCCAGCGGAACCGCTCTCCCCAGTGGTCCCCGGAGATAGGTCACGGCTCCCTGTCCCCCATGAAACCATTGTCCAGGACAAGGAGTCGTCCGGGTGAGGGTGAGGGTGCGGAGCCAGAGCCAAAAGTTGCCTGGGCCAGCAGACAAGGAGGGAGCGTGGTCCTTGGGAAAGAAGAAAAACGACCAGCGGCAGCTGACAGCTCCCTCCCCAGCAGCACTTGGTCTTTTTTTTATTCGTGCGTGCGTGTTTTACTGGGAATTGAACCCAGGGCCTTTAAGGTTTTGAGACAGAGTCTTACTAAGTCACTAAAGCTGCCTAGCAGGACTCAAACTTTTGACCTGCCTCACCCCTCTAAGTGCTGGAGTTACAGGCTGACGCCATCATATACAGCTTCACTTAACTCTTTCAGAAGTGCTTTGGAAGAATTAAATGCCTTTTTTAAATACCTGCAGTGCCAGGTGTAGTGGTGGGTGCATGAATCTCAACACTCTGAGAGGCTGAGGTAGGATAATAGTAAGTTCGAGCCCAGCCTGGGCAATTTAGACTCTGTCTCAAAATTTAAAAGGGCTGGGAATGTAGCTCAGTGTAAAGGCCTTGGGTTCAATCCCGTTTCCCCCACCTCAAAAGTCACCAAGGCCAGAGGCTCACCTCACAGCCTTGTGCTAGGAACCAAGAAGGCTTCTGGCCCAGTCCTGCAGATTTTCAGCCTCCATCAGGCTGTTTGGGTCCGGGGGTGTGGGCCTGAGGACCCCTCCTCCAGGACACATTGCTGAGTAATCGTAGCTGAGTCCCTCAGCGCCTCCCTGGGAACAAGCAGCAGAAGAGACCACGCCGTCTCTCCCTCCCCTGGTCACTCAGCCACCTCAGCAAGTAGGGATGGGCTCAGGGCTTGGCAGAGCCCCAACTCCTGAGGGACCAACCCCAGAGGATGTCTCTGTCCAGGAAGCCCCTTGGCAGGCCCTGGAAGGTGTGGGCGGCAGCCCCGAGCCCTGCGGAATTCTCCTGTGGAAAGATTCTTTGAAGAGGCATTAGGAGCAGTTTGGCGCCTGAGAAGAATGGGTGGAGGGGAAACCCACGCTGCGATGACTGCAGAGGTTTAAAGTAGTTCCTTGTCTGCTACTGGAACGCTACTTCCCGGAAGCAGCACCTCCCCCAGGGCCCAGCTGGCCAGCCCTGTTCCCGACCGGGCAGCTGTCCTGTGGGGCCGGGAGGGACGCGAAGGAAGCGGTCCCTGCCGCTGTTGGCAGGGCGAGGCTCAGCCCATCACCCTCTCGCTGTGGCCAGCAAGCGCAGTGAAGCCGGCCATGTTTATCCTTCTGTAGAAGAGGCTCGTTTCCCCCTTCGACAGTGACTCACACCGTCAGCGTGTGACCCGAAAGCCAAGGGCTGCAGGGACACCTCCTCCTCGCGGCCCGGCTGGGAGCCACCTGCAGCCGAGCCCAGCGGCTGCAGCCAGGTTGCATGCGGTGGGGAGCGCTGTCCCCCTGTGCCTCTCCCGCCTCCCTCCATGTCTATTTTGGTGACAGGAGTGTCACTGCTAGCTTGTAAGAATTCCCTTTCCTTCATCTGCTTGGCATTTACTGTATCACAGCAGAAACGCGCAGACAGAAGAGTTGTCTCCTCCAGAATTTCCACGAGCATTTCTTACTGCCTTTCACCTCCGATCGAGGGAGGTTTTGCGGCAGCGCAGCTAAGGGTGGCCTGGGTGCAGGGTGGGGAGGGCACCCCCGATGCTGGGAGGGATGGGACGGGGTCTGGAGGACCATAAAGCTCAGTGTGGACCACATGCTCGGCTTTCGTCAGGCCCTGGGCTTTATTCCCAGAGCGCAAGCGCAAAGACCCCTGAGCTCAGGACCCGGCGGCGTCTCCGCACACGACCTGCCTGGCTGCCCCCGACCCGGGGAAGCTGCGCTTTCCTGCTCCCGCCAGATCAAGACTGGGAGAAGGGGGGAGGAGAGAACAGACCGGGGTCCACCCCGCCCCTCCTTCATTCCTCCTGGTCGCCTGTGACCCCAGCAGCAGTAGGGGGCGGCACTTGCAGGCACAGAAGGTAACCCCGTGGGTCACGGCAGGGCGGGGAAGGGGACGTCAGTGCCGAGAACAACCGGGGCACAGCCTGGGGGGCAAAGGGAAGGGAGTCGGGCGTGAGCACAAACCCCACTGGGGCTGGAAGGCAAGGAGGGGGACAGGAGCTGGGGTGTGGCTCAGGCAGAGGGCCTGGCTAGTGTGCATGAGCCCCTGGGTCCCCCCGGCACCGTAAGGCAGGAGTGGAGTGGACAGCACCACTCCTGTCGTCTTCCTCTTCTGGCCCCTCCAAAACCCCCACTGTGGGGCTGTCTGAATCTCTCCCCGAACCCCAAGCCCTGACTCCCACTAACCATCCTCGTCCTTCACAGCGCTACCGGGAGCCCGAGTGCCTTCAGCAGCCCCTACGTGCCTGAGACCCTGTGTGCTTCATTTATTCATTCAGAAGACATGGCTGAGGCGTGTTACCATCTCCCCTCACAGGGAGAAACTGGGCCGGAGAAATATGCCCTGGGGCCTCGCAGTGGGGTGAGCAGCAGGGCCTGCCTTGGCTGCAGGCCCCGAGACCAAGGTCCTTCCGCCAGGTACTTGTCAGTCAGGTTTCTCTCTGCTTTTTTTGTTGTTGTCGGAGACAGGGTCTCGCTATGTAGCCCAGGCTGGCCTCGAACTTGTGGCGGTCCCCCTGCCTCAGCCTCCAAGTGCTGGGATTACAGGTGTACAGCACCTCCCCAAGCCCCTGTCTGCTCTTGAGAACTCGGCCTTGTCAGTTGGACTTTTTGCCAAAATACATGTTGTCCCATTAGAGCCAGTCTCCAAACCAGACACTGTGACTGGAGGCGTTATTATTACCCAACGTTATAATCCCCATTTTTTTGTGAAAAAACAGACTCTGATGAGGTATCGCACCCAGGGCCACAAAGCTCGTAAGAGATGGGCCCAAGAAGGCAAGCCCGAAAGCTGTGCTCTTAACCCTGAGCTAGAGGTTCCCATCCTCCTCCCGACCTTCCTGGGAGGCCTGTCCAGAGCAGGTTGGCTCCTCAGCGCCCTTTCTCCTATGGAGTCACTGCTGTCCCCACCCGGCAAGCAGAGTTATGGTCCCTCCACCCACCTGGCTTCCAGGCAGAGCCTGTCCTTTGGGAGGGGCCGGAGGGTCATTCACCTTTATGTAAAAGAATGCACACCTTGAGACCATACCCTTCAGTGACGCAAATCCGACACGTGTAAATACCACATTGTTTCTCTAGTGTCAGAAACCGAAAGTGCAAGTAAGTATGAGAGTGTATGCTAGACACTACGAAACAGGAAGAAAATGCTCAGTTGGGAAGAGGAACTGGCGGGGAGGTGGAAAGAAGGGACAAGAAAAAAAGGCAAAAATAGAAATGAAGCTTTTGTAGATAAGGAGGGGAAGAGGGCTTGAGTGTAGGGGGAGGGGAACGAGGAGAAAAGAACGAAGATATATCACATACAGCTACAAATCCCCTATGGTGAGTGTGATCCCTATGGATCACACTAAAATGTTTTTTGGTTTTTTTTTTTGTACCGGGAATCAAACTCAGGACCTTGCACTTGCCAGGCAGGCTCTTGTGCCACTGAGCTAAATCTCCAGCCCTGTATACCTAAAATGTACCAGTAAAATACAAATAACCACACACACACACACACACACACACTCTCTCTCTCTCTCTCTCTCTCTCTCTCTCTCTCTCAGAAAAAAAGAATACAAACCGGAATTGCTAGGAAAGCCCGAGAAGGAAGAGTAGAGGACTGCCCTAGTTATATTCAATCTGCATGGATTCAGCTCAGCCTCACTCTAGACATTTGGCCACTGCTATCCCAGAGTAGCCCTGCATGCTTTTCCACCACACTGGGCTAGACAAAACCACCCAGTAGTGTGTGGGTCTTTACAGCCAGAATCCAGTGCAGGCAAGTGTTTGAACCTTTGATACTAACAGAAAAAACCAGCTATACTCCTGCCAGAATGAAGTCACCTCCGCCCTAACCCACACACACACACCTCTTTCTGACCCAGATTGCAGGGATCCAACTGCTCTTGTTGCTGCCCAGGACCACGCTTCTGTCAGTGAGTCCCCAAGACCGCACCCTGTTCTGTCAGGGACAGTTCTGTTCTACCTGCCTCTCTGTCCCATGGCACCTTGGCCTGGCTCCTGTGCCCCGGGGCCCGGTTGTCCTAACAGACCCAGCCAAAGCCACAGAGCAGGGGACACGAGCCAGGGGCTGCTTTTGAGCTCTGAGGGACAGCGTACGTGCGAGGGAATGGTCTGCAGTGAAGGAGGAGGCGTGAATCCCCTTGTAGATGGCAGTGGGAAAATGAGCACATCATGTAAAGAACGTGATCATTGTTTCCTAAGTGGCATATAAAGGTAAACTTTCAATGAATTATTGAAATAATTGAGTCCAAAAATAATTGAGTCTAAAAATAAAACCACAGGAATATAAAGCAGAAGAAAATGGGGCAGAATATTGTCACCACCTATGGAGGAAAGGACTTCTTCAGCCATATTTTATTTTTTCAATCTTTGAAAGCCACATTTATTTTGTTTTGTTTTGTTTTGTTTTTATTTTAAAGAAAAAAAAAAACCTGCTGGGTGTGGTGGCTCACGTCTGTAATCCCAGCACTCGGGAGGCTGAGGCAGGAAGATCATTAAGTTTGAGGCCAGTTTGGGCTACAAAGTGAGCTCAAGGCCAGCATGAACTGCATAGCGAAATCCTGTCTTAAAAAAAAAAACACAAAATTTCAAAACAAGCTCATAGGAGGGTAAGAATGGTTAATACATTGCATATTGTTAGCTTTAAGTTAGTTACTCTGAGTACAGGATATCAGCATTTAATTGTCCAAGCAATATTAGCATAGACCTATCTTTTCAATAAACTAAGAAGTTAATAATATAACGATCATACATATATATATATTTTTTTTTTTTTTTTTTTTGCTTTTTCCTCCCTTCTTTTCCCCATTCCCTCCATCCCAGGCTCTCTTTCCTTTCGAAGTTTCTCCCCATTTTACAGTATCTCTTGCACATTTGGGGGTTGAGCCATATTTTAAAGACGCAGACAAGAACAGGGAAGCGAGTGAGAAGTGTTCATCGCGGGAGGCGGTGGGCAAGGGAAGGGCCCAGGATGAAGGAGGTGTTTGCAATGTCTACAGCCTACACGGGGGAGGGTCTGGGACACCGAGGAACTCATGCAAACCAAAGAAAAAGGCAAGAACCCACACGGGTAAACAGGCCGAGCTGCTGAACAGGCCACTTACGGATGAATGTGACAAAAAATCACATGTGTCCCTGTGTCCCCACATTGTCTCCTCCCTGGCGCAGGGAGAGACTGCCCCTCCCAGCCTGCTCTGTCGCCGTGTAGGACAGAATCACAAGTTTTCCAGCAGGGCTGGGAGTGCCCGGGCCGTGTGGCGTCCATTCCAGACTAGTTACAAGTGCCAGCTCCATCCCCAATCTCACCCCTGGAAATGAAGGACTCACGCCAGCCGTGGTCGTGCAAAAGGTTAGAATCTCAGCCTCACCCTAAGACAGTGATGGCAAACCTTTTAGAGACCGCGTGCCCAAACTGCAACCCAAAGCCCACTTATTTATCGCAAAGTGCCAACACTGCAGTGAAACCCGAATACTGAGGTTTTAGTTTAGAAAAAGCAACTGTTATGTGATGCTCAGCTGCTGGGGTGACTTGGCTTGCACGCCGACAGAGAGGGCTGTGCGTGCTGGCAGCGGCACGGGTGCCATAGGTTTGCCAACCGCTGCCCTGGGAGGAGCCACTTGCCCTGGGATGGAGCAGGAGATGCACCCGTGGCCCCAGCACCTCCAAGGTTTGTGGCTGCAGCATGCCAATCTAGGCTGAGGATGCTTATGTCAGAGTTACTGTCACTGTAGCGAGTGGGAGGTAATCTGAGCTTTCATGTTTTGGGGAGCAGGTATGCAAAATGTGGGGCTTGCGCACACTGGCGTATACTGTGGCACTTGGAAGTAACACATGGTGATGAAGAAGGAGTTTTGTTTTATTGGAACTGAAATCCTGTCCATTATTTTGCATAGTATACCAAACTACTGTGCCTTGAAACCCCTGGTACTCAGGTACCACTAAATTCTCTCTTACAGCGTTCCCAGCAATTACTTACTGCTTTCCTGACTTAAGAGTAAATCTTTTAGCTGGGTGTGGTGGCGCACCCCTGTAATCCTAGCACTTGGGAGGCTGAGGCAGGAGGATCGTTGAGAATTTGAGACCAGCCTGGGTTACAAAGTGAACTGAAGGCCAAGCTGAACTGCATAGCGAGACCCTGTCTCAAAAAAAAAAAAAAGAAAAAAAGTCTTTTTTGTTCTTCACTCTAACATGGAAGGATTTCACAGTGTAAAGAAAGCAGTGACATTCAATATACTAAACAGATGAAAACCCGCATACAGACACCAGCACGCTGATTCACCAGACGGTGCCCACACAGATGATGCACGCTGCACAGGCCGACTGGTTCCCTTTCTGATTCCACATGATGCCGAGCCAGCCGCAATCTGATATATCTTCCTGAGACGGGTTTCAGCCGAGCGCCGCTTACACAAGGACTCCTCGGGCATCTGGAGAGCAGATGTCTAGTGTCCTCCGTTCTCCACACCCAGCCATGAAAGCGTGTGAACAGGGCTTCCAAGCAGAGCTGTCACCAAGCCCCTGCCCCTTGTCCCCTGAGCACCCCACACAGGTCCCTGTACAGGAGTGTGTGGCTGGAGGAGGGAACTTTGGTCTGTGGTCAGCTCTTCCTGGGAACTTCGGTCTGTGGTGAGCTCTCCCTGAAAACCTTGGTTGGTGGTGAGCTGGCCGGAAGCCCCAGGCCCCAGCTAAAAAGACCAAGTCATCATGTGTGTTCGGGAAGCTCCGGCACCGCTCCCCAGAAACTGACTGAGACCTAGGCTTGTCAGAGCAGCCTTTGAGGAAGTCAGAAGGGACCAGACCTGGAAAGGAGGGAAAGGTTTTATTTATTAATTAATTAATTAATTAATTTTGGTCTTTTTGAGACAGGGTCTTGCTGTGCAGTTCAGGCTGGCCTTGAGCTCACTTTGTAGCCCAGGCCATTCTCAATCTCACAACGATCCTCCTGCCTCAGCCTCCCAAGTGCTGGGATTACAGGCGTGTGCCACCACGCCCTGCAGGAAAGGTTTTAATTTTGCTATCCAAGGATAACTTTTGCCCTTGACCACAGACAGGACAAGGCACACGTGACAGGCTCTCCCACAGGCCCAGGAGAAGAGGGACTCCTGACGTGGGACTTGGCTGCAAAAGGGAAAACAAGCCAGCACCCCTGGGCCTCGTACCAGTGCTGAGGGCAGAAAGAGGGCCCGACAACACACCACAGGCTGAGTGCGAAGGCATCCAGAGAAGTGCTGTCCGTAGCAGCCCACGCTGGGGTGCTCAGGCGAGGGAGCAGCTTCCCTCCGTGGAGACTAAGGAGTGGGTCAGTGCTGCTGGGGCCATGGCTACTTCACAGCACAGGAAGTTGTGTTGGTAATAATGACCTGCAGTCATCAAAAAAACAGACACTGGGGGC
>NW_004955454.1:5807569-5809208 GCF_000276665.1 Chinchilla lanigera | reverse complement strand
ATACAGTTCTAAAAATGCACTTGTCCTAGAAACCCCTGAATATTGGGCCAGAAGGTACCGTTAGCTTTTTTTTTTTTTTTTTTTTTTTTTTTTGTCTTTTCTTCCGGTACCAGGAATCAAACTCATGACCTTGTGCTTGCCAGGTAGGCGCTTTGCCGCTGGGCTAAATCCCCAGCCCTGGTACTGTTAGCTTTTGTGGGCCAGAACTGCTGGCAGAAAGAGGACTGTGGGGGCTGGCTGCCACATATGGTCCTGGCACCCTCCAGGCTCCAGCTTGAAGCAGGGAGCGAGTGTGGAGCTGGAGCCGCTGCTATGATCTCCGACATCCAGGGTGAACGGGGTGCCCTTCCCACCTGTGACAGGAGGAAGAAAGGTGTTCATTTGCATGAACCTGCCTTTGTTCAAAATTTCTAGATTATTCCCTTGACACCTTCAGAGTCAATTTAAGCTTCAAATCAAAACCAGAAGTTTCATTTAGAGTCAGAGATATAAATTGGATTAATTAAGTGAAAACTGGTTCTACTTATCCTTTGGGGAATTGTAAAATTAATCTAGCTCTCTCTTTTATTTAAAAAATTTTTGACTGCCAGAAACCTCAGAAATAACTATTTAAAAATATTACTTATCTGAGTGCCGTGATCTGTGCCTCTAATCCCAGTTACTCAGAGAGGCTAAAGCAGGAGGGTCAAAGTTCAGCGCCACCCTGGACCACTTAGCTAGGCTCTGTCTCAAAATAAAACAAAAATTAAAAAGCTTGAGGGTGTAGTCTTGTGGGAGAGCACTTGTCTAGCATACGTCATGCACTGGGTTCAATCCCTGGCATTGCAAAAAATAAATTAACAAAAAATCAAAATATCCTTTGTTACTTAGCTTTAACTGCGTGGCTTTGCAACCCTGATAGAGCAACCTGAAGTATAGATAATATTGTCTAATGTTTTCCTTTTCGTGTTTTGTAATGCTGCCTAAACTATTGCATCATGTAATTCTTACAGTTCTTATACATTGTTGACTGAGCGCCACACCCATTTAAGCAACGATGGAAAACACAAGAAGAAAATCCGTGTGATTTCCCCGCACTTATTATGCGATCATGTGATTTCTGGTTAGCGTTCCTTCCAGTCTTTTTTTTTTTTTAGATTCAGTTTTCATTCGGTATGGCGGAGCAACTTTCTTGTTCCTGTTTGCTTCCTCTTCTTCGGACATTCGCTTTCCTGATTTCTCTTTTGGCTGCGGTCCTGTGCTTCCCTGTGGGTGTGCAGGGCCCCACACTCTTCGCCGGGCAGTGGGGCTTGTCTGGCAGCGGGCATTGGCCAACGGCTAGAGTCGGACTGACTCACATTTTCCTTTCCTCCTGGTCCCGGGAGGGCCGGGCACTGTCAAAACAGCTTGCGGGCTTCCGAAAGCAGCTTCCCGCGGGAAACTTTAGGAAATTTACCAAATCACTGGGATGCAATGCACACAGCGGCGTGAGGGGCCCTGGGCGGGTCTCACCCCAAACCCGGGTCTCCCACGGGCTCGGGACTTGGGACTCCGGGCACCGGCGGGGCGGGGCCAAGAGGGCGGAGCCTGAGTGGGGCGTGGGTCAGGCCGGGGGCGGGGCCGACGATGGGGCGGGGCCGGGGCCGGGGCGGGGTTTGGG
>NW_004955454.1:5804078-5807177 GCF_000276665.1 Chinchilla lanigera | reverse complement strand
GCGCGGGCGGGCGCGGTGCGCGGCGGCCGCGGCGCCTCCGAGGGCGGGCCTTGTGTACAGGTCCTCGGGGCGGTTAGAAATCTGGTGGAGAGGCTGAATGGGCCGTAGGGCCTCGGAAGAGCGCTGAGATCCTCAGCCACCAAGCGGCTAGATGGGCACGGGTCCGTTCATTCATTCACTCATTCATTCAACAAACTTGAAAGTGCAAGCTGGGGGGGGCGTTAGTGAGGGGACAGGCCGAGGAGCGTAGTGCCGCTTTCGGAGGGGTCCCCGTGGGCCTCGTCTGCCAGGCGAGCTGGGGCAGCGGAGAGGGACACCCCCTCCCTGTGACTGCCCCTGCCGGCCCGTGCCGGGTTTCCTGCCCTTGCCGGATGCCTGCAGGAACCGTGTCGTTCTTTCGCGGTGCTTGGTGCTCCCGCTTCCCGCGCCCAGGGCAGGCTCTGAGGCTCGAGGACTCTGGGCCTGAGGTGCACCATGGTGAGGCTTTCCCTGAGTAGGGGCGACTGGGGCCGGTTGTGCTTGCGGAAAGGAGAGAATGGGATCTGGAAGCCGGCCGGAAGCGAGGGGGTTCGGAAGTTGAGCGGGCAGAGAGCTCTAGAGCTCCTCCTCCGAAGAGGAGGAGGAGGATGGTCATCTGTAACCTATACAGCTTCCTGTGTACCTGAAAGAGTGGATGTGTATTGTATTTTATTGTATTGTATTGTATTATTTTCTTGAGACAGAGCCTTACTGTTTCCCAGGCTGGTCTTAAACTCCTGCACTCAAGGAGATCCTCCCGCCCCAGCCTCCTGGGAATAGGAGGGTCCCAGTGTTCGCTGGCAGCCTGGAGTGTGTGTCCTCGCCTCTGCCCCTCCCTCCCAGGGAGGGTTCGACTCTTCACAGCTGGGGTAGAAGGCGGGCGCCTCACCGGCTGTGTGCGGGTTCAGCGGCACGGGGTACTGGCGTGAGAATGGAGGTGTGGACTGGCTGCTGCGGTGCGTGGGTCTGCAGCCCTGCTGTTGGTGCAAAGAGCTGCGGGGCCCTGCGCATGGCTGTTAGGCGGTCTGCAGAGGTTGGGGAGGGCTGGCAGAAAAGGCCAAGCTGTTGGGGGCTTTGAAAGTTGAGTAGGTGTTTGCCAGAGAGAGAAGATGGGGAGTCAGGGCAGTGCAAGGAATGCTGGGAGTAGGGGAAGCCTGGAGCCTTGGCTGGATGCTCACCACTTCATGGGCGGTGTGGACCTGCAGCGCCCCCAAGGCGGATGTGTCTGGCCCTGCGGCTGCACCTGGCCTACTGTGGTCAGGAGCTGAATAGTAGGCAGCTCTTCGGCTGCCAAGCCTGGGCAGCCTCCCCCAGAGGCCACGCATATCCTTGCCCGAAGCCACGCACAGATCTGAAGAAGACAGCTAAAGGAGACCCACGAGGAGGAGGATGGTCATCTGTAACCTACACAGCTTCCTGCATACCTGAAAGAGTGGATGTGTATTGTATTTTATTTTATTGTATGGTATTATTTTCTTGAGACCGAGCCTTACTGTTTCCCAGGCTGGTCTCAAACTCTTGTGCTCAAGGAGATCCTCCTGCCCCAGCCTCCTGAGTGCTGGGACTACAGGTCCGCATCACTGCACCTAGCTCCATGTGTGATCAGAAACTAGGTTAGTTAGTATCCCCTTTGTTCAGATAGGGAAGCCAAGGCAAGGAGAGTTAAATAATTTTCCCAGGATCACAATCCAGGGATTCAAACTTCAGACATCACACACATTTGCAGACCGCCATGGTGAGGAGCAGAAACGACCCTGTCCATGGCTTTCCCCACCTCTCTTCCTTTTGGCGCTGGGATGGAACCCAGGGCCCTGCTCACACTAGGTGAGCGGTCTGTCCCTGAGCCCCAGGCCAGCCACCATTGCCCTTCTGTGGAGACAGCCCCCCCACCCCCAGTTGCAGTGCAGCTCCTCACAGGATGGAAGAGGCTGAAGCTTTGGGGTGGTGCCGAGGACCCTCTTGGAGGGACTTTCCCCAAGAACCACCAGGCAGTCTCCCACAGCCCCTTCGCCCAACTCAGGCTTTTAACCCCCGCCCCTTCCTCTTGTCTTGGCCCAAATGAGGATGTTTCACGCAGAAGACCAACACACTCATTTGAATGAACTACATAACAGCCATCTGGAGGCACTGCGCCTGGAAAATGGAAATTTTGGCTGGCTTAATGTTTGCACCCGTGATCTTCTCTGCAGAAGAAGCCCCTTTCATAAGAAGAGGAGGAAAGGCTGGGGATGCAGCTCAGTGGTACAGCCATAGGCTCACATGTGCGAGGCCCTGGATTCTGTCCTAGCCCTGGAAGGGACACAGACGGACAGAGAGAGACAGAGAGGAGAAGAGTGGTTTGTTTTAAAGCTCTCCTCCCCCTCAGTGCTGCAGACGGACAGACTGGAATACTGTGAGCTCCGGAGGGAATGTTTCGAAGGAGGAAGGACCACGTCTGGATGGTAGATGAGGCTTGCACGCAGAGTACCTGGAAAGGTGTTCGGCCCTCGTGGGGGCCCAGTTTTGACCATCATACTACACTGTGTTCTCAGGATGTGGACTGCCTTGGTGGCAGTCGTGCTCTTGGTGGGCTGCACAGAAAGGAGGCAGCCACTCCTAGGGAAGATGCCTGTCTTCTGGGTCTAGGGCTCAGTCTGGCTTGGGGTCACGATCACCATGTAGCTTTCTACAAAGCTAAGTATGGTGGTGCACAGCTGCAATCCCAATACTTGGGAGGCTGAGGCAGGAGGGCTGTTGTGAGCTCAGGGCAGCCTGGGCTACATAATGAGTTCAAGGCCAGCCTGCACTACAAAGTGAGACCCTGTCTCAAAAAAACCAAACAACAAAAAAATGAAACAAACAAAAAAAAACGAAACCATGTAGCCTCCCACAGAGCTTCCGCCTTCCGGATGGGCCCCCTCCCGGCCTGCAGTTAGCTGCTGGCTGTGCAGATGGCTGACTCACGCGCAGGTCTGCGTCTGCCCTGGGCCCGGTTCCCCCATTTGCTCACTAAACCCTCTTTCTTCAGAGGAAGGAAAGTGAGTAGTGCTGCGGCCTGGTGGGCTGGCGGGTGCGTGGCTGCAGGCTGTCTTTGGAGCTGCA
>NW_004955454.1:5801906-5803978 GCF_000276665.1 Chinchilla lanigera | reverse complement strand
GGGAGGTCTCATCTGAAGCCAGCAAGAAAATTCCTGTATTTCTGTTATCAGCCACCTCTGCATCCATGTTTGGATAGAGCGATGGTTTAATATTTGATTTAGGCTGGGCTTGGTGGCACATGCCTATAATGCCAGCACTTGGGAGGTTGAGGCAGGAGGATCACTGTGAGTTTAAGGCGAGCCTAAACCACATAGCAAGACCCTGTCTCAAAAAAACAAAACCAGCCGGGGATATAGCTCAGCGGTACAAGCGCCTGCCTGGAAAACACAAGTTTGATTCCCGGTACCAAAAAAAAAAAATTGTTTGGTTTAATTTGCATATGTAGATGCTCCTCATGTTACAATGGGAAGATGTCCTGATAAACCCATCATAAACTGAAAAATGTTGAGAAGACGTTTAATGCACCTAACCTCGGTTCGTCTAACGCCCCTCTGTGTGCTCAGAACATATTGGCCTGCCACTGGGCAGAATCACCTAGCATAGAACCTGTTTTAGGATAGAATATTGAATATCTCATGTACTCATGGAATTTATTGAATGCTGTACCAAGAGTGGAAAACAGGCTAGGGGTATGGTATGCTTTTCACAGTTGGAAAATCCAAAAGAATCCTACACTGGGACACTGGTATTTTTTACTCTAATTCTTGCACTGACTGTGCAGCTGACATTTTGCACTGACATTTTGCAGCTGTGAACCCTTGGGGGTGGTGGCATTTCTTACACGTGTGCAAGTGTCTGGACCAGCGTCCAGGTGACCAGAATCCCGGGCCCAGGCCACGTGCTAGGAGCTCGAGGCTGGGTCTCTGCTTCCCAAAACCAAGGAGAAAGGAAAGACCTTCTGCGAGTGGCATTACCTGTCAGACACCTTCCTGCTTTCCCATTTTGTCCTCACATGGCAGAAAGTGTCCCTTTTTACACATGGGGGACGTGAGTTCGCGGAGGACCCGTGTGCCTGGAGGGGCTCTGCTCTGGGTGGGCTCTGCTCAGGGCCCCTTGAGGTGCGCATGCGTGGCAGGGAGGCTCCTCTGGGTTCTCTGCAGGGGGCGTTTGCTGAGGTCAGGCCTGGGCGCGGGGCATCTGTCTGGGTTCAGGCAGCAGGGGCTCAGGGCCAGGGAGCGGAGCAGGAGCCCCTGTGGCAGGTGGGGGCAGTAGACCCAGGTCCCTGTTGCTGAGGGTCTCTGGCCCTGTGATCATTAGGCGCCCTGGGGGTCTGTGGCTCTGCTCAGCAGGAAGTGTTGGGCCAGTGCAGCACACCCCACCCGATAAAGCTAGCCTGCAGCCTCAGCGTTAGCCGGGACATTACTGACGCGAGAGACTAAGTCAGAGCTCGCACCAGCGGGGCTGGGCGGGAGTCTGCCCGCTGCATTCCCTTGGAGACAGGAGGGGGAGGCCGCCTCTGGGCTTCCGCAGGAGGACCCTGAGCTTTGCTGCGTTTAGGGCGCCCCCTTCTCCCAGGCCAGCTGCCTCTGTGTGCCGTGGGTGTCGAAGGACCACGGCCAGGCCCAGCGCCTCTGGGGACCCTGGACCCCACGCAGGCAGGCCCTGCTGTGGCTGAGATGTAACGACCTTGCCTGGACTTCAGGAGCTTCCAGCAGGCGTTCCCTCACCCTGCCCTGGGGAGGGGCTCGTGAGGTTCTCCCCACACTCCAGCGCTTGCCGGTTCTCCCCGATGTAGCTCGCAGTCCCGGTGAGGACGGGACATTTCCCACAGAGTGGGCAGGCGGGAGACTGCCGTTCCCTGGGGCTGGCGCTTCCGTGGTGCTGGCCACACCCTCACCTGCTGGCTGTGACCAGCCCTTGTGGGAGCAGCCCTCGCTGCACCCGGGCCTGGACAGCAGCCTTCCCTCCTTCAGGACTAAGCCCGAAAAAGAGGGCAAGGGAGGGGGAGTGCGGGGGCAGAGGCTCCCGCAGACGCCCTGGAGTGGCCTCTGGGACGCGGGGCTCCCTCGTCTGGCCCATCTGGCCCACTCAGTGTGCACAGGCCCTCAGTGCAGGGCTGGGCATGCCGGGAAGGCGGGGCCTTCCTGGTCCTGGGCTGGGCCTGGGGCCTGAGCATCCAGGGTGGCTGACC
>NW_004955454.1:5797400-5801527 GCF_000276665.1 Chinchilla lanigera | reverse complement strand
TATGCCACATGTGCTAGACATTCAGTCTGCCGTTGAGCTATACCCTCAGCTCTTACCTGTCTTTATTCTAGCCATCCTAGCAGATATGAAGTGTCTCTGTTATTTTGATTTGCATTTTTGTAGTGTTAAACATTTTCCCGCTTATGCTGGGGATAGAACTTAGGGCCTTATGCAGGCTAGACATGGGCTCTATTGCTGAGGTACAGCTATAGCCTAATCTTCAGTTTTTTTTTTTTTTGTTTTGTTTTTTTTATCTTTTTGAGGCAGGGTCTCGCTATGCAGTTCAGGCTGGCCTTGAGCTCACCTTGTATCCTAGGCTGGTCTCAAACTCACAGTGATCCTCCTGCCTCAGCCTCCCCAGTGCTGAGATTACAGGCATGCGCCACCACACCCAGTTAAATGTGTTTATTGACTATTTGTACATCTTTATATTCTCTGGAGAAATGTCTACTTAAATCCAATTTTTAATTGGATTGTCTTACTGATGAGTTATAAAAGTTTCTTACGTATTTTTTTTTATGGTTATGTATTCTTTATACATCTCCTTTGTCAGATAAGTAATTTGAAAATATTTTCCACCATTTTGTGTGTGCTTTGTTTCTTTTTTGGTTTTTTTGAGACCTGGTCTCACTGTGGGTTCCAGCCTGGGCTTGAATTCACTGTGTACCTCAGGGTGGTCTCAAACTTGCAATCCTCCTACCTCAGTCTCCCCAGTGCAGGGATTGCAAGTCGGCACCACCATGCCCAGCTCACTTTCTGTATCTTTTGGGATTACGAATGTGTGCCACCATCCCCTTATCTTTTGAAACGCAAATTTATGATTTTCAGAAGCCTGATTTAATCTGTTTTTTATCACTTATGTTTAGTATTGTGTCTGAGAAATTATTGCCAAACCCAACGTAATGAGGGTTTATTCCCGTGTTCTCTTTGAAGAGTTTTATAGTTTTGGCCCCCTGTCTTACTTTTCTTTTGTTGCTGAGACAAAATACCTGACACCCAAAGTTAGAAGGGGAAAGCTTTATTTAGCTCACAGTTTGTGGAGGTTTCAGTCCCTAATTGAGTGGCTCCAGGGCAGGGTGGCATAGCAGAGGGTTAGCAGATCAGGACTGCGGAAGACATCAGCAGCAACAGGAGAGAGGGGCGGGGAGAGGCAAGGCTCTGTCTGTCCCTTATGTTATACACAGGCTACCTGCCCTAGGGCAGGTGTAACACACCAGTAATCCCAGCATCGGAGCATGAATCAATCACAAACTCTAGATTCAGCCACCTATGAAAAACCTGTCCCTCATGACTGCATGAGACTTTGCAGGGATATCCAGACACAAACCGTAACACCCTCCCACCCTGGTCTTATCATCTATTTTGGGTGAATTTTTTGCATGTTGTCAGGTAGGGACCCTTTCATACTTTGATTTGTGGATATTCAGTTGTCTTGTCATCATTTGTTGAAAAGACTGTTTTTTCCTGTAATCTTGGCCCCTTTGTCAAAGGTTAATTAATTAATCTTGGGGTTTAGTTTTTTAGCTGTCGTTTCTATCCCATGAACTTGTATGTCTGTCCTGTGGCAGTAACACACTGTCTTGATGACTGTAGCTTTGTGGTAAGTTCTCACATCAGGAGGTGCAAGCTCACTAACCTTTTTCAAAGATTGGCGAAGCAATAGCGTCACTTGCTTCGCCATATGAATTTAGAAACTGTTTGTCATTTTCTACAAGAAAAGCCCGCTGGGGTTTTGATGGAATTGCACGGAGTCTGCAGATCAATGGGAATTATCTTAACATGAAGTCTTCCAGTCCTTGAACATGGGAGAGCTTTTTATTTGTTTAGATCCTTGCGTTAACAGTATTTGTAATTTTCATTCCATGTGCAAGTCTGGCTTTTTTTCTTTTTTTTTTTTTTGTCTTTTTGAAACAGGGTCTCGCTATGCAGTTCAGGCTGGCCTTGAGCTCACTTTGTAGCCCAGGCTGGCCTCAAACTTGTAGCGATCCTCCTGCCTCAGCCTCCGAAATGGTGGGCTGACATTTCTTTTTTTTTTTTTGGTTTGTATTTCTTTTCTGGTACCGGGAATCGAACGCACGACCTTGCACTTGCCAGGCAGGCGCTGTGCCGCTGAGCTACTTCCCCAGCCCTAGGCTGACATTTCTTGTAGTAAATGTATTTCTAGGTATTTTAGTTTCTTGCTGCCATTGCAAGTATAATTGTTTCCTTAATTTCATTTCTGGGTTGTTTATTGTTAATGTGTAGAAATACATTTGCTCCTACAGACGCTTATGCCCTGCAGCCTTGCTTTATCCTTCTGCATTAGTTGCAGTAGTTTTTTATGGGATTTCTTCAGCTTCCCATGTGTAAGACCACGTCGAATCCCGCCTTTCAGAGCTTCCCAGTGGATTCCAGTCTGTGCAGCCACAGCTGAAAACCGCTGGGTTAGGATGAGCGGTGCTCGTGCCACTGAAGACGGGGAGGAGAACGGAGTAGGCAGAGTGGGCACCAGTGACTGAGGAACCTCCGGTGTCTGCAAAAACCCCAGGCTGGGAGCTGAGCGCTGAGCCTTGGGTGCAGAGAGCTGGGGTGGTCCCGCCGACCTCCTTTCCTCCCTTCCTGATGAATTCCGATTGGGCCGGGTGAATGGAGTGCGGCTGCCATGTATGTGCGAGCGTCAGAGAGACCCCAGTGAGAGAAGTAGCAAGAGGCGAACCAAAGCCGTGTTCCCAGAAGGGGGTGTTGGAACTGGGGGGGGGGGGCTGCCCTCGAGCCTCAGTCTAGAAGCTGGTTCCTTCATTAATTAATTAGCTAGATGAAATATCTGATGTGCTCATTTTGTCATTTTATGTTTGTATGACAGTTGTGGTTTCTTAAAATATGTAATAGAAATTGTGAAATAGGAAGAAATTGTTCCAAAGGAAAGGGGAACCAGGGAGGGGGAAGGGGAGGAAAGGAAAAGAAAAAATGAGAAAAGAAGGATAAAATGGAAACAAAGCTTTTGTAAATAAGGAGGGGAAGAGGGATTGAAGGGGGGGTGGAAAAACAGAGGCATCGAGATATATCATGGACAGGTACAAATTCCCTGTGATGAACGTGATCATTATGTGTACCTAACTTGTACCAATAAAGCTGGGCGTGGTGGCTCACGCCTGTAATCCCAGCACTGGGGAGGCTGAGGCAGGAGGCTCGCTGTGAGTTTGAGGCCAGCCTGGGTTACATAGTGAGTTGAGTGAGGCAGCCTGAACTGCCTAGTGACAACCTGTCTCAAAACAAAACAGGCAAAAAATTGTACCAATAAACTTAATAGCAACAAAAAAGAAAGTTATGGTTTCTTTTTTTTAAATGGCTCGTTAGCAGTTTTGGAGATCAGCCACAGAAAGCACCCAAAGGTTCACAGGGCCCTTTCTTGGCTGCTTAAGCGTCTGGAGAACTTCCAAGTTTGCTGTTTCTCCCAGTGCCCCCACTTTTGTGTCTTGTCCTGGTTTCTGACTTGCGCAGGGCAGATACCTTATTTGTCGTGGTGGTGTGACTGAGGACTTAAGATTTATGGTCTTATATTTTTTTCATCTTTTGAGGCAGATGACAGATCTGTTCTCCATTGAGATACCAGGGAATCTGATTGCTGGACGTTTTTCTTTGTGTCCTTAGTGTCTTTTGAGCTCAGTTTAATGAAGGACTTTGTATTCAGCGGGAATAACAATTCTTTACCATCAGGGCCTGGGAGTTTCTGTTGTCGTTTGTTCTTGACGTGAGCTGAAGTCGTAGGACTGGTGACCAAAGCTCTCTGTCTGTAAACTAGAAGGTCTCCGCCCCTCCTTGTGTGATGATGAGAACATTAGTCACCGGGGTTTGGGCAGTGAAGTAATTTAGCTTGAGGAGCGCTTTCTGAAGGGCTTGTGGTTGTTTATAGAAGCCAACTATTTCTATGACATCTAGAAAATAAAAATTTCTAATAACTTAAACGCACTAGTCTTTTTAAAAAGTTATCTTTTTCTTTTTTGGGTAGCATGTGCTCCATCACTGAGCTATATACCCTAGGCCCTAAAAACATTTCTTTTACAGAAACAGAAATATGTTAAGAATCTGAATTCACATGATCAGGATAAGTCTTTGGCAAATGAGACTAAATTAATAATTTGGGTTTT
>NW_004955454.1:5792511-5795850 GCF_000276665.1 Chinchilla lanigera | reverse complement strand
CACTGAGATGTCAAGTATGTCCTACAAAAAGACCAGGAAAGCAAAAGACCTGTGCTGTCACTATAAGCGATGAGTGTGTGGAACATGCTTTTGTCATGTGTGCAGACTGCCTTGGGTATGATACTTGAAGTAAAGATTTTTTTTGTAAAATAGTATTGATACTTTCTGTTTGTTTGTTTGTTTTCCTGGTACCGGGAATTGAACTCATGACCTTACGCTTGCCAGGCAGGTGCTGTGCCACTGAGCTAAATCCCCAGCCCCAGTATTGATATTTTCACTGTAGCTCATATAAGAATTTATTTGTTGCCAGGGGTGATGGAGCACACCTGTTGTTCCAGCACTTGGGAGGCTGAGGCAGGAGGATCACTTCAACTCAAGGGCAGCCTGAACTATACAGCAAGACTCTGTCTCAAAAAAGAAAAAGAAAAAAGAAAAGAAAAAAAAAGAAGAATTTGTGTTCTTTTTCAGATTTAGTACACCCAAAAAACAGTAGGTGTTGAAGATTTTGATGCTTTTTTATATACAATAAATATTAAAAATTCAATACTTTATTTTTGTGATTTTCCCCATTAAAAACTCACTGTTTAACATATAAAACTTATAAAATTAAAATTAATAATTCTTCAATAGAAATATTCAGAAGAGTAAATATGGGTCTGACAGACCTGTGTTTCTGTGCCTTGTTGCCAAATTTAGTCGTAGGTTCTGGGGATTCAGACAGAATACTGGAATGTTAGTTATTAGGCATAACTTTCAATTTTTTTTTTAAGTTCTAAGGAGATATAATATCTTTGGCTAGTGTTAATAAATAAACTTTGCAAAAGTATAACAGGGATGTGTGTGACTTGGAAAAGTTGTGTTCACTGGGTACAGTGGTACATACCTGTCATTACAGCTACTGGGGAGGCTGAGGCAGGAAGATGGCAAGCTTGAGCCCAGCTTGGGCAACTTAGTGACTTAGCAAGACCCTGCCTCACAGTATTAAAGGGGGGGCTGGGGATTGACCTCATTGGTGGGGGTAGAGCACTCCTGGGTTTAACCCCCAGTAAACACACACACAAACTCTGTTATACTGAGAAATGATAGAAAAATATGATGAATTAAAAAAATTTAAAATTAATTACAGTAAGAGACACATAGCTATTAATCCCCATCGGAATATTCCCCTGTTTTGTTTTTTTGTTTGTTTGTTTTTTGGTACCAGGAATCGAACTCAGGACCTTGTGCTTGCCAGGCAGGCGCTTGTGCCACTGAGCTATATCCCTGGCCCCTACTCCCCCTGTTTTGAACACACTTATCCCATCATTCTTTGATGGAGAGGACTACAAAGCAGCCCTGAGCAGGACTTAATCAATTGGCTTTTCATGTTCACTTGTGAGTCTATCCAAGGCCTAGGGTCCTTGTCTGGAAATGGGTGGCAGACTCCTAGTAAGTGAACCTGTGAGTCACTAATCCCTACTAAAACCTGTAAGGGTGGAAGAAGCCGGAAAGCCTCAAAGAGTGTAAGACAAGATCACACCCAAGGACGCCTGGATCCCATCTCAACCAGATAAAGACTGTAGCCTCAGGCATCTCACTCCTGGGTGGGTTAACGTAATCCTTATTAAGAGTTAATTTAATACCTTACTTGGAGAAGTCCTTGAGTAGTTCTGCCCTACTTGAGGACTCCCCTTCCTTCTTCTGAAAGGTACTGTTTTTTTTGGCACTGGGAATTGAACTCAGGACCTTGCACTTGCCAGGCAGGCACTGTGCCACTGAGCTATATCCCCGGCCCTCCTCCCTTCTTCTGATAACCAAAGAAATACAGGCCACCCACAGGTGGTCTTGGTCTTAGCCCTGAGAGAAACTCCAATTCTGTGAGAGGGTTCTGATCCTCCTGGAGCCCTGAAATCATTCCATTCACTTCTTTTTATTTAGCCTTTGCCATACACTCGTTTGGGAGATTGCGGACCTGTTCAGCCCGCAATAACTAAGGGATTTTATTAGCCCGATAGTTCTTGCCACTTGCTGGAACAGTTCCGAGAGTCCTCCTTCGTGAGTATCTTCAGTTGTGCTCTTGTGGCTGAGTCCGTTCGCAGCATTTCTCTTTCCTGATCGTTTTGACCTGGGAAGAAGCCAGAAGTCACACGGAGCCAGACCCTGGGAGTGAGGTGCAGACGCACCGCGCTGCTTTACCAGCCTGCCCCTCCCTCGGATGGCACTCGGCGGCGCATTCACCTTATTTTTGTTCACATCCCATAAAGACACTCCCGGAGGAGGACTTCCGGAGGCAGGAGCGACTTCACAAAGCGGCAGGAGCAACGGGATAAGTGTGCTTGAAGCCAGGGGGACTAAGGGAGACTAAGGGTAATGCACCTTTCACTGTGATAATTTTTTAAAAAATCAAACATTCACCGTATATATTGATCACATCGCAGATGTGTTCGTGAACACCTGCTAAAGTGCAGGGGAATGACAGATATCTCAATTGTCACTCCCGCGTCTCTGTGAAATGGAATTTAAGTACTTTGATTAAAAGTTATAATTACTATAGGTGACAGGAAAATTGTATATATACTCTTATTCTCCAAAGAAAAGGGGTAGTTTTTTCCTCATACATTTTGGTTTCTAGACCTTTTTACATATAAAAATTGAGGAACCAAAAAGCTTCATATTAAATGGTTTTGTGGTTTTTTGGTTTTTTTGGGGGGGGTGTTTGAGACAGCGTCTCGCTATGTAGTTCAGGCTGGACTTGAACTCACTGTGTAGCCCAGGCCGGCCTCAAACACATGGCACTCCTCCTGCCTCGGTCTCTCAAGTGCTGAGATCACAGGCATGCACCGCCACGCCAGATAAATGGCTTATCTATCAATATTTTCTGTGTTAGAATTAAAACACTCATTGATTCATTCGTTTAAGATGGGGTCTTGCTGTGTTGCCCACACTGGCCTTGAACTTGAGATCTTCCTGCCTCAGCCTCCCAAGAAGCTGGTATGATAGGTGTACACCACTGCTTTCAGTTTATGAAATATTTCTGATCTCATGGTCCTCTAAAAACGGTCTCCAGGCCAGGCACAGTGGCGCACGCCTGTAAGCTGAGCACTGGGTTATTCCACCAACCTAGAATTTTGTGGACTGCACTCTTTCCTAAAGTGATTTTCCAAAGTCTACCAGAATATGAGGGGAGATCCAAAACTTGGAAAGTGAATTTTCTTGCCATGGTTGAGTCTGGAAAGAAACTGTGAAGTGTGTTACAATTTTGGCAAAACTCGCTTGTTTTGAGCGTCGCTGTCTTCGTTTATTCCTTCATGCCTCTGACTCTAAAATGAAAGTTCCTCCACCGTTTGCCTGGATGGCGAG
>NW_004955454.1:5782359-5792411 GCF_000276665.1 Chinchilla lanigera | reverse complement strand
GAATAATTTTCACTGCAGTGTGCTGACTTCGTTATAGTCTAGATTTTTTTTTTTTTTTTTTTTTGGTGGTGTAGAAATTCGGGTCTCAGACCTGCGAGCCAAGTGCTTTGCCACACAGCCACATGCCCAGCTCCCCTGATTTTTTTAAAGGGGAGCCTCAAAGAACAAAGGTCCGTCGCTCTCCAAGCGGGCCAAGGTTTGCGAGTCTCGTTAATGGATAACCCCGTCTCGGCCTCAGGCGCCTGACCCTGTCCCAGTCGAGTGTCCTGCTGCCTCTGGCAGCACTTTCAGCGTTGCTTTCCGAAGACTAGACTGTAGGGTTAGGAAAACATTTTTTTGAAGATTTTTGGTTTTTTCCATTACTAGGAATGGAGCCCAGAGCCTTCAGCATGCTGGGTAAGTTCTGGACACGGGCTGCACCTCCCGCCCTTGCGGGGTGCTTTACCTGTGTGAAGCTATGGCTGAGTCCCCTGGAAGAGCTCAAAGACTCGGTCCTCACCCTTCGACAGCCCTGGGCTGGCGTGCTGGCGCGGCCTAGAGCGCTTGCCTGGTTAGGTCCTGAGTCCGTTCCCAACGCCACAAAAGAAGAAAAAGTGGGAGCGTGCACTTGGCCTTTCGTGACATGTGTTTCACTTAGCAGATGCCTTTAAGGATGTCATGTTGTCATGTCGCTGCACGTGGTAGGGTTTCGTGCGCCGCCGTGTGTGTGTGTGTGTGTGTGTGTGTGTGTGTGTGTGTGTGTGTGTGGACCATCCACCCGCTGACGGACATTCGGGCGGCCCTGCCTTCCGCCTGCTGTGACTCATGCTCCGTGACCGTGTGTACAGGTAGCTGTTGAGGACCTACTTTCTCTTCTTTTGTCCACATACGCAGAAGCAGGATTCCAGGTTAATGGCAGTTCTGTTGGATTTTTTTTTTAAGATACTACCATCCGTACCCCCTTTTAAACACTAGGAAATAATTAGACAAGTTGATAGTGTAATTGGACAAATTGAAGTGGATGATGCCCAGGTAACCAGCTATGACAAACCTTCCCTCCCTCCCTAACCTTCCGCTTTCCTCCCTCCCGCCCTTCCTTCCTCCCTTCCTTCCTTCCTGTCTCTGTCTTCTACTGGAGATCCGACCCCCGGCCTCACACAAACTAGACAAGCGCTCTGCCATTGAGCTACATTCAGGACCTTTATTTTGTGACAGAGGCTCACCAGACGGCTCCGGCTGGCCTCGAACTTTCAGTCTTCTTGCCTTGGTGTGTCACCCCACCTGGCTTTTGAAGGAATTAAGATTGACTTCATTGTGACAGGGCCTCAAAGCCCTCCCAAGAAAACCGGCCTCCCAAGTAAGCTTGCTCACAGGCTGGTAAAATGGGTCACTTGCTGCAGAACCAGGAATTTGGAGGTGTTTGGGGGACCCGAGCAGCAGGCCTGAGGACTGAATACACAGATAGCAGTGGGGGGCCATATAGAGACTGCTGGGTTTTTGGTGCCAGAAATTGAACTGAGGACCATGTACTTGCCCGGCAGGCGCTGGTGCCGCCCAGCTTCATCCGCAGCCCCAGGGTGGGCCGCAGAGAACGGAGCTCTTACTCTCAGCCTACGCAGCCAGCCCGGGACGCCGCCCTGAGCTGCGTAAGCAGCCCGGAAGCCACATGCTGTCTTTAGTAACCATCACGAGGCCAAAGTCACTTCTGTAACCGTCAGCCCCAAGTGGCCGAGATTCAGCAAAGAACTGACAGCGCCTCTTTCTCCTGCTTCCAACCTGGGACCAGCCAGAGAGCCTCAGCAGCCCGCGGCACACAGGCTTCCGTCGCTGCCGCAGCTTCCCAGCGACGCGGCAGCCTCCTGCAGCCGCGTCCTCCTCCACCCTGCAGCGTCCCTCCTCCGCTGCCCGGAGTCTGTGTCCTGCGTGGCATCTGCGGGGCCAGCGCCCCCACGCGGGCCTGGGGCTGCCCGCCCAGCCCTTCTGTCTTGGTTGCCTTCACTTGTTCTGCAGAGGAATCTTTCGATGCCTCTGGGTGAAACTGGACACCTTTCCTCCTCTCAGGGTAGCAAGCAGTAGAGGCTTCTAAAAGCCCAGTAATTTTCAGCCAGGCTGCGCACTCCTGTAATCCCAGCATTTGAGAGGCTGAGGCTGGAGGATCACTCCAAGTTCGAGGTCACCTTTGGCTACATAGTGAGTTCAAGGCCAGCCTGAACTGCAGAGCAGAGACCCTAAAGGACAGTAATTTTCATTGCATTTTCCTTAATAGTTGTTCAGTACTTCCTGGTTCTGTGTTTGCAAAAGAAATGTAAGGAGGCTGAGCTGGTTAATTAAAGCTCTTGACGCACCTATAGAGATTATCAGGTTAAGCCCCAAGTACATGACACTGGGTCCAAGAGCCCATCCCTCACTTTTCAACTGTAAATTTGTACTTCAGTGTAGTAGTAATAGTAGCCAGCTGTGTATCTCAGGACCTTGCCCTGAGGGATGCAGGAAGCAATCTCTGTGTTTACACACTTGGTATGATGAACAGCAGCACGGTGCGTGCAAAAGTGGGAAAATGGGATTTATACTCACCCTGTGCTCCCTGTCACTTTGTTGTGTGTATGCTTACCTGAGCATCATACAGGGTCCAGCAGATCCACACCACTCCAGGCTTTGTTAAGTAAAAGTTTTCTTTTGATTTTTCTGGTAGAGGTACCCCAGTTCAGTACAATGGCACATAAAAAACCAGATTTGCAGGTTTGGAGGAGGTCAGAAGGGAATCATCAGATTCCTCATGCATGGATGATGAAATGATCCACTGTGGTAAAATACACGGTCTCATAGCAGAACGGTGGTGCGGGTGGCAGATGATGGTGATGACGGACATCAGCCATGAGAGCCAAAGTTCCTCTGACCGTGAGATGGGGCAGGAATCAACTGATACACACACAGGGAACGCAGACCTCCTTGACTAGGATGACGAAGAGAATAGCAATGTGAGTACGTATCTGACGAGTTGAAATGTTGCAAAGTGGCCAGGCAACCAAATGGAATGATGATCTATTGTTAGGACGAGGTCCAAAAATATAGTGAAGGTGTTGGCAGGGATGAAATGTGTTGGGCAGAATACCAGCACTGCCATTCTGTGTTGGAAGTTGTACACGGATGAAATGCTACAAGATGCTGTGGAATACACAAAGGCTGAAATGGAAGTACAGTGTTCCGTACGCACCAGTAGCCGTATTAAAATATTTATTTATTATGACACCTCACTAGCTGGACTGAAAGCATTCATAGGCCTGCTGTACATAGCAGGGATTTCCTATGGTGATTGCAGGAATGTAAAAGCCTTGAAAAGTGATGGGTCAAAAGATGGCATAAAATTTATGCCCTTGTCGATACGAAGACTTACTATGCTTTCGGTTTAGACATTTATCCTGGAACTCAGCCATCAGGTCTCTTTTCATAAAGTAATAAATCAAATGGTGTTGTGAACAGACTTGCTCCCGTCTCTCAACGAAATTAGAATTTGACATTCACCAATTGGTTTGCCGGTTTCCAGTTGGTGTTACATTTGCTAACAGAGCACAAGTTGACCAGCGCAGAAAATGTACACAGGAACAAAGCTGAATTCCAAATGAAATGTTGCAATTTCAAAACAGAGAATTGTATAGTACAGTCTTTGCATTTCAGGAAGCTATACGACTGGCCCCGTCTATGGCAAAGAAAAACAAACTAGTACTGCTGATGTCAGCATTGCACCATGATGGAAATATTGACAGGGAAACCACAACAAAACAGAAGCCTGAGATGGAAATTTTCAACAGCAAAACCGAAGGTGGAGAGAGGTTGTTGAGCTATGCAGCAACTGTGATGTCACTTGAAACTCAAAGCACTGCCCAGTGGTTGTGCTTTACTTGATCTTAAACATGTGGCGTAAATAATTTGATAATTTACAAAGAAAATAACAAGTGCGGAATATTATGGAGAAATTTTCTTAGAGGATTGGGACTGGACCTCATAAGAGATCATTTACATCGGAGGAAAAGCGAAATGTTTCTGCCCAGGGAACTATGCAAAAAAACTGGAAGCACGCTGGTGAGCTGACAGGTGAGCAGGCAGCGCAGCATCACAAAGACCTATTATGACCACAAGAAAACAAAGAAGATGTCATCTGTGCCCTACAAGCAAGTACAGGAAAACGAAACATACGCGCTAGCAGTGTAAGCTCTACTTGTGTACGGAACATGCAGTTGTCATGTGTGAAGACTGCCTTGGGTGTTACACTTGAAGCAAAACTTATTTCTACCAAAGTGGTAGACTTTTGTTTGTATTTACACTGTACTTCACATAAGATTTTTGTTCTGTTTCCTTTTTGAGACAGGGTCTTGCTATGTAGTTTAGGCTGGCCTTGAACTCACTTTGTTGCCCAGGCTGGCCTCAAACTCGTGGTGATCTTCCTGCCTCAGCCTCCCGAGTGCTGGGATTACACTTATCACAGGACCAAAAGTTTAATCCATTTTTGAACTAATTTGAGACTGTTAGCTTATAAGCAGAATCATTATGAACTTGAATATTATATCTTAAAGAAAAAGTGAGCCAGGCATGGTGGCTCACGCCTGTAATCCCAGCATTTGGGAGGCTGAGGCAGGAGGATTGCTGCAAGTTCGAGGCCAGCCTGGGCTGCAAAGTGAGCTCAAGACCAGCTTGAACTGTGTAGCGAAACGCTGTCTCAAAAAAGGATGAAAAGAAAAGAAAAAGTAATAGCACGTGATCTCTGTGTTGGGTTTCTGAAAATTACCAGTATCCCTCTACATACTGCTACAGCAGTTAGAATACTAGAAAGAAATTATATTCATAAAAAATGTAAATTTAGTCACAGTATACATTGTATATGTTCTTGCCATCTAAACTTACTAACTGCTGGGATATAGCTCAGTGGCATAAGTGCCTGCCTGGCAAGTGCAAGGTCCTGAGTTCAATTCCTGGTACCAAAAATAAATAAACTTACTAACTCACAGTACTGATTTATCTTTTCCTACTCAGAACTAAACACTAACATTTAACACATCTACATATGATTATAAAACTTAGGTGTGAAAATTTTACTTTTAACAGTAATATTCAGACAAACTTTTGATAAGTTGGGGGTTCTTTGTTCTTTACATAAATAGTATTGCAGCAACAAAAAAAATTCTTTGAAGCCTTTCTCCACAACCCTGAGCTATGGATTCTGTGATGATATAATGGATTTAAGTTATGAAGCCTCAAAACGCCACAGCTAGGTTAGTATGATGTTGGATTGTTTAGATTTGAATTCATCTGTAAAGCTCAAGGCATAAATGTGAAATACTGAATACAAGCCTGAAAAGGTGAGCCGTGAATCTTCATTTCTAGCATAAGTCTAACTTTCTATATTGGGTCCATATGCTGTATTTAGATGCTGTTGAAAATGGCAACATCGCCTGGTGTGGTGGCGCACGCCTGTAATCCCAGCACTCAGGAGGCTGAGGCAGGAGGATCGTTGCGAGTTCGAGGCCAGCCTGGGCTACAAAGTAAGCTCAAGGCCAGCCTAAACTGTATAGCGAGATCTTGTCTCAAAAAGACAAAAAGAAAATAACAACCTACTTACTTCAAGTGTTAAATTTAGATTATGGTGTTTCCATCAAAACTAGCATTTCACAAACAAAAAACAAACAAAGCCAGCATTCCACACATCACTTTTTAAAGGCATAATAAAGGTTAGAGTCAAGATGTAATGGCTTCTCGACGCCCATAATGCAAATAATAGATAATTCAGAGGTGAGAATTTTATTGCTACGTGGGAATTAAATTTAAATTTAAAGACATTTCGTACTAAGCCTAAATACAGACCTCTTAGCTGCATTGATTGTCCTAGTCTTACTATGGGCTGTTTCTATAAAACTGACATTGCTTCTAGTTTGGGTTTTTTTTTTTTAAGGACTCGAATATACGTTCACAAATTTCTATACTGTGTCTTAAGAAAAGTAAGTAGGCACCTCCATAATTAGGAATTCTCCGTGTGAGCCAGTGACTGTGAGGAGAGGAGCACAGGTTACGAGCGTGGTAAGCAGTGACTGGTGCAGTCTGCAGCCTCAGGCTGTCCAGGGTGACGTCACCAATTTGGACGTCATGTTACAGATGAACAAGCCTGGAAGCCTACACGAGAGAGCCACAGTATATTCTACCGTTAACTTTTTATACACTGTGTTTTGTGGATAACTTCAGTTTTACCAAGGCAGACGTATTTCAGTATTTTGAAAGCATCAGTGTTAATTTTGAGTTGGCAGAGGTAACCTAGCCAACTCCCATTATGTTTGGTACTAAGAGATACACCGTTCAATAAAATTATTATTATTATTGTTATTTTGGTTTTTTTCTGGTACCGGGAATGGAACTCACGACCTCGCGCTTGCCAGGCAGGCGCTGTGCCGCGGAGCTAAATCCCCAGCCCTCAATAAAATTGACAGGTTAAAAAAAAAAGACGAATTCCCTGAAAACTTGTAGATAGGCTTTTTATTAGCTGCATCGACTCTCCTAGGGAAGTTGCTAACTAATGCTGGTGTTTACCGTAAGGGAAAGCGCCAGGGCTGGGGGTTTAACTCAGCGCGCAGCGCCTGCCTGGCAAGCATGAGGTCCTGAATTCGATTCCCTGTATGGGGAAAAAGAGAGTGTCAGTGCCCGGGAGGACGGGCCGGGGCCGCCGAGGGCCCTGGCGCGGCTCTGGCCCGGGGAAGACACCAGGACTTGCTCCCTGGGTGCGGGGCGCTGCCCACGACTCGGCCTTAAAGGCTCAGCAAGGACCCAGCTGAGCACCGGGGGCTGGGCGGGCGATGGGACCCCAGCGGCTCAGGCGCCTTCTCCCTCCCCCGGGGCCCCCAGGGTGTGCCTGCGGCCCAGCCACCTACCCTGTGTGTGTCCTGTTCCAGGCTGCCGAGCGAGCGCCGCACCTGCCAGCCCGAGGAGCGGGAGCCCCGGCCGCCGCCGCCATGGACGCCCAGGTGAGCCTGTGTTCTGCGGGAGGCGTGGGGGCTTGTTGCTCAGCGCCACGTGTGCTGCTCTGCAGCGCGGAGCCTCGGGCGTACACGGGCCGCAGGCGCTGAGTCCCCGCGAGTGCCGCGGCCCAGCACAGGGTGTGGACTCCCCTCCGGGGGATGGCGGGGAAGCGCGGGTCATGCGAGCAGCCGAGGATGCCGGCCACTGTCCCTCGCCACCTGCTGCCCCTGTCTCCAGGCCCTCGCTCTTGAGGGGCCTCAGGAGCCCCACGGCCACGTCCTCCTCGAGGAGCAGCTGGGTCAGTGCCCGGGGACGGCCTCCGTCTCCCGTGTCCAGCCTCGCTGTGGGGTGGTGAGCACGAAGCCTCCCGCCCACTGTCCTGGTGGGAAAGCGGATCCCAGAGCTAGGCGGCCGGCCCGGTCCCACAGAGCCGGCTTCTCTCTGCAGCGGGAGCAGCTCCCTCCGGCGTTCTTTCCCTGTCAGAACTGCCATGCTAAACTGGGCAAGGTGCCCACACCTGTAATCCCAGCACTTAGGAGGCCGAGGCAGGAGGATCATGAGTTCAGGACCAGCCTGGGCTACATAGCAAGACCCTGTCTCAGAACAAAAACAAAGGAATTGTCATCCCATTGTAGATATTTATGACTTTCTTGTATTTTTTTCTACAGTTTTAAAATTTTTTTGTAAAATACACATAAGAGTCACCGCTTAGAGCTGAGGGTACAGCTCAGGGTAGGGCACTTGCCTAGCATGTGTGAGACCCCAGGTTTCATACCCAGCACTGCCCCCTGAAAAAGACAGAAAAAACTAGAGAAGATTTATCATTCAACTATTTGTAAGTGCACAGTTCAAGGGCTCTAAATGCATGCCTGCTGTCACAGGCGTCAGCGCTTTGTCATCTGCCCCAGCTGAAACTGTCCCATTAAACCCTGACTCCTCACCCGGCTCCCCGCCGGGGCGGCACCACTCTGCGGCCTGTCCCCATGGATTTGCCCTGTTAGGAACGTGTAAGTCAGTATTTACTTTGTGACTGGCTTATTTCTCTCAGCATAATGTTCTCAAGAGTCATCCTTGATAGGGCCGGGCATGGTGGCGCACGCCTATAATCCCAGCACTTGGAGGCTGAGGCAGGAAGATCACTGTGAGTTCGAGGCCAGCCTGGGCTACAAACTGAGTTCAAGGCCAGCCTGAACTGCATAGTGAGACCTTGTCTCAAAAAGGCAAAAAAAAAAAAAGGTCCTATGAGAGTTTCTCGGTTTTTCTAGTATAAATTAGTAAAGACTTACAAGACAAAAAGCACCTCTGTCCTGCACATTCACCTTCCTGGCTTCCTGTTACGGCCCCATGTGAAGGTTTGGCATTTCCCCGGGCGGATCTCGGGAGCCCTGGCCTTCCAGGCCCTGTATTTCCTCTCTCCTCCTGGGGTTGGGGCTGATCCGGGCACCGGGAGCTGCCGGTGCTCCCAGGACTCACCTTTGTTGGAGGATCGTCCAGCTCCAAACATGGTCAGGGCGCCAGGAATGCTCCCGAGACTCCAAAGCCTCTGCCCTGCACTGAGCTGCGGCTGCAGGTGCCGCCCACGGAGAGGGAGAGGCAGGGGCAGGGGCAGGGGCAGGGCAGGCGCCCCCTGAGGCTCGCTGTGGGGTTTGCTTGAGGCACACCCTCCGGAAGTAGAGCCCGCCAGCCCAAAGGCAGGCACTCAGCTGTGGTCACCCTTCCCGGCACTTCGTGAGACTTCCGCTTGCCCAGCACCGTCCTGGCGTGTCAGGGAGGAGATGGTGGACAGGGAAGAGCCGCTGACCACTAGAAGCGCAGCCAGAAAGGGCGGGCTAGAGCTGACACGATCTTGGCAAAAAGCGCGAAAATGCAGGGACGGGGTCTGCCTGACGTCCCCGGACCAGCCCGTGACCTTCATCTGTGGACGCTCGCCCCGGCCACATGTTTTCGGGAGGTCAGGCAAATTGTCTCCTGCAGGATTGGAGCTCTGGATGGCGCTGCTTTACAGCAGTGCTGCCGTCCAGCCTCTGGCCACTGAGCCCTCTGAAGCTCTGGTATCACAGGCTTTTTTTTTTTTTTTGTCTTTTTGATACAGGGTCTCCCTATGCAGTTCAGGCTGGCTGGCCTCGAACTCACAAGGATCCTCCTGCCTCAGCCTCCCGAGTGCTGGGATTACAGGCGTGCACCACCACGCCTGGCTAGTATCACAGGCGTTTCCTGCTCGATTGGACCAGTGCGCTTCTTCAGGCCAGCTCAGCTGCGGGGAGGGCCGCTGTCGGCCCGGTTCCCACAGCCTCCCTGACCCCCTCTCCTCCTAGGTTGGCAACGGAGCGGGCCTCGGGGATGCGGATGCGCACGTCACAAACCTGCTGCTGTTCGGCTTCCTCCAAAGCCGCAACACCTGTAATTTCCACCAAGAGCTGAAGGCGCTGGGCCAGGAACTGCCTGTTGGGCCGGACGCAGACCACGAGGATGAGCTGCAGACGGACGGCAGCCGGGCCAGCCGCCAGTACCGGGGCAGGAGAGAGGCAGGTGGGCACCGAGCGCGGCGCTTCGCCCGGAGCTGGCCCGGCTGCCCGCGGTGGGTCTCAGAGCCCTGAGGCTCGGGGCGTCGGTGCCGACCGCCTCCCGGGGCGCCGCCGCGTTCCCTGCGGGTTTGGGCTGACTTGGGGAGCTGCTCCCTCCCGAGCCGCGGTGGCCCTGAGGCGTCGCCCGGATCGTGCCGCACAGGGCGGAGTGGCCACGTTCCTCAGTCGTCTGCACAACGAACGACTGTATCGTACACACGATACGTAGTTACGTATGTACGCGTCGTGTATGCCCATGTAACCCCAAGACCTAGCGAGCTTTCAGAGGTGGTGGCTGGCGGTCCCCGCGGGCGGCTGGTGAGTGGGCGCTGCTGGCGAGGTCTCCTGGGCCGGACACAGCCCGAGGCCAGCGCCCAGCCTTGAGGTCGCGGCCTTCGCGGTGATCCCTGCCTGGCGTGCAGAGCCGGGCTTTAGTGCTCAGCACGGCCCGACGTGTGCGTGCCCGGTGCGCCCCTCTGCGGCGGTGCGCGCCCCGTGAGCCCGCGGCCC
>NW_004955454.1:5760305-5782244 GCF_000276665.1 Chinchilla lanigera | reverse complement strand
GGGGCCGGCGCTCTCGCAGGCCGCCGCCCCGCCCTCTGTCCGCGTGGTGGGGAGCGAGGGGCGGCGCCCGGCTGGGCAGTTCGGCCCCAGGGAAGCGGCTTGGGCAGAGCGCAGACCCCGGCGGGGAGGACTCCGTGTAGGGCGCTGCGGCGGCGTGTTTTCCGGGGAAGGCTCCCCGGGCGATTCCGCCCTGAACACCCAGAGACGGCGGCGCCGAGGCCCGCGGCCCCTGCGCCCGGTGCTCCGCGGCGGCACTGCCCTCGGCTGGCCATGGGGGGACCGACAGCCGGCCCGCCTTGGCCTGTGTGAACGAGGGTGTGCTCAGCACCCCCGCTAACCAGGCCGCGCCAGGCTCTCGGGGCCTTTCAGTTCAGCCGGCGCATCCTTTCCCTGGTCCTCGACCGAATGGGAGCGCCCGTCCCCTTTGGGAAAGGACTCGGAGCAGGCGCGCGCAGGAGGCTTCGATGTCAGCGGCCGCTGCAGCGGTGACTGGCCAGAGCCCCTGCCTGCTGGCTCCTGCCGTCTCTACACTGGTCTCTGTCAAGGGCAGATTGTGCCTCTAGGCTGGCCTGGCCTGCCCCACGTAGCATTTGGGAAGCGATTGCGGGGCTGTACGGGTCACCCCCCTGCCCCAGCCCTCGGGCAGGAATCTGGCACGTGGAATAAGTACCTGCCCAGCCCTGGAGCTCTGGCTGCCTGGGCAAACGAATCAGATGCGACACCGACGTCCCTGAGCTGGTGGCCGAAGGGAAGGGAGGACGAGGACGCGAGTCCCTGGACCGGGTGGAAAGGCTGTGGCAGATGGGGGCGCAGTGTGGTACCAAGGGAGGTGGCGGGGAGGGCCGCTTGCTGCTCCGTAGGGAATCAGTAAGTCGAGCTGGGCCTGGAAGGATGGCACGGTGTTGTTCTCCGGGAAGGGAGTGGCCACCATGTCAGCACACCTGAGGACAGGCCAGGGCCTGGGAAAGGGGCAGTGGGCCCCTAGGGGAGTGTGGCGAGAATGAGCAGTGGCAGTTGAGGAAGTTAAGTCAGAGGGATTTGGAGCTCAGGGCTCAACTTGGCACTTAAGCAGAAGTGAGCCTCGGAAAGGTTCAGGGCAGAGAGGTGCCGGAGTATCTGGCTGTGTGTCCCAGTGCCAGAGCACTTGCCTGGCCTGTCAAAGTCCTGGGTTCCAGCGCTACAAAAACCAAAACCAAAACCCACAAAAACTCCAGTGAGCTGCTACGCCTGGTGATACACACCTGCAATCCCACTGCTTGGGAGGCTGAGGCAGGAGGATCACTGTGAGTTCAAGGCTAGCCTGGGCTCCATAGTGAGTTCAAGGCCAGCCTCAACCACAGAGCAAGACCCTGTCTCAAAAACGAAACAAACATAAAAGCTGCAGTGAACCAGATGAGGATTTAAGGCGGCCCTTAAGCCCTAGTCTAAGCAGTCACTTCCTGCCTCGTAAAGTTGCCCAGGCTGGCCTCAAACTTGTGAGCCTTCTGCCTCAGCCTCCCAAGTATCTGGGATTATAAGTGCGCCACTGTGTCTTGGCTCCATGCATTAAGTGCCGGGTGTTTGACAGTCAGCCCGAGAGACTAAAGCTTTTAGGATGGTCGTATTTAGGCAGGGGTGTCAGACAGCAGAAATGGGGAAAGTATATAGCAAATGTCCAGGAAAAAAGAATGAGAGAGGACTGGGGCAGAGGAGAGGAAGAGGCAGGGCAGCGCGGGGAGGAAGCCAGCATCAGCAGGCGCCACCGTTAGCGAGGTGGAGGCAGAGCGCACGGCCCGGGGTGCTGGGGAAGGCGGGGTGCCCTCTGCCACTACTCCACTGGGACTGACAGGTGGGACTCGGGCGGCGACTGCAGCACCTCCTTCCCAAAGGCTTGGAGCTGCCACCTGTCAGGCGCTGGCACGTACACTTGGCAGCGCTGCAGGCCCCCCCCACGCGCCCCGGGACTCCCAGGCGGCAGCGACGCAGCCCCTCTTCGCGCAGCTGGCGAGTCTGTGACGGGGGGACGCAGGCCTCTCCCTGCTCCCTGGGCCCCAGCCTGAGGCGCGGAGAGCACGGCCGGCGCAGGCTGCGGCTGCGGAGCTGGTCTTGCTCCTGAGCGGAAGTCACGCCCGGTCCTGCGGTGGGCTGGGGGGGGGGCTAAGGGGGTCGAGCAGTGCCATTTTCTGAATCTTCTTGGTTCCTGCTGCTCTGTCTGAACATTCAGATTCCGAAAGCCTAGAAGAAGTAATTCAGCAGATTGCCCAGCGTCTGGCGGTCGCCGGGGATGAGATGGACCGCAGGATCCAGGCCAGAGCAGTGAACCGGCTGATCGCGCAGCTTGGGGACCGGAGTCTGACAGCGGAGGTCGGTGACGCGGTGCCGAGCAGGGCGCGCCGTGCGACTCGGGGCGCGTGGAAGGGCGGACTCTCCCACCCGTCCGCTGGGCCGGCGCAGTCTGTGCTCCGTCTCCCCAGCACACCCGTGTCCTGGGAGGCGGCCCCTGCCTGACTCCCCCTGGAGCTCGCCAGGAGGGCTGGGAACGAGAGCGTGCGTTAGCTGAGTCGGGAAACCTGCGTCAGGGGCCAGGGTCCGGAGCCTCCCGACAGTCCAGCAAAGTGTGCCTGACTCTCCCAGAAACAACTAGGCCTCTGCTCTGGGGAGTCGGAGACGGGGGTGGAGAGCTGAAGTCACTCACCCACGTGCGACCGGAGCGTGGCAAGCTAGCCTGCGCTCCCCCTGGCTTCATGGATCAGTACAGAGAGCAGCCACGCTGTCCCCCGCTCGGCGCTGGCCCGCAGCCTCCCCGGAGGAGCACAGTGGGGACCTTCCAGCAGCGCCTTCCTGGGCTGGCTCTGCGCGCGTCTCTGAGCCCGAAGGTCCTTCCAGGCCCTGCGCTCGGGGCCGCCGCTCCTGCTCAGGGGTAACAGGCGCCTTTGGGCTAGGTGCCGCCACCAAGACGGGCCCGAGACCCCAGGGGTCCGCCAGTGCCGTAGGTGCCTGAGGGGCGGGGGTGACATAGGCCTCTTCCTGCATTTGGTGAGTGAGGGGCCCCTCCGGGGCGGGGTCTTCTCTGCCCGCAGCCTCTCAGGACGGAGCTGTCCGTCGTGCTGTCCACCCAGCACTGCCGCTGCGGACTCAGTGCTTCCCTCCGCCGCGCCGCTTCGCGCTTGCGCTGCGCCTTTCTCCCCAGAGGACGCCGTGGTAAACTGCCTGTGCTTCCCCACGCAGGGCAGGAGGCGCTGCCTGGCCGCCGCTCTGCGGGAGGTGATGCAGACCTGCCCTCCAGACCTGGAGCAGGAGAAGGCCACGCTGATCCTGACCATGCTGCTGGCCAAAAAGGTGGCTGACTACAAGCCGTCCTTGCTCCGTGTCATCTTTCACACAGCGGTGGACTTTATTAACCAGAACCTGCTCCCCTATGTGAGGGACTTAATCAGAAATGTAAGTATCAGTGACGCCAGCTCCTTGCCATTTCATGACGTCCCTGGGCCTCTGCCTCCAGCCCACACCGTTCCCTCTGCGGTGTGGAAACCCAGCAGGGCTCTCCGCTGCCTTCCGCCCGGACGTCAGACCACAAGGAAGGCTGCTGCGAGGACACAGCCGTGTGGTACATTCATGACAAGGCAGAAAGTGGCTGGAGGGGCTTGGGCTGAGCTTCCTTGGGCAGCTCTCAAAAACCTCCCATGTCACAAATGTAATTTAAATTCTTAAAAAAACATCCTCACTAGCCGGGTGTGGTGGTGCACACCTATAATCCCAGCACTCAGGAGGCTGAGGCAGGAGGGTCACTGTGAGTTCGAGGCCTGCCTAAATTGCATAGTGAAACCCTGTCTCAAAAAGAAAAGAAAGAAAAAGCCTCATGTATCACAACGTAAGTGTAATTTAAAGTGTAATTCAAGTGTAATTTAAAAACATCTTTACTGCCAGGGGTGGTGATGTGCACCTGTAAGCCTAACACTGGAGGAGGCAGGAAGATCACAAGTTTGAGCCCACCCTGGGCAACTTAGTGACTCAGTGTGACTCTGTCTCAAAAAATAAAAAAAGTACTGACGGATGTAGTTCAGCAGTGAAGTGCTTTGGGGCTCAGTGCCTGGTACTGGGGAAGAAGAGTTCTTAAGAATCATGGGTAGAGCCCACAGGAGTAATCAAAAGAGCAGGGGCTTATCTGAGGTCGCCCATAGCAGGGAGCACCTCGGTCCTGTGGGTACCGAGTCTCAGTCTTCAGGACACCGCCCAAGGAGGGTGAGACACCACGTCCCCGGTGCCTCAGCGCGATGGGCCCAAAGGAAAGGCAGGCGGGTGTACCTTACCTACCAGTTTTACAGTACGGGGAATGAGATTTTTTTCTAAGTTAGAAGTTACCCAGGCAGCCATAATTTTTAAAGAAAATAGCACCTGCGCCTTTGAATAGTTATTGGTAGGCCTTAGAAGTATCCCCTGTACTGTCCTTCAGTTATACAGGCATCTGCAGACAGGAAGGGGAATATAAGTCTCAGGTCGGGGTGAAACCAAGCTGAACTGTTGGAAGGAGGTCAGTCCGAGAACATTCCTGCACAGCTTCTACCAAGCACCATTTCCAGGGGAGTAAGAGAGCAGGACGTCCAGAGCAGTTGTACTGACAGCTCTCGCGGGCTAGCCGGGTCCGGCCTCCCAGGGGCCCCTGGGCACCTTGGGCGATTGCGAGCACCCAGCAGCGGAACTGTTTGCACAGTTGCCTCGGCGGAGCCGAAGGGAGGATGCGGGGTACGTGGGCCGCAGCGCTCCGAACAGCGTGTTTCGCACCCAGCCCAGCCTCACGCTGGCTCATTCTTTCTCATTTTCCTTTGCTTAGGAGAGGGACTGAACGGACGGCTTGCTGAAGCACAACTGGCTAAAACGTGACATGGTGACACCAGCATAGCTACCTGCAAAGGAGAAGATGCTATGGCCCTGAAAACAGACGCCTTAGAGAAGACGGGCGCTGGACTCCGCCTTTCCCCCTGTCTCCAGGAATGTAAGCTGGTTGCTTACCGAGAAACGCCTACAGTGACATACTTGAATGAGACAGTGCAGACTTGGTGATATTTAACAGGTGTCGTGTCTCCTACTCCTGCACCTGTGCCTTCATCTTACTTCCGCTGTGCAGGGTCCCACTTAAGAATTAAATTGAAAAGGAAACCGAAGGGCAGAAGAAAAGAAACACGCTTACATTTTGGTTGTTAAAAAACTTACTGTTTATTAAGTGCAACCTTGGGGCACGGTCTTAACAGCAGGCAATATCCTGTTGGAGGGGAGCAAGGCTTGGAGAAAAACGTACATGCCCCTTACAAGGGAGGAATTTTGCTCCAAAGAGAGACCGTCCAAATACCAAGTAAGCGGCTCTTCTGTGTAAGCCAGGTGGCACAGGGCTCTGGGCTAAGGTGCTGTTTTCAAACCAGGGAAACTCCACCCTCGATGTATGGGTGTGCAGCTTTTTCAGCTTGACTTCCTCTTGAGGCAAAGAGGACCACGGGCATTTACAAGTCGTGATTGGTGATGTAAAGGTCCATGTCAATGGCTGTTTTCAAAGTCAGGTACTTAAATATACTTTCTTTCTTTCTAATAAATGAGAACTTCGATAAGAACCTGTAAGCCGATGGTGTGCCAGGCGCTTGTCTCTCAGTCCTATGTTTTTTTTTGTTTGTTTGTTTTTTTTCTGGTACCGGGAGCTGAACTCACAACCTTGCGCTTGCCAGGCAGGCGCTGTGCCGCTGAGCTAACTCCCCAGCCCCTCTTGGTCCTACTAAAGCCTTGTATCTTCAGTTTTCCCACTCAGCCCCTGCGTGCCTGGAAGCTGCATCAGGAGATCAGGCAGCACCGGGGAGACGCCCTCTCCTAGGGACACAGGAGGCGAATAACCCAAGGCCAAGCTTTGTTTAGAAACCTTACAGCAGGGCCTGTGGCTCCCCGGAAGCCACTCCCAGGATTGGTCTGTAGGTTTGGCGAGGGTGCTGGGTGCATGTCACATGCGTCCCCTTTACCTGTAAAGCCCTTGTCATTGTGAATAGGATGCTTTGGGGAGGTTCGTGAACCGGAGTAACGAAGCACTAACGATAATTTCCTGTTACGACCGTGCTTCTGTTCTCCACAGTTCCATCAGAGAGGCAAACTGCTCCACCTTGGTCAGCATTAAATGCACCACACACAGGGCTGACACGGGCAGAAGGTTACAGACGCTAAAAGCAAACATTCATACATGTACCAGTCATTACAGGCAGAGTCTCACCACGGGAGGTAGTTCCTTGCAAAGGAGCAATTTGAAAACGCCAGTCAAATCTGAATTGGTGGAAAAGCCATTTCAAACAGATGACCCCAGGCTGCCTCTTACCATACTTCTAATCCTTCACAGAAACTTCACCTTCTGCCCTTTGACTGAAGCGAATGCAACAGGCAGATATTTTAATACAGTTTTAAGAGGCCTTGGTGTAAATTTTTCTAGGCCAGGTTTGATATACTTCCTGGGTTGCAAAGCAAGATTATCATCCCTCCTCCTGGGCTATGATAATGATAAAGAGATTTCACTGGGTCGAACACAAACATTCTGATCTTGAGTGTGTTCCAGTCCTGACCTGGGTGTAGCCTGAAGGTGTCGGACCTCGCCCAGGTAACAGTCCTTTGTATGAACATAACTGAGAGTAACTCTGATGTGGAGAATGTTTCTTGCTCTTTTAAAAATATTTGAATTGTTTTAAATGATAGAAATCCTTCAAAATGATAGAAATTCTGTTAAAAACTTTCTCCTCCAAAAGATACTTGATGTATCTACGCCTTCTAGGATATTAGGAGAATTCAGGTCAGATCCTTCCTGGCCTCACCTCTCAGGATCCAGCATAAGCTACTGAGATGTCCAAGGATCCCTTGAAGGCCCTCAGCACCTCACGCTGATTGCATTTCCCAGCAACTGACTGGAACTATTTCCCTCTGTGCTGCCTGGGAAGTAGATTCTGGAGTGTGGTTGCACGTGTTATGAGCATGTTTCAGAACCTGGAGCAAGAGTATGTATGTTCAAGGTGTGCCGGAAATACTTAACTTGCTGAATATTTAAATTTTTTGTAAAAGTTATTGTGCTAAAAGACACATTGCCGTTAATCCCCCTCAAAATATACTCCCCCTCACTTTAAACACACCCCATCATTTTTGCCACTTTCTAAAGCAGTTCTGGAAATCCTTTTTCATGAGTGTCTTTAAAAATGTGATTAAAAGATACAATAAAAATGAGGTGTTGTGTACATGTACTAACGCTCCACTGACGAAGCCACTGTACTAATAAAAATGAAAAAATGTTCAGTTAAAAATATGGTGGATGCTGCTGCCAGGTAGAAACGATGCTGTGTCCTCATCACCTTCTGCACCACATCTGGCCGTGTGTGACTTCGGGCTCGTCCTCGAAGTCTACATGACCGTGGAAGATTTGAATCAGTTCAGGCTCTTGCCTGTAATCCCAGCATTTGGGAGGCTGAAGCAGGAGGATTGTCGGGAGTGCAAGGCGAGGGTGGGCTACAGTGAGTGCAGGACTGACCTGAACTACACAGCAAGACCTTGCCTCAAAAAAAAGATACCGCGGCAGCCATGACGTCACAATTAGACATGAAAGAGGCCTTCCAGAACTGCCGCGGGAAGTGGTAGGAACCATGGGATGTACCGCTGAGGCAAGGGGGAGTCTTTGGAAGGGGGTTAATGGCAATGTGTCTTTTACCGTAATTAATTTTTAAACACATTTTTCAGTCACACCTGTGTTCACAGACTGCAGGATTACCTGGCGTAATCTCACACTGAGCACAAAAGTGCCACGTGACTAAGGATGAGCGGGGTCCTGTTCACACCACTTTACTTCCACACCCAGTGTCCGCTCCCCGACGCAGAAAGCACAGTTCACAGACCTGAGGTTCATTCCTTTCTCCCATGAAAAGGAGACTGGCCAGAAGGCAGACAAGGGAAGGAGCAGACAGAGTAATTCACGGTAATGAGCGAGCGAAGCAGAGCTGCGGCAAGCAGAGGCGGTGCGGCCTCCCAGGCACGCGGAGAACACCCGCTCCGGCCCAGTGTCCCCGTTAGCTGCCCAAACTGGCGGAACAGCAGCGCCACCTAGCGAAGCCTGAGCTGGGCGGGGGGCAGCCGCTCGCTGAACCGTGCGGCGAGTGTGGTACAGATCTGAACTGTACCAATAAAGTTCGTAATGCAAGCAAATTTAATATAAACATTTTTTAAAAGCAATGAGTTAGAGGCACTTTTACTCCGAAGGAGGAGTGGAAGACTCTGATAGGAAAAATACAGGTCTAGGAAGAACCCTTTCCTTTTGGTGCTAGCCAAGGACCTGGGTGCACAGGGCGCCTCAAAAGTGGACCCGGTCAAGGCCCTCGGCGGGAAGACGGCTTTGGCTCCCTTTCCTGGAGGGGGACGCGCCAAGCCAGGAGCTTCCCCCACAGAGCCTGCAGCGAGCAGCAGCGTCCCACACGTCTCCCCGGAGCGGCAGAGCGGCAGCACCCACCCAGCCCGCGCTGCTTCCAACCCTGAGGGCCGCCTCCCTGAGCGCCGCGGGAGCACTGCGGCGAGGGCCCTCGGGTGTGAACGGACAGGGGCGCGACCCCGAGGCTCTGCGCAGGGAGCAGGGCGAGCCGGCAGCCCGAACAGTCCTCACGGAGAAGGGCAAGACGGCCGTGCTCGCGGCTCAGCAGCGGGAGTTTCCAATCCGGAGCCGTCCGCACACAGGACCGCAGGGCGCCGCCGCGCCGTGGGGCGGGCACACAGCCGAGGCGCGGCTGACCGCAGCTCCGCGAGGCCGGGAGGGCTTCCACGCGAGTCGTCTGTCCGCCGCGCAAGACGGTCCCGAGTTGGTGACCCGAGCGAGCGGCGAGAGGCCTCGCAGCGTGACGGTGTCCCTCACCCCGCCGGGCGGAGCGCTTCCGCGGGGAGGAGACGGGTGAGAACCGGAAGAGCGGAGGGCGCGCCCCTGCTCTCCCCGCCTCGCCTGGCACTTGATCGCCGGTGGCGGGTCACAGGTCCTGTTTACAAGCTAAGCCGCGCAGCAGCCGCGCGCTGGTGAAGGCACTGGCTGCGAGCGCCTCATTCAGCAGGAGGGGCACAGCCGTTCGGGGCCACTGGCAGCCCTGGCCACGTTCTCTCCGCAGGGGAAGATGGTAGGTGGACGGGCCGGCACCGTGCCTCAGACACGCAAGGGCGAGCCGAGCGCGGGCGTGTGCGGTGTGGGCCCTGCCCCGCCCGCGCCCGCCCTTGCCAGTGAACAACTGGCACGGCTGCCAAGGTTGCTTTGCAGTCACAGCGTAGGAGCCTGGAAAAAGCAACAGCCAGGCGTGGTGGCGCCCGCCTGTAATCCCTGCGCGGAGGCTGAGGCAGGCCTGCGCAGAGTTTGTGAGACCAGCCTGGGCTACACAGTGAGACACTCAAAAACAAGACAAATTTAAAAAAACTACACCTGGAGTCAAAAAATTCAAAGCACTGCCTGCCGCTCATGCACTGAACAGTGTGGTCACATCCCAAGCTCTGGGCAGGAGGATCTGAAAAGAAATGAAGAGAAAGGGAAAAATTCCTACCTACGAAGTATTTTTAATGAACTGGCTCTTAATCCCAAAGTGAAATGTCCGTATCACACCTTCACGGCAAAAGGCCAGGAGCGGGTATAGCTTCTGTATTACAGACGGCCGGCACGAAGGCGGAGACCAGCAGTAGCTGTGCTTCAGAACGCCCAGCCACCGCTCACCCCCGCAACCCTGGACCGTGGCCGCGCTCGCGTGAGACCAACAGCGGCAGCAAGCAGAAGCAGGGCTGCCTGGAGGTGGGGGACGCACGAACCAGGTCAGCAGTGGTGTTTCCCGACCTGGGATGTTCTCAGTAAGGGTCACGCGAGTCCTCCTAAGGCGCGGGCCCGTGGGCTCAGAACCACTTAGTACGGAGGGTAAACTGACATTCTTCAACCCCTGTATTTTTCTCAGGAAAGCCTCACTAGCTTTATGCCCAGAAATAAAGACATCACAACATGCAGTAGAGCCGTTAAGAGGAGTTCTACAGAGGGCTGAGGATGCAGCTCAGTGGTGGAGCACGTACTTACAATGCACAAGGCTCTAAGGACCCCAGCTGGGAAAAAAAAGTTCTACAGAGGAAACCTTCCCTGTGCAGCTCAGAGAGAACAAGGGTGATAAACGGCGTGACTTTTTAATTCTGGCATCTGCATTCTCTACATTTTTCAGCTTTTTTTCTTTTTGGTACCGGGAAAGGAACTTAGGCCCTTGTGCTTGTCAGGCAGGTGCTTTTGCCTGCTGAGCTCTATCCCCGGCCCCGTTCTCTAAATTGGGTGCATTCTGAATCTCTCCTTTACCTAGACTTGGGTACCAGAAAGAACAGCCTCCTAGGACAAGCCCTTGAAGAGGAGAGGGACCTGAGAAATTTTTAATGTATTAACAACACCCAGGAGCCGCATTAAGCCGCAACCCTCGTGGCCACTCGCCCTTCGGCCAGAAGAGAGAAGTAGTAGAGAAAAAACAGGGATACTGACAAAATACCAGCAAAGTCAAAGGAGCAGAGTACCTTCCACCACCCAGAAAACGCGCTCGGCCGGAGTTCTTCAGGTTAAAGCTCACCACGGCAAGGGCCAGCTCAGCACATGCCCGTACCCCGCCTCGGTGGGGAGTACAGACCTGAAGTACCCTAAGCCACATTTTTATTGCCTCTTGGCTCAAAAAACAACCAAGCTCCTGTTAGCACTTAAATGTGCACAGCCAATAGTTGTGAGGACCCGGAGAAACACTGGAAAGAAAATATTTTATTACGAAAAGATTTTCAAAGAAAATCCAGAAACTCTCAGTCTCTCTGCTCCTAACCTATGCAAACACAAAGTACCAATTACAACACGGACGAACCCAGGCAACCACCAGGGCCCACGAGGAGAAACACTTCCCTCACACCTTTCTCCCCTCCCTCCAGCCAGTTAAATCAAGATACACCCAGCCTCACGGGCACAGGCGCCTTCGCTGGTGAGCCGCGCTTGCTCTGACTTTGGAGAAGATCGCCACCTTTGTGCTTGTGTGGGAACGGTGCCTGCACTTCTGTTTGTCCCCTGATGCAGTTTGCAAAGAAAGCAAAATTTTGCCAAACGTTTGTGTGCAAACCAAACCACTTGCAAACAAAAGTGCCGGTGAACCGAGTGTCACTGATCACTTGGTAACGGGACACCGAGGCTCAGAACAGAAAGACAGGGTGGGTGGCAGAGCTCTAACAGACACATACACACCTGCATTTCTTCTTAAATGGCTTTTAAAAGTATTGCTTTAGGGAGATTTTATTTTAAAAAATAAATTTCAAAAAGAAAGCACATTCAAACATCAGGTCTTGGTGATCAGGGTAGGTAAAGTATTTTTATTATAAATTTCAGGATCTAAAAAGTAATTTGTTACATCAACTAAGGTAAATCTGAGATGACTTCTCCGGCTTGCGGGCCCTGCAGTCACTGTGGCCGCAGAATGAAAGGACACAGCTCCAGCCCTCGCGGAGGGATGGCATCGGCAGGGAGACAGAAACGCACGCTGCGCCTCCACTGGCACGGTGGCCTGGGCCCCCCGGCCTCCCGCCCTGGCATCTGGGCTGTGCCGAGTTCGGGGGAAGAGGCCTCCGTCCCTGTACGGTGAAGGCCAGACTAGAACCTCACGGGAGCCTCACACTTGAAGCTCAAGCTTTTTATTCTCACCTTAAATTTCAGTGATATTTGGGACTGATAAAATCTCACTTTATTTCAATGATAGCCAGTAAGTTGTGACCCAATTCACTCTAAGTCCGAGGATGACAATCCTCACCACGTAGTAAGAGACCCCCAGAGCTGGGCGCCCAGTCCTAGGGCAGGCCAGATACTGGGAGAAACATACTAACCCAGGGCTGCACCCAGCGTGTGACCCCCGGCGCTGCTGGCGAGTCACTGTAGGCAAGTGGGTGACCGTGACGGAAAGGGCTCGAGGCCCAGCAGGTCGCTCAGGCCATCCTCTGGCCTCTACAGACAGATACCTCTGCGCCAGTAACCTGCAGGCTGGGAACCCTAGGTCTCGTTCTTCTGTTCTCAGCTTTTCTCAAGCTTCCGAAAGGCAGCCTCTCTGCAAAGGGGGGCTGCAGGGAGCCTTGGGCTCATCGGGTGTGGTGGCGTGGGGCGGGCGCGCCCTCTCCCACGGCCCAGAGCGGGCCCCGGGCAGAACAGCGGCGTAGACCCTGAGGTGGTGCGACGCGGGGGCAGCGCCCTCACCCTATGGGGTGGGGGGGGGGCGGAAGAGGGGCAGCTGCGGAACACGGGCTGCCCGTGGGGGCGGACGCAGCTCCCCAGCTAAGCGGGAGACTCTACCAGGTTTTCCTAAAGTACCCCTCTCCCTCTAAAGCAGCGGACCTCCACGGGGATGATTCTGCCCACAGGGGACATTTGGCAATGTCTGAGACATTTTTGGTTTCCTCCCGGGGAGTGGGTGCTACCGGCATCTAGTGGGCAGAGGCCAGGCTGCTGCGGACACCCCCGGAGCACAGGATGGCCTAACGCATCATGGAATTGCCAAGAACCCTGTTGCAGAGGGAGCACTGCAGCCGTGATTCGGAACGCAGCCCGGGCCGAGGCCCTGGGAACTGACAGGCAGACCACAGCGAACGCACTCCACCCACCCGGCCCTTGCGTGTGGCTCAGGCCGCGGCCTCGTTGCGCAGACACCCCAATTCTCTCAGCGTTCCATAAATGTCCCGTCAGCTGCTGGCAGCTCAAATCCAGCCAACACAACTAAAACCTGAGACCCTTTGCATCGGCCTTCTCCTCTGAAAAAGCCGCTACTTCCTTCTCAGAGCCAGCGCGACCCCGACTGCCACGGCCAGGAGGGCCACAGCGGCGGCCCCTCCGAACAGCAGTATAGACTTGCCCTCGGGCGCGGGGAAGGCCTGCACCTCGCGGGCCGGGGGTGCCTCCCCACCGGGCCTCTCCTTGCTCACAGGGGCCGCCCCCTCGTCCGCCCCCCGAGGCTCCGCGGCTGCTGCTCGCACCTCTTCTTCACCAGGCTTCAGGAGCAGAGACGCAGCAGGGCTGGCTCCCCTGACCGAGACCCCTTCCAGGTCAGGTGCCCTCGTCTGCGGCAAAGAAGTGGCAGTGACGTGCGGAACCAAGGGAGCGGGGGCTCCGGGCTGCGCCTCTGGTGGCTCCCCGGTTGGCAGGGCGGCGGCCCCGGCCACCTCCGCCGCGCCCTCGGGAATCTCTTCTTTCTCCACATGCACAATGTCGGAGTTGGAAGAGTTGTTCTCACTCTTCTCCCCAGCTCCATTGCTATCCAAGCTTTTGACTTCTTCAGGATCCATGGCAATCTGCTGCCAGGACTCAGGGCCGAGAGACACGGGCAGGCTTTCCGTGTGCCAGCTCTGGCTCGCGGACAGGGACACGGGCAGGCTCTCTGACTGCCAGGAGGTCGTCACGGTTGGAGACTCGGGGGGGCTGACTTGTCCAGAGTTGTCGCTGGGCAGAATGTAAATGTCGTTGCTGTCCTCTGCAGTGAGGCCAGGGTACTCCTCCTCCTCGGACTCAAGACTGAAGACAGCGCCCTAGAAGAGGAGAGTCACACGACTGGTCAGCAGTGCAACGACAGTGTCACCATCCCCAGGAGTACGCGGGCACAGGAGGCTCGGGGGTAAAATGATGACAGTATCACGCGCAGGTACAAATCTGCTAGAATGGAACCCTTAATCTATTTTTTTTTTTTTTGTCTTTTTGAGACATGGTCTTGCTATGCAGTTCAGGCTGGCCTTGAGCTCACTTTGTAGCCCAGACTGGTCTCAAACTCACAACACTCCTCCTGCCTCAGCTTCCCCAGTGCTGGGATTGGAGGTGTGCACCACCACCCTGGGGCGGGCTGAACCCCTTAATCTAGACAAGTAATATGTACTAGAAAAAAAAGTGTAAAAAAAATAAGTGTCATCCTGGAAAAAAAATCCTCCTAAATTCAATTCGAGGAATAAATACATTGCTGAGGCCTACATAGTTTCTGAAATGAATGCATTTGTTTGCTGATCAACGCAGAAGAATTTTGACAGCTGTTTTGACCAGTTTCCTTGAAACTAAAATACCAAAAGTTAATTTATAGTCAATGTGATTTATTTTTAGCCAACGCAAGAATTAGCTGGTGGGAGGGGAGACAGCTCAGAGGCACAGCACCTGCCTGGCAAGTGCAAGGTCCTGAGTTTAATTCCCAGTGACAAAAAAAAAAAAAAAAAAGTTGGTAACAGCAGAGGAAACTAAGAGAGATCTTCGCTCAGGGGATTTATCACTTACTGGAGGATGAAGAAAATGCCTGGCCACCAAGGGCTAAGCGAGCGCTTGGGTGGAAGATGACCTCTGAGAGAAGGAGAGGACGGAAAGCTTCCCGGGGGAGTCGACATTTACACTGTCTGTGTGAAGCGCAAGACCTCGACAGATGCCGTGTCCGAGACACAGGCTGACACGGCACGGATTTATGAGAAAGCCGGGAGAGCGAGGAGCCTGGTTTATCAGCGTACAGTGTACATGATCACAAAGGACTACAGAGGACTGTGGATGACAAAGCTCAGAAATAGGGATCAGAGCTGGGATGCAGCTCAGCGGCACATGCACCTGCCTGGCGAGTGCAAGGTCCCGAGTTCGATTCCTGATACAAAAAAAAATTAAAAAAAAAAAAAGAATAGAGACTGTATTCAGTAGGTAATGGTTCACTGAAGTCTTCGAGATACAAAATCATAATCAGAGCCCAGCTTTAAAAAATTTCTCTGGGGCTGCGGCTGGGGCTGTAGCTCAGCGGTACAGCAATTGCCTAGCACATGTGAGGCCCTGGGTGGGATCCTAGCACTTCACAAAAACAAGGCTGGGGATGTAGCTCGGTGGGAGGGCACTTGTCTAGTACGAGTGAGGCTTTTGGTTCGACCCTTAGCACCACAAACAAGCAAACACCAAAACCCTTGTATTATCTTTCCAGACACTGTTATCTCAGCTCCTTGGGAGGCTGAGGCAGGAGGGCCACATGAGCCCACGAGTTTAAGGCCAGCTTGGGCAATATGGTGATATTACATCTCAAATAAGCCAAACCAAACCCAAACAAACCCAAACAAAACAAAACAACAGTCACTCCGATACTATCAGCAGAGTGGAGAGATGCCAGGAACTTACTACTGTCCTTAGTAAAAGTAACAAAGGTCAGTAGTGCAGTCTTCTTGTCCACGTGTAACGGTCCACAGTGTGCCTACTGCTTACCAAGCACTGTGTCAGGCACTGGGGGTGTAACGAGAAAGACGACTCATTTTGTTCTTATACAATGTACTCTTCCGCTAAGGAGACTAGCGCGTGAATTCCTGGTTTCCATGAGACAGTAAGGTCTAAGGTACGGTATACACACAGGATGCCACGGGAACCCACACGCTAGGGACGGCAGAGGCAGGAAGAGTCAATGGCCTGGATGCTGCGAAGATGAAGACAAAGCTTACAAGGCTGGAGAATACTTATAAAGGCTACAGAATTTGAACAGAACATACACAGCAAATTAACTGCTATTCACCTGTAATTTTCTTCTTCAACCAAGATGATACACTGTATACAAAGGACCTAAAGTACCTCGGGAGACCTTCTATCAGACCCACAAAAAAAGAAACCAGAAATACAAAAAGAAGGAAACAAATTATCAGGGCATAACGCCAACGCTCTGCTGCCTATATTCTACCACAACCCTTGCTCAGCCTCGGTAAAAAGACATCCCGGGTAGGGGGCTGGGGATTTAGCTCAGCGGCACAGCGCCTGCCTGGCCAGCGCAAGGCCGTGAGTCCAGCTGCCGGTACTGGGGAAAAAAAAAAAGAAAAAAGTATCCCAGTAGGCATCGGACTCTTCCACACACGTGGAATATGCGCAGAGGCAAGGCAGTGCAGTCACTAAAACACAAGGTTTGGTGGCTGGCAGTACGGCTCAGTGGCAGAGTCCACACTTAGCAGGCGTAGACTCTGGTCCAACACCCCGCACGCACAACAAACACGGAGCCCCACGCTACTGCCATCACCGCCGTCACTATTACCGTCACCGTCCCCACTGCCTGCACTGCTGTTTCTGATGGTGCGGCGACGGCGTGCGGACAGAAGTCTCCCTAGAGCACGGCCACGCGGTGGCGCGTGCCTGGAGTTCCAGTCCTCTGGGAGGTGGAGGCAAGAGGATTGCTTGAGCCCAACAGTTCTGGGTTCTTAAAATATAAAACAATAAAACAGAGCAAAAAAAGTTTTAAATTTAAAAAACCAAATAGATTTAACAATAAAAAGGTAAAAAACAAACTGAAACACCCTCCTCAGGGAGGGTAATTTACAAACGTTTCCCTCCTCTTCCATCTCTTCTAGTAGGTATTTTGTAAAACCGGGAAGTCTAGTCTCTCTAGAAATGACAGCAGTACGCAGTTAGGGATTCGGGCTGGGCACTGGCTTTGCAGGGAGGAAGGGCTCCTAGGCCTCCAGGTCTGCGGGAGGGACGGCTCAGCCTGGGCCCGGAGGAGGAAGCCTTTCGGAGAGAGAGCGGAGGGCGGCGCGAGAGAAGAGGGAATGAGACGCGCAGGTCTGGAGGGCATCTGTTCAGTTCAGCTAAGTGCCGGAGCGATGAAGCAGCCGTGAGCAGGTCTCAGGCATTTAGACCGGCACTTTCCGCGGCCTGATTCTCAGTAGGCGAGAACCTGAAGTAGCCTTCCGCGCCTTCAGGAAAATACACATGGTTCATCCGAACGATCTGACTACCACACAAGCAGGAAGACTGAAACCCGAAGGGACCCACACCGCACACCAACTACACACGAGAACTACAGCGGGACTGAGAAACTAGAGACGCGCTGAGTACATCGAGGAGTACGTATTATCTCCTGAGACTGCAACTCTGAATGCCGTAAAGGTGTCCACGACTTCCAAATTAACCCATCATTTCAACACAGTCTCCACTATAAAACCCACGAGGTTTCTTCTTACGGGAACCGACAGACTGATTCTAAAATTCTCACAGCAACAAAAAGGACTACGCATAAACCATTCTTGAACAACAAACTTCAAGAGCGCATGCTATCGCTATCAAGATTCATTACAAATTACAGTCATTACAACAGCGGCCAGGCACATGCCAGGCCGTTAGTGTTACTCCGGTGGTACACGCATGACCATCCCCTTGGGCAGCCTCTACCACTGGTGACACATATGGATCTACCCACTTTTATCAGTCTTTTTACTGATAAACTTTATAAAAAGCCACTCAATGAGCCAGTCACGCATGCATTACTGGTGGTTCAAGCCAGCCAGCTGTGAGAGGTATGAATTATAGCCTGAAATGTGTTAAGTACTACATATATCTCAATGTACTTAGTCTTGAATGTATCCTAATATTTCTTTTTTTTTTCTTTTTCTTTTTGTCTTTTTGAGACAGGGTCTCCCTATGTTCAGGCTGGCCTTGAACTCACTTTGTAGCCAAGGCTGGTCTCAAACTCACAACAATCCTCCTGCCTCACCCTCCTGAGTGCTGGGATTACAGTGTGCACCACCACACCCAGCAACATCCTAGTATTTCTAAACGTATTTCTTCCCCCTCTCTCAGCATTTATTGCTACTACTCACTGGGACACAACATCTGAAACCCACAATTTATTTATTTATTTATTTTTTTGGTTTTGGTTTTTCTCTGGTACCGGGAACCGAACTCACGACCTTGCGCTTGCCAGGTAGGCGCTTTGCCGCTGAGCTAAATCCCCAGCCCCTGAAACCCACAATTTAAAAGGAGGAGAGGCAGGAGGATCCTAAGTTCGAGCCCAGCCTTGGCAAGTCACTGAGACCCTGTCTCAAAATAATAGAAAGCTGTGCGTGGTGGCACATGCCTATAATCCCAGCACTTACGGTTGGAGATATAGATCAGTGGCGCAGCGCCTGCCTGGCAAGCGTGAGGTTTTGAGTTTGAACCCAGGTACCAAAAACAAACAAAAAAAGTAAAGTCAAGATAAAAGAAAAAGGACTGAGGTCTAGGAATATAGCTCAGTGTGATGGCCTGGGGTTCAACTCCCAGTAAGGGTTGGGGGTAGGGGCAGACAGGAAGACAGAGACACGGGGAGAGAGAGGGAAGGAGAGAGAAAGAAGGAAAAAATTAAAGAGAAAGAGAATGAATGAGGATGAAGCGGAACAGATCAAAGAACAATGAGAAGGCTGCTGGGACAGCGGAAGCACCAACGAAAACAGTGCTGGAAGGCCTCACGTCGCACGCGGGCTTCTGGCTCCTGAGGGTTCCACAGCGTAAGACGGGCAGGGAAGCTGACGCTCAGGAGGGACGGTCAGGCTGATGCATGGAAGGTGAAACAGAACTGTGTTTCTGGATATGAAACACTGCCTCAGCCGGGTGTGGTGCAGCCCTCCTGTGATCCCAGCCCTCGGAAAGCTGAGACAGGAGGGTGGCCGTGAGTTCACAGCCAGCCTGGGCTCTGTAACAGCTTCCAGGCCAGCCTGGACTACACAGTGAGACCCTGTCTCAAACAAACAAACAAACAAACAAACTTGCCTCATCTCATAAACCGTCTTTTTCCCTTTTCTGAGTCTGACAAAAATCTTAGTTCTACTGAGAAATGAATTCAAATCCCTGCCCCCAACTTAGCTTTTCTTATACACCATCAATACCTCAGAGCAGAAAAGATGAGTCAAAGGTACCCCGGGGCCATTAGATAAAGGTTCAGTTGAACTATATGAAATAGAGTAGCATTAATTTTAAATCTATTCCTAATTATCTGAGTCCTTCAGTTAAAAAGCAAGAGGCAAAGTCATGCAGTATTTAGAATAACATTATCCCTTTTTCAGCATGTTAATGTTCCCCTAGGAAACCAAATATAAATTTTCAGAAGACTGTAACACAACACAGCACTCTTAGAGGAGCATTACAGGAAGTAAAGTGATTTTCTTCTATTCTTAGAGCCACCAGCATTTAGCCCAATCTGTCTTACTCCTACTCTAGGTGCTCTTTGTAAGAGGGACAGCTGTATTTGGAGAGCAGTTCCTGTCCCCTACAAGTGCTGCATTAAACCCCCACGTCTCGTCCCTCTCTTCACGCAGACACTGGCCTTAACATTTGCAGGGAGTAGAAAATGTTCTAGAAGTATGGGAAAGGAGGTGAGACAGGGTCTCGCTATGCAGTGCAGGCTGGCCTTGAACTCACTGTGTAGCTCAGGCTGGCCTCAAACTCACAATGATCCTCCTGCTTCAGCCTCCCAAGTGCTGGGATTACAGGCGTGTACCACCACGCCCAGCTTGAGAGCTATCTCTTAAAACTCTGCCTTAGTTACTTTTCTCTCACTGCTGAGATAAAATACCCGAAGTTATTTAGCTCACAGTTTGTAGAGGTTTTGGTCCATAATCAGCTGGCTCCAAGGCTGGGTGGCACATGGCAGAGGGGAAACTGTTCACGGCAGCAGAAGACAGCAAACCAGCAAGAACAAAAGAGGAAAACAGGCCTCTTTCTGCCCCTTTTTACCTTGTCCAGCTGCTGGGATCAGGGCGGTGCCAGTGCAGTCAGTGGAGTATCCAGCAATCACCCAGCCTTAATCCCAGCACTGCACTGTGAATCAGTCACAAACTCGAGGTTCAGCTGCCTCTGAAAAAGTCTGCCCCCCATGATTGCAGGAGGCTTTGGGGGACATCCACATACAAACCATAACACACTGTGTTGGTATAACGCAGCACACCACTCTAACGGCAACTCCTGAAGTCTATCCCTAGACCCCATTTAAGAGCTCCTGTCTGACTCCACCCCCTCTGGAGCACTGCGTCCATTCTCCACAGGTCTGACTCTGGGCCACATACAGTATCATTATGAGTATTTTATATCACACTTCTAATTTTTTTTTTTTTTTTTGAGACAGCGTCTTGCTATGTAGCCCAGGCTGGCCTGGAACTAGCAGCGCTCCCCCTGCCTCAGCCTCCCAAGTGTCAGGATTGCAGGCATGCACCACCACGCCTGGTTCTCACTGTTTTCTTCACATATTTTAGTTGCTTTCCCAACTACAGATACACCTTAACTTATGACAGATTACATCCCAATAAACCCGTGAGTTGGAAACAGCTGAAGTCACACAGCATTTAAACATACCTAAGTCACTAAACATCTTAGTGTAGCCCACCTTAAATGTGCTCAGAACACCTACATTAGCCTGTAGTTGGGTGCAATCATCTAATGCAAAGTATATTTTATACTAAAATGTTAGGTATCTCACATAACTTATTGACTACTGCTCTAAAAATAAGAAACAAATTAGTTGTATGGGTACATTTTGTACCTCCACACATAATGTAGTCAGAAAACTGCAACAAAAGATTTAAGAACATTATCTAATCCACATGTAGAAGTCCCTTCCATCTCATCTAAGACATTAGAACAAGTTTGTCAAATTGCAACTTTGGTGTTGATACAGTGCCTAAAAGCCAATTCAAACTAAATAGCTTTGTTCTCTGCTGTCATGGCCTCCCTACCTTTCAACTTATTTCTCTTTTTAACATTATTTTTTTGTTTTTGTTATTTGAGACATGGTTTCGCTATGTAGTTCAGACTGGCCTTGCACTCACAGCAATCCTCCTGCCTCAGCCTCTCTAGAGCTGGGATTACAGGTGTGCACCCCCAGGCCCAGCCTACGATTTATTCCTATATATAGGACGTACAACATATAATGAAGATTTACCAGAAATTTTGTGCTCTTATGTAAGAAATCTTAAAGAATGGTGCATGCCTGTAATCCCAGCACTTGGGAGGCTGAGGCAGGAGGATTTCTTCAAGTTCAAGGCCGGCCTGTGCTACAAAGTAAGTTCAAGGCCAGCCTGAACTGTAGAGTGAAACCCTGTTTCAAAAAAAAGAGTCTCTTAACAATTCTGTTGTTAATAGCTTTCACTAAAAAATAAAGACCTGATCTGGGTAACAGGTTACCTAAAATTTAGCATATTTGATGAATAACATCTATAAGCAGGCTTTTTTTTTTCTTTTTTGGTCTTTTTGAGACAGGGTCTCACTATGCAGTTCAGGCCCATCTTGAACTCACTTTATAGCCCAGGCTGGCCTGGAACTTGCAATGATCCTCCTGCCTCAGCCTCCTGAGAGCTGGAATTACAGGTGTGCGCCACCATGTCTGGTTTTATAAGTAGTCTTAAAGGCACTCCAACAATCTAAATTGTGTGTGTGTGTGTGTGTGTGTGTGTGTGTGTTTCTTTTTTATTCTCTTATTTACTAATTTTTTTTCATGTGGCATTGGGGATTGAACCCAGGGCCTCACACATGCTAAGTAACATGCTCTACCACTCGCTACAGCCCCAGGTCTTTTAAAAAGCTTTATTTTGAGACAGGGTCTTGCTAGGTTAAGGCTGGCCTCAAACTTGGCAATCCTTCCGGCTCAGCTTCTTCAACAGTTGAGATTACAGATACGCAGTCATCACACCTACCTCTATACTGTTTTGTTTTGTTTTTTGGTACCGGGAATGGAACTCAGGACCTTGTGCTCGCCAGTCAGGCGCTTGTGCCACTTAGCCATATCCTCAGCCCCTCTATACTGTTTTTAACACAAAATACTTGTAGTTTTGGGAGTGTCTATTTCTTTGGCCCTACCTATATAAAAAAAAGCCTAACTTTGAGAGCTCAAACATATAAAACTTGGCCAGGTGTGTGCCATCACACGCCTGTAATCCCAGCACTTGGGAGGCTGAGGCCTGAGGATTGCTGCAGGTTTGAGGCCAGCCTGGGCTATGTAGTGAGTTCAAGGCCAGCCTGAAAGACTCTGTCTCAAAGAAAAAATTACGGGCCAGGGATATAACTCAGTAGCACACTGCCTGCCTGTCAGGCACAAGGTACTGAGTTCAATTCTTGGTATCAAAAAATAAACACTAAAACATAAATATAAAATTTTGATTACCATCATTAGAGCTTAAATGTGC
>NW_004955454.1:5729229-5760205 GCF_000276665.1 Chinchilla lanigera | reverse complement strand
GGCCAGCTTGCACTGCATAGCAAGACCCTGTCTCAAAAAAACGAAACAAAAAAAAACTTCTACTATGTGCCCTTTTTAGAGCCTTTACTTAAAATTAATTATTTAAACCTCACAACAATGCTATGTAAGGTAAATCTTATTATTTCCACATTACAAACTAGGAGACCGAAGCAAGTAACCTCAGTGTAGAAAGCCAGGATTCAGAGCCTCGCACTTGGCCTCAGGATCCGTGTGCTCAGCCACCGTGCTCTCCCCACGGGGGCTGACGCCGCGACCCCATCCCGTACTCTCCTACTGTATCTTACCACCCGTGTGTTTGCAGCCAGAGGTACACAGAACAGGTCGCTTTTTGGTTTTTTGCTGCACTGGGGATACAGCTAGAGTCTTGTACTGAGGTGCGTCCACGGCCCTTTTTATTATTTTTAATTTTGAGATATGGTATTGCTAAACTGCTAAACTGCCCAGCCTGGGCTTGAACTTGGAATCCTCCTGCCTTCACCTTCCAGACTGCTGGGATTACAGGCGTGCACCACCACACCTCATCCATATTTTATTTTGAAACAGGGTCTCACTAAATTGCGAAGTTTCCCAGCCTGGGCTGGAACTTTCAGTCCTCCTGCCTCAGCTTCTCAGGACTGCTGGGATGACAGGTGTATACCACCCCATGCCCAGCTCAAGGTTGGCCGTTCTTAAAATAGAAATGAGAAGCGTCAAGTCACGAAGAGACAACGATTTATTTTGTTCAAAACATTTAACTATTTTGACAGATCTTGGCTGTCATCTCCCCAATAACATTTTATGTAATCTAAAGCTAAATCTCTCCTGCAAGTATACATGACAATGGAGAAAATGAAAAACCTTACCGCAGTGCATTGGAACTGCCCTTTCCAGGAGACAGACGCGCTTCTGCCTGGTGTGACACTCTCAGGAAATAGGAGCGAGCGAGCGAGTGAGCGAGAAAGAAGGAGGGGGAGGAGCCAGGATGAGTCAGGGGAACAGCGCGCAAGTAGTCCGCGCCCTAGGGCGGCTGGAGGGCGAGCAGAAGGCAATCCAGGGAGACTTTGCTCAGACTTAACAGGAGGGGAGAAAGTACACTCACAGACCCATCTAAAAACTTACCAATTGGACAAATAAACTCCAGACCGCATCACTGTCTCTGTGAGGTACAGGGCTGGCTACTCCTTTTTTATAGCTGACAGAACTGAAGCTCCAAAAAGTTAAATGAATTCCCCCCAAAACATGGAGCTAGTATTTGGCAGAGCTGAGAGCACAAATAAATCTTGTGATTTTCAATCATGTTCTCAACAGATCATTCTCTGGCCAAAAGGCAGAGTGTAACAAATCAGTAAAAAAAAATCAAAAACCCCTATCTTGCCATTCTAATGCTGGTTCCAGCAGGAATAAAAATCTGCATCCCAGCTCCAGCCAAAGCTAATTACATTTAGGATGAGACCCCCAGCTGAATCAGTATCTTAAATGACACCCAAATTAGTTCCTTCCTTCTCCCGCCGCCTCACCTCGCTCTGAACGTGTCTCCATGCACACACCTAACACGACGTGTTCTTCACGCTCACTCCCTTCAGCCAGGTCTGAGCGCAGACGGACCGACGTCTCATTCACCTCTTGTGTAGCAGCCATGAGCACGAGCACGGCACACTCAATCAGTTACGCCTTATTGTATCTAAAACTCACCTTGGAAAGGTTTATCTTTTTATTTTTTAAGAAGAAATTTGTGCCTTTATTAGAATGGTGTTAGGCTTTCCATACACCAATTTTTATAATCAAATCTTTTTTTTTAATAAGAATCGACACTACAGAACCGCAATACTGGTCCAACAGTCTCGTCTTTACTCCCATCTAAAGTGAGAAACACCTGCGAGCACTAGCAGCTATCGGTTCATCCAAGAGACAAGCTTCTCAGCTCCAAAAGCACTTGCAAAGAAAACCACTGGTGGGGTAAGGAGGAGAGGGAAATGGGAGCAATTCACATCATGATACCTGGAATCCCACAGGTATGGATGCCAAGTCCCGTGAGGCTGCTATTTATTGTTTTTGTTTGTTTGTTTTGTCTTTTTTTTGAGACAGGGTCTCGCTATGCAGTTCAGGCTGGCCTTGAACTCACTTTGTAGCCCAGGCTGCTCTTGAACTTGCAATGATTCTCCTGCCTCAGCCTCCCAAGTGCTGGGATTACAGGTGTGTGCCACCATGCTCCGCTTGAGGCTGTTTAAATTCATCCTTTACGTGCTCACTTTTGTTTCCTCAAATATCAGTTTTTCTTTGCCTTTTTTTTCCTCAAAGTATAAAAAGTATGAAATATAAACAGGCTCTTGCACTGAATACTTACAAATGTACAATTCAAGCATGATATCTAAATAAACCTCAACAAATCTTGGGTAATTCGATAATATACAAAATATCAGGGCACAGAAAGAACTAAAATCCACTTCTTTTTGTTACACACCAAGTCAAATACTCAATCTGAAAGAAAAAATCCTTCTGGCTCTCTTTTACATTTCCACATTGATACATATGCTTATTAAAACATTCCTGTATACTCATGTTTGCTCTTACTATTTCAAGTCAGGTTTAAAACCTCAAAACCCCAGCCATCCCGACAAAAAGGACACCAGAAGAAGCATCTCTCCTCCACCTCCCCAACCCCAAGTTTACGACCTGACTCCAACCACTGGATTGTGACGACAAATGCCAGGTCCAATTGCTTCATGATCCCCTCCGGTGCGGCATACTTGGTAGGCCCTCCAAACCAACCGCGTATGGCTGCACACAGCGTGTGACCATTGTACATCCACTGGTTCTGGCTGCATCTACGGCCACTCAATCTTGGAAAGGTGTCACAACGGCATTATAAATATTACCTATCACTCTTCAGAAAATGCTCATAGAATGGGCAAATACTATTAGCAATTTCATCACAGTTTATGGATAATCTGAAGAACATACAGGGTCAGACAGACAAAAATGAACCCTAGTAAGCCATTCTGCTTATCAAGGAAACAGGAAGAAAATGGCCGAGCAGTCACACACCCCTATGCGGTCCCCGTTACGGGGAGGCTGAGCAGGGAGGACCCCGAGCCTTGCTGCTCCACAAAACTGAGCACAGCTTCCGTGTCACAGAGACACTCAGCGGTACAGCGGACAGTTTACTCTCCTGTGACAGCGAACGTCAGTAACGCCGAGTGTCCCGAAGCAGAACGAGAACTGTGCACACCTGAAGAAGCTGACGCCAGGCATGCTGGTGCACATCTGTGACCCCAGGGCTCCGCCAGCTGAGGAAGGAAGATCCTGAGCTTGAGGCTAGCCTGGGCTGCACAGTAAGTTCTAGGCCTGGCTAGACTACACAGTGAGACCTCTTCTCAAAAAAAAAGTTGTAACTGTGACCATGTCTAAGGTTGTTGAATAATGGAAGCCATTTGTTTTTAACTCCTCAGCTTCGAGTGACTCTTAACTTCAGGCTGGTCATGTCACAACTAAATCCAAGCAAATGCTTTTCTCAATACTGTATAAAGGAAAAAATATCCCTACTGCATTAAGTGGAAGAATATAGGTCACAGAAAAAGCAAAGCTATCTGTAGAACTCCAAAAGGAATTCATCCTAGCCATTTCTGCTGCTACCTCAGGGAATAAAGCACTACTTTTCTTTCTGCAAATCTACAAGCCTAAAGCTGGCCTGCTCCTAACCAGCTACAGGCAACCACCCTACCCGTCCAACAGGTTGCAGGGGCCCGCACCTCCCTCTCCTCCACGGATTTCCTCCCTCTCTGCTCTGAGAGTTGCTTGTCCACCTCTTTCACCCTGATGTCTGTTCAAGTGGCTAAACACAAACATATTCCCTGTGGAAATTATACAACAGCCGTTATGTAACAGACAAGCCACATCATGTAACCAAGCGTCTTCTGAAATGGCTTTAAGAGCTGTCCATGCAGGGTTTAACACCAAGTGATCTTAAAGTCACACATGCTGACACCTTGTATGAGAGGACACATCTGCACCCATCAGCAAAAAAAGAGCAACATCTCGGTTTTATTTATTTATTTTTTTCTCCGGTACCGGGAACCGAACTCACGACCTTGCGCTTGCCAGGCAGGCGCTTTTGCCGCTGAGCTAAATCCCCAGCCCTATCTCGGTTTTAAAGGAAGCAAGTGAACAGCTTAGCTCTAGAACTGTGAAAGACAGACTGGGTATCCAAAATACACTTTAAATATTAAATAAAAAGAGGGCTGGAGGTGCAAAAGCTCTGGGTCAATCCCTAGTAGTAGCGAGGGTATGGGGGGAGAAAGTTCAACTCATACACTGTATGTTTTCCTGCCTTATTTTCTTTCACACTACATATCACTATCTGATATACTATAAATCTTAATTGCTTGTCCACTTCCATTAGGATACAAACTCCTATGTGTAAAGGACCCTTTCTGTTCACAGCAGTCTATTCTAGAATAGAGCATGATACATAATAGGTACACAATAAATGACAAATGATTACTCGGTACAAGACAAGCTGAAATAAAAGATAAAATAAGATATAAATGCTAGGATGGAAACTTGGTATTTTACAGAACAGACTTTAAGCCTCCACCCAAAAATTTAGGAACAAAGACCATAACTAAGGACAAAAGGTTCATTTCCCCATGAAAAATTGAGAATTATGACTTATGGTTACCTAATAAAATAATATGAGAACATATATACTCCAAGCTGGCTGAACTAAAGGGGAAACCTGAAATCCCTATCCTACTGGCAAATGTGAACACACCTCACAGAAAATGATACAACAGTAAGAAAAAAAAAATTAGGAAATGACACAAGATTCTTTCTTTGTACCAGGAATCGAACTCATGACCTCAGGCTTGCCAGGCAAGTGCTTATGCCAGTGAGCTATATGCCTGGCAACATGACAGAAGATTTAATCCACATAATTATCTAGACTGGATATAGATGGACACGTAGAACTCTGCGTCTATAGCCAGAGAACATATATTCTATTGAATTATGCATGGTGCTGGGTATACAGCTTAGTGGCACAAGCACCTGCCTAGCAAGCACAAGATCCTGAGGTCGATTCCCAGTACAAAAAAAAAGTGAACCATGCATGGAATATATATATACATTTTATGTATGTATGTATGTATGTATGTCTGTCTGTCTGTCTTTTTTGAGACAGGGTCTCACTATGCAGTTCAAGCTGGCCTAAAGCTCACTTTGTAGCCCCAGGCTGGTTTCGAACTTGCAACCATCCTCCTGCCTCAGTGTCCCAAATGCTGGGATTACAGGCGTGCACCACCACGCCCAGCTGTATATACACTTAGCTGACTGTGGACTAGGCCATGAGTCAAGCTGTAATGCCAACATAAGCATGCTTTCTAATGAAATTTAATTAAGTTGTAAATTTATAAACAATTTAAACATAAACATTTAGAAATTTACAAATACATTTCTAACCAGGTGTGGAGGTACACCTGTAATACTAGTACTTGGGAGGCTGAGGCCAGCCTACAGAACGAGTTCAAGCCCAGCCTGAACTACACAAGGAGACCCTATCTTGGAGAAAAAAAAAGAAATTAAAAAATAAATTTCTAAATAATTCAAAGGTCGAAAAACATAGATAATAAAATGCCATACTAAAGATTCATAGCCAGGGACGGTACATGCTTGTAATCCCAGCATTCCGGGAGGCTGAGGGTAAGTGGATCAAAAGTTCAAATTCAGCTTGAGCAATTTAGCAAGACCCTGTCTCAAAATTTAAAAATCAAAAAGGGTGGAGTGCGGCTCAGTGCTGGAGCATTACTGGATTCAATCCCCAGCACTGTCAAAATAAAATAAAAATAATTAAAAGTATCAGTGACGAGGTTGTGAGTAAAGCACGACCGGCAGCGAGTCAATGGCTGCTGGGGGCGGGGCAGGAGCTCATCTGACACCCTGTCTGTTTTCATACAGGTCCACAGTTCTCAAGAAAGTATTTAGAAAAAAAGTAGTACAAGAATATTAAGAACTAAAAATCAGTTGTGCTCTCCTGCAAAGATAAAATAATGAGGCAGATAGATCAAAAGTTCAAGGCCAGCTGGACATGGTTGTGCTCACCTGTAATCCCAACACACGGAAGGCTAAGACAAAAGGGTACCCTAAGAGTTTGAGACCAATACGGGCTACAAAGTGATTTCAAGGCCATCCTGAACTGCACAGCAAAACTCTTTCTCAAAAAGACAAAAAAAAAAAAAGTTCAAGCCAGCCTAGAATTTAGTGAGACTCTTTCTTACAATAAAAAAATAAAAAGGGTTGAGGGTGTAGCTCAGTACTCCCTGGGTTCAATTCTCAGTCCACAAAAATAAATAAATAAAATACGAGTATTGGGGCTGGGGATTTAGCTCAGCAGCACAGCGCCTGCCTGGCAAGCAATAGGTAGTGAGTTTGATTCCCGGTACCGGAAAACAAAAAAATAAAATAAAATAAGAGTATTATGAACAACTATATGAGGCCACCACACCCAGCACTTACAGTATAATTACAGTATAATTTTATGTAATACATTCCTGGAACTATTTACCCCCAGTATTGGGGATTAAACACAAGGCCTCACATGCCCAGCCTTTTAGTTTAGTTTACTTTTAGTAGCCCACACCTACAATCCCAGCACTGGGGAAACCGAGATGGGTGGATTTTTAATTTGAGGCCATCATGGGTTACACAGTGAGTTCAAAGCCTGTTTGGACTTGTTGCTGTACTGTGATTTGAAGCCAGGGCCTTCACACTGAGCTACATCCCTAGCCTTTTTTAAATTTTTAAAAAAATTTGAGACAGAATCTTGTTAAGTCTCTTAAATTACCCAGATGTGACTCGAATTTGTGATCCTTCTTCCTCAGCCTCCTGAGTGCTGAGATTATAGGCATGAGCCACCACACCCAGCACTTACAGTATAATTTTATGTAATACATTCCTGGAACTATTTTCCCCCCAGTATTGGGGATTAAACACAAGGACTCACATGCCCAGCCTTTTAGTTTAGTTTAGTTTAGTTTTAGATTTGGTTCGGTTTGGTTCAGTTCTTTTGAGACAGGCCACTGTATTCTAGGCTGGCCTCTATGTAGCCCAGTCTGGCCTTGAACTCATGGCAGCCCTTCTGTCTCAGCCTCCGTGTGCTAGGATTATAGGCATACACTACCACATCCAGCCCTTATTTTATTTTATTTATTTATTTTTTGGGGGGAGCTTTTTGAGACAGGGTTTCACTATGCAGGTCAGGCTGGCCTTGAACTCACCTTGTACCCCAGGCTGGCCTTGAACTCACAGTGATCCTCAGGCCTCAGCCTCCTGAGTGCTGGGATTACAGGTGTGCACCACCCTTATCTGAGCCTGGCCCTTATTTTATAATTTTTGGGGTTTTTTTTTGTTTTTTTTTGAGACACGGTCTCACTATGTAGTTCAGGCTGGCCTTGAGTTCACTATGTAGCTTAGGCTGGTCTCAAACTCTCAACGATCCTCCTGCCTCAGCCTCCCTAGTGCTGGGATTACAGGCGTGCACCACCAAGCCCGGCGAAATAAAACATTTGGATGTAGCTGGGTGGAAAAGCCTGAGACTCAACCCCCAGTACCACTAACTTTACTTTTTGTTTTTGTTTTTGTTTTTTGTTTTTCTCCGGTACCGGGAACCGAACTCACGACCTTGTGCTTGCCAGGCAGGTGCTTTTGCCGCTGAGCTAAATCCCCAGCCCTAACTTTACTTTAGAAGGAATGACTATCAAGAAATCAAGCTGAGCTGATAGGGCACAGCTGTAATCCCAGCACTCAGGAGGCTGAGGCCGGAGGATCACCTTGAGTTTGAGGCCAGCCTGGGGTACAGGGTGAGTTCAAGGACCCCCAGAAATAAATAAATTAAATTAAATTAAATTTTAAAAGGCTAGGGATGTAGCTCAATGTGAAGGCCCTGGCTTCAAATCACAGTACATCAAAAACAAGGGAAGAACAAAGCATGTACTGTATAAATCCTATATAGAAGAAATTTCAGAGCATCTGGGGGTGTCTAAAAAATTTATTAAATAATGAATGAAGGTATATACTGTGTTGATAAACTAGAAGACTTAATATGATAAGATGTGAGCTAGCCCAAAAATCATAGGTTCAATACAGTTCTAAACAAAATTTCTAGAATTTGGCAACAAAATTCTAAACTTCATACTGAAAAACTAAATATACTTTATACCGAAAAACACAAAGCCAGTTCAGTTACAGTATTTCTGAATGACAGGAAAATGGAAAAAAGATTCATATTCTAAAGCGAAAGTTAAAGTAATTACGACGTGCCACTGCAGCTTAGGGCTGGCTTAACAGATCAAAGGAGCAGAATACACATCTCAGATGAACACAGACGTGTGGAGACTGGAATTACGGCAGGACTTGCACTCTTAGTGAGTTAAGCAGAGACGAACAAATAAAGGGTGCTGGGACACCAAATAATCTATAAACTAGGCCCCTACCTCAAACCATACCAATAACTTTACACAGGTTATAATGAAAAAACCCAATGTTATAAAGTTGTAAAAATAATATAAGCATGTGTGAGGCCCGGGGTTCAATCCTCAATTACTCTGAAAATAAAAGTATACAGGGTAATATAAAAGACTGTATTTATGACCTTGGGGTAATAAAAGCTTTTTTTCTTTTTTTTTTTTGGTCTTTTTGAGACAGTCTCACTATGCAGTGCAGGCTGGCTGTGAGCTCACTTTGTAGTCCAGGCTGGCCTCAAACTCACAGTGATCCTCCTGCCTCAGCCTCCCGAGTGCTGGGATTACAGGTGTGCGCCACCACGCCTGGCAATAAAAGCTTTCTTAAGAGAAAAAAAAAAAAAAAAAAAAGGCAGCTAGATGTGGTGACACATGCCTATAAATCCAAGTGATTCAAAAGGCTGAGACTGGGGCTGGGGATTTAGCTCAGAGGCACAGTGCCTGTGTGGCAAGCGCAAGGTCATGAGTTCCATTCCCGGTACCAGAAAAAAAACCAAAAAACCCACCAAAAAAAAAAGGCTGAGGCAGAAGCATCACAAGTTTGAGGCCTGGGTAACTTAACAGAGTGAGAACCTGTCTTACAATGAAAAAGAAAAGCCTGGGGGTGGGGGGGTCGCTTACGGAAGCGTACTTGCTGAGCATGCTCTGAGCCCTGGACCCCATCCCCAGTGACGCACACAGAAACAAGATGGGGAACGCAGTGGAGGAAGCGGGGAGGAGGAGGAGAGCGTAAGTGATGGAGAGGGAGGTTTGGGTGGGAGTTTAGCTCAGGCTAAACACTGCACATACTTAGCATGTTCAAGCCCTTAATTCAATCCCCTGACCAGAATAAAAGGACTTATAAATGATACAGAAAGATGTAAATTCTAGTCAAGGATAACCTAAAATGATTACAAGTCATAAATTTATAATACAAAACTGATAAAAGTTTAATTTAACATATATAAATTCTACTATAAACAAAACTACTCAATAGAGGTGGGCAAATAACTAGAAGACAAGGTAGTTCAAAGAAGAAATACAGAAAGGGCTTATAAACACGAAGAGAGGCTACCAGTTCTTGGTGCTCAAGAAGTACATATCCACAATGAGCTATTATTTATACCTATGATTAATAAAAACATACGTCTTTAAATACAATGTGGTAAACCAGGTGTGGTGGCATATGCCCATAATCCCAGCACTAGGGAGGCTGAGGCAGGAGGATCTCCACAAATGTGATGCCAGCCTGGGCTACACAGTGAGTTCAAGGCCAGCTTGAATTATGTTGCAAGATCCTGTCCCAAAAAAAAACAAAAACAGAAACAAAACAATGAAAAACAATGTGGTATTCTGGATTAGTTCCTAAACAGAAAAAAAGGTATTACTGGAAAATGGGTGGAATCTATATAAAGTCTGGACTTTAGTTAATTTAACATACAAATATTAACCTGTTAATTTTGACAAATGGACCACTGTTATATAAGATGTTATACTATAGCAGTGATGGTGAACCTTTCAGATCTTTCAATGGTACAAACAGCCTGCTGGCACAATTTGTAATAGCTAGCTCTTGGAAACAATCCAAATGCCCATCAACTGAGTAATGGATAAAAAAGATGTGGTCTTTTTCTACAATGGAGTATTACTCAACCATGAAGAAGGACAAATGGGAGACTTTTATAGGTAAATGGATGCAACTCAAGATCATACTCATAAGTGAAATAAATCAGACTCACATGTGTAAACATCATATAGTCTCCCTAATGTCAGAAGCTGAAAGAGTAAATAAGATCCAAAATGTACAACAGACACTGTAAAATGGGAAGAAACTTCAAAAGGAAAGAGAAACTGGGATGGAGGAATGGAGAAAAAAAAGAAAGGAAAAGCAAAAACAAAAAAGCATATAAATAGGGGTCGGGCATATAGTTCAGTGGCACACCCTGGCAAGCACAAGGTACTGATTTTGATTCCTGGTACCAAAAAAGAAAAAAATTATAATAGTTAAGACAGTTATACTACTAATTTCTCTTAGTTCATGGAAAAGAAAGCTCTGTGTTAATATCGTTTAGACAATTAAATGCCTGTATCTTGTATTCTGAATGACTAATTTAAAGAAAACAATACGCAATGTATTAACCATTGTTACCCTCCTATTATCTTGTTCTGAAATTCTGTTGTATTTTTTTTTCTCTTTAAAAAAAAGCCTGCTGTGTTGTATGTGCCGCATGCTCACCACCAATGCACTAGGAAACTGGGTGACGGCAGATGGGAACCGTCATTTTTCAACTCTTTTGTAGATCCAAAATCATCCCTAAGTGGCACTGGTGGTATAGTGGTGAGCACAGCTGCCTTCCGAAATTCTCTCTAAGTTAGTTAGTTGGTACTGGGACTTGAACCCAGGGCCTAGCGCATGCCAGGCATAGCGCATGCCAGGGGCCTAGCCCTGCACTATTCCCTGAGTCACTTTTATTTTCTATTTTGAGTCAAGGTCTTGCTAAGTTGCCTAGGCTACCCGCCAACTCCAAGTCAGCCTGAATATAGTGAGACCCTGTCTGCAAAGAAGTGTTAGCTGTGTGAAGCATGGTGATGCACATCCGCAATCCCAGCTACTCAGGAGACCGAAGGATGTAAGTTTTAGCCTACCCTAGGCAACTTAGCAAGCTCCTGCCTCAAACTACAAAACAAGGGCTGGGCTGTAACTCAGTGATAGAGCACTTGCCTAATATGCATCGGATCCTGGGTTCAATCCCCAGTATCATACACACAAAAAAGTGTTGGTTGTGTGAGCTGGGTGGGTAACTCAGTGACAGACTGCTTGACTACATGTGCAAGGATCTGAGTTCACTATGGAACAATGCCCTCTCTCCTCCCCACCAAAATGTGCTGTGTTCTTAGACTGGGATGTTACACACATAGATGCTAATTTTATTCTTCTTCAGCCCTTATTTACATATTTTTGCTGGTATTAGATGTTTCATAAATTAAGAACTATTTAAAAGCACTATGTATCACTGGGCATGGTGGCACATTCCTGTAATCCCAGCACTTGGGAGGCTGAGGCAGGAAGACTGCCATGAGTTCAAGGCCAGTCTAAACTACATAGCAAAACACTGTGTCAAAAAAAAAGAGAGAAAGAGAAATACAGTCAATTTACTATAAGAAACATCTTTGTAGCTTGAACTGTATGAACATCCTTCCCACTGATCATCATCCAATACTGATAAGTTCACACTGTTAAAAACAATGGGCTTAAATTAATCTTTTTAAGGAAAGATCTTTTAAAAATATGCAGTAACTCATACCCAGCCGCCTTGCTGAATGATGTACTCCGCTGCGTGCTCCTCTAGATATGCCACGCCAAGCTGCAGCAGTGCGCTCAGAGGCTCTTGACCACGTCTTGTCAACTCCAAAAGCATCTGTCGTAGCAAAACCAGAGGCACCAAGATCTTCCATGCAAAGATGAGAGGGAAAAAAAATGAAATTCTTATAATGCATTTTGTATGTTCAACTACTGGAAAATTATAACCAGAAGCATCTTTAGATATTTCATTCTCATTATAAAAAAACTACCTCCTATTAGGATTTTTTCTGAATCTTGAACACAGGTTTCATACAAGGACAGGAGAGTTTTCTGAAAGTAACTGGGGACGTCTGTGTGCCAAGTAACACACATCCAGCTGGGGACGTAGCTCATCGCTACAGGGACTGCCTGGCAAGCACGAGGCCCTGAGTTCGATTCTCGGTACCAAATAACACATATCCATAAGGAAATTTAGAGAAGTGTTATTTAAAATAACAAAGGACTACAAACAACTCAACAAGGACTAGTTTAACAAATTCTGACCGTCCAGTAAAATATGTTGTTAAAAAGATTTAGATTGTTCACTAGCCAGCACTAAAATTTATTTCACGTGATAAAAGCAGGACACAGAAGAGTGTGCACAACTCCATTTGAGGGAAAACAGAACAAATCACGTGCACACATACACATCTCTGAAAACAAACGCACACAAAACCGGAGACAGTGGTTACTTGAGAGGATGGAACAAGGTGCCTGACAACACAGGTGAGAAAACTTTTCTTTATGACAGGGTCTCGCTATGTAGTTCACACTGGCCTTGAACTCACTGTGTACCAAAATCACAGCAATCCTCCTGCCTCAGCCTCCTGAGTGCTGGGATGATAGGCATGTACCACCATGCGTAGCAAAAAACTTATTTTTTGATTCACATCTTTCTACACTTTTTGTATGTTACCATATATCCTTATATTATTTCAAAAGACCTTTCAAAAATTATTGTATCTCATAAAACTCATCAAAAATCAAATATAATGGAGGTATCATAATTTACACATAATAACTCTATGCCCAATATTTAAAAGTCATCAAAACTTATGCCAGAAACTAGAGTTTGTTGTCTTCCTTTAAAATGCATAGTAGGTAGCAGGAGTGGTGGTGCATGCCTATAATCCCAGCACGTGGGAGGCGGAGGCAGGAGGATCACTGTAAATTTGAGGCCAGCCTGGGCAACCTAAGCAAGTTTAAGGCCAGCCTGTACTACAGAGTGAGACCCTGTCTACAAAAATTAATAAAAAAAATTAAAAAGAAAAAAATTTAATGCACATTAAAAAAACCTTAAGGGCTGCGGATGTACCTGAGAGTGCGTTTGTCTACGATGTATAAAGCCCTGAACTTGATCTCTGACACTTCAGAAAGGAAAAATGTAGGTATTCCCACTACACCTGCATGCAATCTCTTGTCTAAAACACCACGAGGCCTCCAGATGACTGGAGAAGGAATGCTCAAGGAAATGAAACCAATTTCAGTTTCTTTTACTGGATTAGCAAGGAAATAACTGAGGGACAACAAAATATTTTTGTGGAAAAGGACAAACAAAAAAATGAGTTTATACTTCATATTAATATTCTATGGCTTTGAAGTAAAAGCAACCCTCAGGGAAACTGTAGTCAAGTTTAGAAGAAAGAATGCAACAAACACATGTCTTCACCATTTGACATTCTAAAAGAACTGCAGCCCGAAATAAATTAAATGCCCCTTGTGTTAGGCCAGGCATAGTGGTACACACCTATGATCCCAGCACTCAGGAGGCTTAGGTAGGAGAATCATTGTGAGTTCAAGGCCAGATACCCTGGCTCAAGAAAAGAATTCATGGTCAAGGTGGGTACGGTTCAGAGGTTGAGACTAAACCATGTGCAAGACACTGGGTTGAATCCTCAACACTGCAAAAAAATTAAGCGGGAAGGAGATTGGGAAATATATAACGATGTGTTTTATGAATAAAATATGGGCCGGGCGTGGTGGCGCACACCTGTAACCCCAGCTCTTAGGAGACTGAGGCAGGAGGATCATTGTGAGTTTGAGACCAGCCTGGGCTACAAAGTGAGCTCAAGGCCAGCCTGAACTGCATAGCGAGACCCTGTCTCAAAAGACCAAAAAAAAAAAAAGAAAGAAAAAAAGAATAAAATATTATGTGATCTGGGGGAAGAGAAGGAGTGCAGAACAACTGAAACAAGGCCACCCATACACTGATAATTAGTAAAGTTAAGTGACAGACGTATGGGTTTGTTGTACTATTCTGTTTTTGTGTGCGCTTGAAATTTCAGTAAGAGACTTGAAAATATTAGGTATTTAATATGCCACTAAAAATAAACTAAGCAAAAGAATCTACCTTTGCTATGTATTTTTGAAAGCCCACTTGTTATTCTATGAACATCATGCAGCCCCACTGACATTTTTCCCAGTTACTCCTCTTTAATGGTCATATTCTCCTTTCTCTTCCTGTAAGCAGGTAAGTACAAAGGAAAAATAATGTCCACAAAGGGAGTGTGAATCACCTGTAACTCTGAGATAACTATAATACTATTGACTACTTTGGCACAGTTGGGTAGGCTGAGATAGGCCTGTAATCCCAGCTGCTTGGGAGGCAGAACCAGGAGGATGGCAGGTTCGAGGTCAGCCTGGGCAACGCAGAGACCCTGTCTCAACAAATAAGAAGGTCTGGAGATGCAGCTCAGGGGAAGAGTGCCCCCGGGCTCAGGGCCCGGTACATAAATTTATACGTGCATGTCGCTCCAGTTCTTTCTCTAGGCATCCATCTTTGACATATACACATGTACAATTTGGGGGAATCTTGGGGACTTAACCCAGGGCCTCACATATACTAAGTACAGGTTCTGCTGCTGAGCTACACCCCTATTCCATGCAGGTACCTTTTTTAAACAAACATTACATTGTTAATACTGCTGTGTGACCAACTTTTTTCCTCCCCTTTCTTTGATATCTTAAAAGAGCCTTCTACAAAGACGCCTTTAAAAGCCCTTCAGCAGCAGGCAGGGGAGGGAAGGAAGGGAAGAGTGGAACAAGGGAATGGCAGAAAAAAAATGGAAACAAAGCCTTCGTGACTGGGGAGGGGAAGAAGGGTTTGGAGGCAGGGGAGGGGAGTGGGAAAAAAGGAACGTTAAGATGCCTCACGTACAGGGACAAATTCCCTAGGATGAATGTGCTCTTTATGTATGGCAAATGCGTACTGATTTTTAAAAAAAGGAAATAAAATGAGGGGGAAAAGCCTTTTACAAATGAACTCAGTTTTCTCCAACCTGCCATGCTCTGCGCACACGTTTTCTTTTCTCTCTGTGGGTATTTTCACTGCTTTTCATTACTTGCCAGGGAGTTTTACCGGTATAAACTTGATGTTAAAAATTTGATGCTGCTCCCTCTCTTAAAACCCCAGTGGGCTTTTTGCTAATGAACCACTGAGCCATCGAGAAAGGACGGAGTGACTGAGTGTGATGACACCTGTCTATAGATAATCCCAGTTACTCAGGAGGCTGAGGCAAAGTAACTCCAAGTTCAAGGCCCGTCTGGGCAACTTAGGAAGACCCTGTCTCAAATTTAAAAAGTGCTAACGATATGGCTTGGTGGCAGATAAAGTGCTTGTCTACCACGAAGGAGGCCCTGGCTGTAATTCCCAGCACGCGTGTACACACACAAGGGCACAGTGAGAACACTGCTTCTGGGTGACACTGTACATGTTGCAGTGTCCCCCTTCAACTGGCAGCACAAGATACTAAAGACAAGAAAACATTTGCGAACATCACGCTCAACATCAAATATGAGCTAGTTCTTTCCAACTAGCCACTCGGATTTAGCTGGAACAGGAAGGAGAGGGGCATAACCCAGGTTCTTTTCAGCCCTTCAGGACTCAGAGGATGACTCAGCAAACCAAGTAGTATTTTACCTGGCACCTCGCATTATATGAAGCAGTCAGGCCACAGCCTTGAAGGTCAACGCGCGCACCCTGGTCCAGATGAGGGACAAAAACAAACAGGAATGCAGGAAGAGGAAGGACGAAGAAAGAGGGTAAAGACCAAGGCTGACTCAGATTTCTCACAATAACCTCACGACTGAGGGTGGAGGGCAGGGCACGGGAGAATTAACTACCCTAGAATTAGCTACACTATGCGGGTGTGACAGGAGGGAGTATAAAGCAGGGGAAGGGCCAGGGGTGTAGCTCAGGGGCACAGCACCTGCCTGGCAAGTGCGAGGTCCTGAGTTCGATCCCTGGAACTAAAAAAGAACAGGTAGGGGAAGAAAACTAGTGACAGTAGATACCTGAGTACTCGATGCCTGGTATACTAAGAAACGTCATCACACTTAAGCTCATTTTAACTTATATGCTGCTAATAACATTAAAACTCCCTAACAGTGACAACCGTCGTGAACAGCGCACAACGTGCCAGTTGAGAGCAGACCACATCTGTAACAGTGCTCCTGTACGACAGTATCTAGTGACACTGTAGCACACTGTAGCCTCACAACCAGGTCACCTAAAGATGCATTTCTCCCAGCACTCCCTCATCACTGAGGGACACATGCTGTACTTGGGAACAAGATTTCATGTATGTTAAAATTAGTACAACAGCTGCTGTTTACTCCATATTCATAACACTCTGATTTCTCTTCAGATAGTATAAATCAAATACTAAGGTGCCACATGATGTACTACTTAACATGCAGTATCTAAGTTAATTCTGGTAAAATGTATGAAGTCAACAGTACTGCCTCCATTTCACAGATGAGAAAATGAAGACTCAGAAAGCTTAATTAACCTGCCCAAATACACACATTTAGTCTGCAGCAAAACTAACACATAAAAAAGCTGATCTCAGAGAAAATACACGGGTAACTACAAGAGGCTAGGTGGTTACAGGGAGAGGGGGACTGGGAAACAATAATCAAAACTCACATAATTACACTTAGAATAAGTTTCAAGAGATTCACTGTAGAGCAGTGGTGATGGCTAAGAGAATATACTGTATTCTTGAAAAATGTAAAGACAGTGGATGTTACATGGCCTCATCCCCAAATGATAATTCTGTTAAGAAACAGATTTGTTAATTAGCTGGGTTTAACCATGCTACAATGTATATATACTGCAAAACAGCATGCTGTACTAAGAACATACAATGTTATGTTTAAAAAAAAACATTTAGGAGCTGACATGTGAACAAGTCCGATTATGTACTCAAAATCTATCCATCAGGCACATGTGGTCACACAGTCACCCCTGTGACCCTCCATATTCTCAGGTTCTACCTCCAACCTTGGATTGAAAATATCTGGGAAAAAAAACCCACAACATACACACCCTTTTCCTTCTCATTATTCTCTAAACTACACAATATATAACTCTACCCAGCATTTTACACTGCATTAGATATTGTAAGCCATCTAGAGCTAATTTATACAATGGGAAGACACACATAGTTACATGCAAACACGACATCATTTGATACAAGGCACTGAGCATCTAAGAATTGTGATATCTGAGAGGTCCAGGGACCAATCCCCCACGGATACAGAGGACTGTACGGGGGTGACTACAAACAGCTCTGAGTAGAGGTGGCTATCTGTAACAGTAACTGTACCGAATTTTCTCATCCCTCACAACTGATCACTCAGAGCCATACTTCCTCGTATTACATCCCCTTATACTCTGCCTTTTCAAGTAACTGGAAGTAGATAATAAAGTCTAAGATAGTGGATTAGTATTACAATACACTACAAAAAACACTGCGGCTAGAATCAGAAGACCTGCACTCTAGTGCTAGTTCCCACAGTTACTAGTCAAGAGGTCCAGAAATTAAATGTTAATTCTTTCTTCTCATTAGTCTCCTGTCTAAAGTAAATAAATAACAACACTAAAGCTAATAAAACCTATCTGCCTTCTTCAAAGGATGGCTGTGATGATCAAACAAGATGCAACATGTAAACTGTAAAACACAAACGCTATTGTTATATGAGAGTAGTAGAAGAGTCTACCTTCCAAATAGAGACTTTACTCTTCTCTGAGACATATTCACACACTGACAACCATCTGGGGACAAACATGTCTAACGCAGAGAAGACAGGACACCCTTATTGAGGCAAAAAAACCCATCGCAGCATTAAACCAAACACCAGTGAAATCACAAGTGTCCATGTAACACAGCTGGATTTATACATTAATGAGTTCTAACAGTTTCCTGTTGCATGATGCTAACCAATTCCTCCTATACTTCATCACTGGCACACTAAAATCTCATAAAGGTAAAGATAATTTGGTTACTACCTTATTCCAGCCGCTGGCATGAGCTGCAGTCTCCAGTACACATTCGCGATATGCCTGATATGTCACTGGCCTGTAGGGATTTTTTTAAAAGTCTGTGTCACAAAAAAGGAAAATTCTAAATTTCCACATGAATTAATATACAAATACCAGTACTATCCTATTGTTGAACTTTGTGCTGAAGTGACTAGGGCTACTTAACATACTCCTTTAAACAAGATATAGCTTTCAATATTGGGTATATACATTTTTCCAGGCATCCTATAGGCCAAGATGCACATTTGGGAAAGTAGCTAACATAGCAGTGCACTTTTTTCCCCCCTGTGGTAATGAGGATTGAACCAGAGCCTTTGCATTGAGCTACATCCCCAGTCCTTTTATTTTTTAAACAGTCTTGCTAAGTTGTTCAAACTGGGCTCAAACCTGTGATCCTTCTATCTCAGCCTCTCCAAAAGCTAGGATTATACGTGTACTCCCAATGTGCCCAGCACTAATAAATTCTTTATAATTACTTAGAACTTATTTAGTAGAACTTCTGTGTTGCAGGTAATTACATGGATTACTGACAGAGACTCAGGTAACAAGTAAAATTACCTAAATAATATAATGCCAATCACATATATATAACTTAAAAACTTTTGGAAGCCACATTTTAAAAACTGATTTTTCCAAGTATAATAACATATTTTAGCAAAGTATATTCAAAATATCATTTCAAAAAAGCTCAATATAAAAAAACTATTAGTGAGATGTTTTACACACACACACACCCACACACACAGCCGCTGACAACTGAACAGAGGACCTCCCACACTAGGTTAACACTCTACCGCTGAGCTACATCCCCAGGCCTCTTTTTTTCTTACTAGCTCTTTGAAATCTGGTGTGTATATTACACTTTCTACACAACACAGATATTTCAGATGCTCATTAGCCACATGTGGCATTCAGATACTGTTGTGGCATGAGTCCGAATCCCAACTTGAACTGACAGCAGCATGGCCTCTGGAGCAGGATCTATTTGGTTTTTTGTGTTTCTTTGGTTTTGGGGGATTTTTTGGTACCGGGAATCGAACTTACGACCTCACGTTTGCCAGGAAGGCACTGTGCTACTGAGCTAAATCCCCAGCCCTAACCAGATCTATGTGGGTGTAAATTCCTACCTTGCTGCTTGCCAGTTACGTGGTTTTGGGATAGTCCCCTAGCTTTTCTGAGCTTTGATTCCTAATGTGTAAAATGACAGCACATGATGTAATGTAACACCTAGTACAGTAAGCAAGAAGTAAGTTATACCTGTATCATCTTAAACATTCATAGACTGAGGAAATCACAGATCAGAATGGTCAGAGCAGGAACTGTCTTTGAAACAGAATTTTTAAATTCCACAAGCAAAGCTCCCCCATTCTTTTTTGCAGTCTATGAATACTTTTCACAAAACCTATGTGTGGGTAAGTTTCAGTGAATCTACTACCCAAGCTACTGATCTCTTCAGTTACATGGTATCACATTTTTGTTTGGTCTAATTTACACATGAAGCCAGTGCTCAAACATAGTACCTGAAGTTCTTCCACAAATTAGGAAACCTGAGTGTTGCCATCACCCAATAACTTGGGGTTCTGGTGTGAGGAGTGCTCACGTGCAAATTATCAGAAAGGCTAATCTCTCTGCCCTCCAGGACTTTATAGGGTAAGATTTCAAGCTAAAAATAGGGCACAATGTATTGCCCTTCTTCCAACTCCTCCCATCCTCAGTTTGAAAAAATACACCAGTGACATATTTCTTTAGTTTTAAAATATTTTAGTATTTTTGCCTTAAACAAATTAGAACAGTGCTTCTAATGTTACTCTGTAGAGTCAGGGTTTGCACATTTGCTCATTTTACCAGAATATGCAGAAACAAACTGAGCTCTCCTAAAACCCAAATGACTGCCTTTGAACAAAGGGTGAACTACAAACTCTACCTACCTAGAAGTAAGGGATTACCATATCACCACAGAGATTTGGCATCTGAATTTCAGCCCATTTAGTAAGGAAGAGTTCATCCTATTTTATAAAGTTGTCAATCTTCATTAGAATAAGTACTTCTCAAATTCATACCAACTCCTTAATAATTTGTTAAAAAAAAAAAAAACTAGGAGAAATTGATTTTTAAGATTTAAAACAAGCTAGGCACGGTGGTATATACTAATAATCCCAGCACTTTTTGGGTGGCGGAGGCACAAGGATGGCAAATTGGAGTGCATCCTGAATAATTCAGTGATTTAGCAAGGCCCTGTCTCAAAATAAAAAAGAGCTCGGAATGTAGTTAACCGCAAAGGCCTGGTACCATAATCCCCAGTACCACCAAAACAAACACAAACAAACAAAAACAGATTGAGAACAAATTAATTAATATGTTTTAATCTACTTTCATTTTTCTAGCTTCATCAGCTTTAATATGGTGAGAACCACATCTATGAAGGAAGCCCTCTCTAAGACTGCAGAAACAGTTTCACGGGCACACATGCAGCCCCGAAGTTAAGCACCATGTGGATCCGATATAATGTTAAAGATAGATATGTAAGGTACTGAGATAATATTAATCTCACCTTACAATGCACAAAACCTGAGCCATTTTACTTATGGTGGCCACTAGCAGGAATGGCAGTAAAAAGTGGTCAGGTCAAGTGCAACAGCTTGTGTTTACCATGTTATAAACACATCTGTCGAAATCCGATGGCTGAACAAGTACATACAAACCACAAAATCTATGTCGGAACAGTTAAAGCACTGCTGTGAAGCAAGGCATTCAAAACACAAGCACCTGCTTTGGAAAAGCAAAAGAAGAAAAACCGAAGAAAAGTGACACTGTTCACCTAAAGACAAGCCTTCACCACGCCAGCCAGAGACCACACAGAGAGGCACATTCCCCCTCAGCAACGGTAACTCACTGGCTGAGGAGCATTTGCAGTGCTTTACGCAGAGGCTCTTTCAGGTCTTGGGACACTCTTTCTCCAAGATGGGCCAAGCAATCTTCTATTGAGCTTTCTGGGTTAGCAGGGCTGAACACGGGAGAAGTGTGACGATCAAAGCCTGTGCTGGTGAAGGCTGAAGACAGGGCAAAAGAGAAACCTAATTTGATTAACAGTATCAAACATTTTCCCATGGTCTAACATAGACCTTGGGGGAAGTTACTAGTTACAGACCACTTAAAGGCCGTACAGGGCCTGGGGTAGCTCATTAACAGAACACTAGCATACGTCAGGCCTTGCATTCAATCTCCAGTACTATAGCAGAAGAAGGGTCAGATAGTCATTACAGGTATTAATCTTACCTCGGACACAAAGATTGATAGTTCTTAAAATCTTAGTTTAGAGAGAAGAAAACAATTAAACTGACATATAAAAATATACTAACGTTACTAGAGGTATAGCTCATTGGTAGCCGCATGTAATAGGCCTGTGTCCTAGTCCCAGGAAAAAAAAAACACCAACCTTTAATCAGTTTAATTTACAACACTGATCCATTTAGTACAGGAACAATAAATGAGAAGCAACTCCTAGTTCTTTTTTGTCTTTTTGAGACAGGGTCTCGCTATGCATTTTAGACTAGTCTTGAGCTCACTTTTAGCCCAGGCTGGTCTCGAACTCACAACGATCCTCCTGCCTCAGCCTCCGGAGTGCTGGGATTACAGACGTGCACCATGCAACTCCTAGTTCTATCATCTAGCTCCTCTGTTAGTATTTATTTTTAAGATTCTGTTTTAACCTTCATAAATGTGGCACAGGGCTGGGGATTTAGCTCAGCGGCACAGCGCCTGCCTGGCAAGCACAAGGTTGTGAGTTTGATTCCTGGTACCGGAGAAAAACCAAAACCAAAACAAAACAAAACAAAACAAAAAACAAGAAACATAGATGTGGTACATAAACCAGACTTTAATCAGTTTATCCCATCTCAGAAGATGAGTCCACTGCTTTCCTTATCCCCCACCTCGCCTTTTTTTTTTTTTTTTTTTTGGTTTTTTTGAGACAGGATCTTGCTCTGTAGTGCAGGCTGGCCTTAAACTTTCTATGTAGCCCAGGATGGCCTCAAACTCATAGTGATCCTCTTGCCTCAGCCTCCTGAGTGCTGGGATTACAGGCATGTGCCACCATGCCCAGCTTTCATTCCCATATTAAAATAAACTTTCTAATTCAAAATTATTGCACATGAACAAAATTTAAAATTATGGCAGTTAGACAAATATAAAAGCGAAGCATGGAAGGAGCTATGTAACCTATTCCTCCTCAGTTTAAATGACCGGCTTCTCAGTCAGGCATGGTGGCATACGCAGGTAATCCCAGTACTCTGGTAGGTTGAGCACAGACTGAGTAATTTAGCAATTTAATGAAACTACTTCAAAAATAAAAAATTAAAAAAAGAGCTGAGGATACACAAGGGCCTTGTGCTCAATCCCCAGTACCACAAACAGCAATCCAGCAGCTTCTCTAATTCCTAAATTTTTTCTGGAGGGGGCGGTACCAAGAATTGAACTGAGGACCTTGCATGTGCCCGGCAGGCGCTGCGCCACTGAGCCGTATCCCCGGCCCCTCTAATTCCTAATCTCGTGTTACAGCGACCTGTCCGTTCCCCGACTACAGGAACAGCAGCCAGGATGACCGCTGTTCCAAGATATAAACTGGGTGCAGGGAACGGAATCCCAGTACACACGCCTGCACCTGCTCCTACGAGTTACCAATTACCCTCGTAAGATATGCATTATATTGATCTAAGGCTTGCTGGTACAAGACAGCAAAATTTTAAAAAAATGCAAAATTTACTATACCCTTATCTCTAAGAAAGACACAAATGACTACAAAGTTCACAAATAATTTTGTTTTCTGAGCAAGCTTAAGAGTATCCGTTTGAGGCTGCTGCTGCTTCTCTACTTCTGTGCTTTGCTGCCTTCTGTCTGCCGTAAGTTGTTTCTCTCTGTGATGCCCCTCTGCCGTGCTGCTCTGCCACGGAGCTAGTCAGCCAATTATGCACTGAAACCTCCACAGACTATGAGCTGCAATAGACTTTTCTTCCTCCCTTAAACAAAAAAAAAAAAAAATCTATTTTAATGACCAGGGCTGGGTAATACAGGACTCAGTAACTAAATGGATTTAAGTCTTCGTTCTTCTTCATTCCTTTCTGCCTTTCGCCTACTTTATTACAAAGAAATAGTATCATCAGGGCCAGGGATACAGCTCAGTAGCACAGCACCTGCCTGGCAAGCGCAAGATCCTGAGTTCGGTTCCCAGTACCAAAAAAAAAGAAACAGTATCATCAGAATGTGTGCTCCAGGCGTGGTGGCGCATGCCTGTAATCTCAGCACTCGGGAGCCTGAGGCAGGAGGATCACTGTGAGTCTGAAACCAGCCTGGACTACAAAGTGAGCACAAGGCCAGCCTAAACTGCATAGCGAGACCCTGTCTCAAAAAGAAAAAAACAAAAAACAAAAAACAGAATGTGCATACAGGCTTAAGAGGGAATTGGAAACTTAATTAGTTAAAATGTTGATAAAAAGAATATAAAGGGCCGGGGATACAGCTCAGTGGCACAAGTGCCTGCCTGGCAAGTGCAAGGTCCTGAGTTCAATTCTTGATACCAAAAAAAAAAAAATATATATATATATATATATATATATAAAAGAAGACTAAGGTTTTTTGGTTATTTGCAAATTTTATATTCTCTCTCTACCAACAAGGAACTGATTTATGAACATAATTTACAAATTCGTTCCTTAAAAATTACTGGGCAAGGCTGGGTGTGTAGCTTAGTGGTAGAACACTTGCCTCGCATACATGTAACCCTAGGTTTGAGCCAAAGCACTGCAGGGAAAAAAAATAGTAAGAGAGGTGGAAGCAGGAGGTTTGCATGTTCAAGGCCAGCCTAGACTACACTGCAGGACCCTGTCTCAACACAACAAAACAAATTATTGCACAATATATGTCCACTTAAAAACTTACACAAGAATATTCATAGCAGCACTCTATGTAATAGCCAAAGAGGAGGAACAACTTAAATATCTCTATCAACGGATGAATGGGTAAAATGTGATGTATCCCCACAATGGAAAATTATTCAGCTACAAAAGGCAAGAAGTACTGATACCTACTGCAACACGAGTGACCCCTGAAAACATTATGCTCAGCAGAAGCGAGTCACAAAGGACCACAGAGTCCATTTATTCATAGTAGCATTATACATAATAGCCAATGACTATGAGTCCATAACAGGCAAAGCCACAGAAATAAAAAGCAGATCAGTGGTTGTCTTGGGTGGGGCTGGGGTTAGGGACTACCGCAATAGGAAAGGCAAGCGACTACTAATATGTACAAGGTTTTTTTGGAGTGTTTAAAGTATTCTAAATTTAGATTGTAGGGATGGGTGTACAATTCTGTGACTACTAAAAACAACTGACTCGCACTATTTAAATGGGTGAACTTTAGGGTACATGAAATATACATACCTCAATAAAGCTATAGATAATGACTACCTTCTGACCCTGCACTGTGGACTCCATAGCAGGGAGCAGACAAGGACAGTGACTGAGACCAGGCAGCCCTCCCCGCAGCAAACGCCTAGGGCTGCAGATGAGCCGGGAGGGGGAGGCTGCGCACTACAACACAGACCTGAGCAGCCTCTGCTCGCTCCGCCCTCAGCCCCGAGTTCCCTGGGGAAGGCGGATGGCACTCATCAAGGGGCCAGTCAGCAATAGCAAAAAAAAATGACTAGGCAAGATATTTAATGGAGTGTTATTTAAGTTGTGTGTGTAGTTTGTTGTTGTTATTGTTTTTGTTTTAAGCAAAAGTGAAGAGTGAGGGAGAAACTGGCTCTGCACAGTGAAGCTGGGCCCAGCAAAAGAGGAAGAAAACGGGATGAAAGTGCATGCTGGACGATACAGGAGAGGTACTGTGAGCAAAGTGACCACAGCCGAGATAGTTAATGCTGTTATTTATGGAAGGAAAGACAAAAAGCAAGTCAGACGCTCCCTTCAACAATAAAGGAAAGGCCGGCGTGGTGGTGCACGCCTGCAATCCTAGTACTTGGGAGGCGTGAGGCAGGAGGACTGCGAATTCAAAGCCAGCCTGGGCTACATAGTGAGTATGAAGCCAGCCCAGCCTAGCTGTATGGTGAGACCCTGTCTATAAAAAAGCAGATGACAGGCTGGGGATGTGGCTCAGTGCTAGAGTTCTTGCCTTGCATGCACAGGGCCTGGGTCTGATCCCCAGCACCACACACACACACACAAGTAGGATGGTGCTAGGTACAAAATATGTGGCCACAAAATAATAATTATAATTGTAACTATAGCATATATGCATGCAAAAATGAGAAGAGCTTTCTTACTTTTTTCCCTTTAGTATTGTTAAATTTTATAAACATATCTCCTAGGAAAGAAAAAAAGACTACTTTCTAGGTTCACCATTACAACCCCATACCAGCGAGGTTACACAGTGCTGAGAATCTCCTCCTCCGAACATCAAAGTAAGTCAACAGTAAGCCACACCAAACAGAACCTGATAATTAGTTAGGAAAAGTAAGAATAAACAGACCTTCAGAAATTTCTTTGTCCAGGGATTTTAGCTCTTCTTCAATTTCAGATTTAACTGCTGATAAAACTTCTGGGTCCACAGACTGTGCAGCTGCACCTAGTTGAGCCCCTGAAACAACCAAGAAAGGTCACTTATTCAAAAAGGAAAAGAGAAGCCCTTTTAGCTATGAAGTCAGAGAATGTAATATCAAAACTCAGGCTAGGGAGGTTAGCGGATGCTTTCTGCAGTCATTAAGAAAACTATAACCAGGCCAGTGGCAAAGGTCTACAATCCCAATACTCTTGCAGGGTGTGGCAGGAGGATGCCAAGTTCAAATCTAGCCTGGGTACCTGGCAACTCAGACTGTGTCTCAAAATAAAAAATAAAAAAGGGTGGGGATATAGTTGGGAGGCTGAGACAACAGGATCACAAGTTCAAGTCTAGTCTGAGCAACTTAATGCCTCAGTAACACCCAATCTCAAAATAAAAAAAATAAAAAGGGGGTGAGGATATAGCTCAGTGCAAAGGTCCAGGGTTTTCCCTGTTTTTATTTTGTTTTGCTTTGTCTTTTTGAGACAGGGTCTCACTATGCAGTTCAAGATGGCCTTGAACTCACTTAAGTAGCCCAAACTGGCTTCGAACTCAAAATGATCCTCCTGCCTCAGCCTCCCAAGTGCTGGGATTACAGGCATGCGTCGCCACGCCTGGTTTCCCTGTTTATTTTATTTTATTTTATTTTTTGTCTTTTTGAGGCAGGGTCTCGCGATGCAGTTCAGGCTGGCCTTGAGCTCACTTTGTAGCCCAGGCTGATCTCGAACCTGCAACGATCCTTCTGCCTCAGCCTCCCGAGTGCTGGGATTACAGGCATGCGCCACTATGCCCAGCTGCTTCCCTATTAAACAAAACAAAACAAACAAACAAACAAAAAAATACCTCTGCCAAAGCCTGAAAACGGAACAGTTATTTTTGACAGTCCAAATCAGACGAGCCTGTTTCAGTGGCGTCAGTGCATAATGGTAATATCCAATTGCCAGCACTGTGCTAACTACTTTCAGTGCGCACGCACATACACATGTGTGTGTACAGATACACTAAATGCTCACAGCAACGCTGAGGTGGGTACTGTACTACCCTTATTTTGTGGATGGGAAACTGAGGCAGAGGAAGAGATGTGACCAGAGATGCACGGTGTAGGCTCCGCTCCTAACCACTGCTCTCCACAGCCTCTCATGATGCTTCACAGTGCGCACTACATGGAATCAAAGGTCCAAAAGCCTAGGACTTCGTAATTTTAAAAAACTTCACAGTGGTGGGTGCAGTGGCGCACACTTAAAATCCCAGCTACTCTGCAGGCCAAGGCAGGAAGATCGCAAGCTTGAGGGCAGCCTGAGCAGCCCTATCTCAAAAAATAAAAGGGCTGGGGATTGTAGCTCAGTGTGAGGCCTTGGGTTCAATCCCCAATATCACACCATATCCAAAAGAGGGAGACAGGGAGGAAAAGAGGAAAGATGCATTGAAAATTCTAGTTTTAGGAGTAGAGAAATCTTTCTTCTGGTTTCAGACTTTTCTGCTAAGCAATGATTTTAATTTCAAGAAGAAATTTTTGATAAAAAGATTCAAACCATGAGGTCCTGAATTCGATTCTTAGTACAAAAAAATTCAAACCAACCGACTCTTCAGCAGAATCTACAAATCTGGGGCATGGCCAGACTCACAATCACGCTGATAATACAACTGGCTTATGCTGAAGGTATTCAAGAACGGAATCTGGACAAGTTTGGCCACATATATGTTTATATGAACAATAATCAGAAGATGTTGATTCAGATACTTATTAACCAAGTTTCAGCGAAAGGACAGGAATCCTTTATTTCCCTAGAAACTTGAGATAAATAAATTGTCAAGAGTGACAATGAAGTCCCTCCCTGATAAGACAAGGGACTTACAATCAACTGTATCCCCCTCTTTGCAAGGCTATCAGTAAAAGACTGGGATTTGGTGCCGAATGCCTGCACTTCCAGTTACTTGGGAGGGTGGGGCAGGAGGATTGCAAGTTTGAAGACATCTTGAGTAACTATGCAAGACTGCACCAAAATAAAAACAGCTAGGCAGGGTGGCACACACCTGTAATCCCAGCACTTGGGATGCTAAGGCAGGAGGGCTGCCATGAATTTGAGGCCAGCCTAAACTGCATAGTGAGTTTAAGGTCAACATGAGCTGTAAAGCAAGACTGTCTTTTTAAAAATTAAATAAATAAATAAATAGTGTTAGGCATACAGCTCTTTGGTAGAAGGCCCTTGGTTCAATTACCAGTATCATTAAAAAAAAAAAAAAAAAGAATCTCAGCAAAAGGAAAAGCAGCATGACTGGGGCCTGCACACCGCAGATGCGCTTACTCTCCATTCCTTCACTGACCTAACATTTACGGAGCACCCACTGCACCAGATACCGACATGAGTCTCTAACTAGCACAGATGAGGCTATGGCTTGTCCAGATCCTGAAAGCTCCATCTGGAATATGTCAGTTCAGGAGAGGCAGGAAAACAGTGAGGATTTACAAAGTACCTGTCAACCAACAGGTGCTGTGGTGAGTATTTCATGTGTGTTACTTATTTCCAGATCAACCTTATAAGGGAAGAAATAATAGTCCCATTTTAAGATAAGGAAATTTGCTGAAGTGTAGCTTAGTAGTACAGCAAGTGCTTAGCACACTGCACACTGTGGGTTCACTCCCCAGCACCTTAAATAAATAAACAAAAAGATGAGGAAGCTCAAGCTTGAATAAGTTACACCACAACTACAGGGGAGCCATCACTGGAAATCAGGTCAGCCTGCTTCTGACTACCTACTATTAAGCTCCAATCCGGACTATGCCCTCCTCTGTATCTGGCCAGGAGGCAAGGAAGGAAACATCTCAGAAACATCTGACATAACTGAGCAGTAACAGGGACCAGAGAGCTGCCTAACCAGCATACTGCCTTCTGACACTGACAATGACCCCTTATGTAATCTTCATTCGTGCAGTCTGCAGTCCCAGAAAAGGCTTATTATCATGGACAGATTTATATTCCCCAATATAAGTAACTATAACCAGAAGTACTGAGCACTGGTTATTTTTAATGTAATAAAAGGAAAAGAAAGTTCTTAGTTTTGAGCCAGGCGTGGTGGCACAGGCCTGAAATCCCAGCATTGCGAGGCCTTGGCAGGAGGATCATCTCAAGTTCAAGGCTGATCTGGGCTACATAGTGAGACCATATCCCAAAAACAAAACGAAACGAGTTTTTAGTCTCTTGCACATAACTGAGAAAGGGGAAAAGTATACAGGAAAAAATCTAATAGGTACTTAACAATTTAAAGTCAATTACTTCTCTCCCATCTAGCATTTTGTCTTATTTTGTTGACAGGATCTCGCTATGTAGGCTGAACTTTAACTCACTACGTAGCCCAGGCTGGTCCCTCTCTGTCTGTGTCTGTGTCTGTCTGTCTGTTTGTCTGTTTCTCTCTCTCTCTGTGTGTGTTTTTTTTTTTTTTTTTTTTTTTTTTTTTGTTTTTTTTTTTGTTTTTTTCCAGTACCAGGAATCGAACTCATGACCTTGCACTTGCCAGGCAGGCGTTGTGTCGCTGAGCTAAATCCCCAGCCCCACTCTCTCTGTGTCTTTTTGAGACAGGATTTCACTATGCAGTTCAGGCTGGCCTTGAACTCACTTTGCAGCCCAGGCTGGGGTGGAACACACAGTGATCCTCCTGCCTCAGCCTCCTGAGTGCTGGATTCACAAAAGTATGCCAATATGTTTCTCCATCTCCTTCCCAGCTTTTTGGAAGGCAGCCAAATGAGGTGGGAGACAAATTTCGGAGCTAGGCATTCTAATTAATCACTATATGTGACTTATGTAAGGGTAATTATCCTTTCAGCCTCTCCTTTTACATAAAATGTGAAAATAGTACCTACCATAAAGGGTGTTGTCCAAGTTAATGAGATTAATAAGTCAAGTACTATCACATCAAAAATGCCCAAGGGAGGGGCCATGGCAAACCACATGTCTAGCATGTGTAAAGCCCTGGGTCTGATCCCCAGCATTGCCAAAAGAAAAAAAAACGGCCAGCAAATAGTAGTTCCCATTTACTAACTAATCCCTTTCATTCTTTAAAATGTCTCTGGGCCAGGCATGGTGGGACCCTTTGTAATTCCAGTACTCCAGAGACGGAGGCAAGAGGATCGCCATATGAATTTGAGGCCAAACCAGCCTGGATTACACAGTGAGCTCCAGGCCAACCCAGAATCCTTAGTAAGATCCTGTCTGAATAAATAAATAAATAAATAAAAATAAAAAGAGAGAGAGACAACTTTTTCTTTTGCCTACTGATTCTAAACATGCTTCCATGACAGTAGGGTGATAACCAGGTTGAAAAAATTTGGTTGGCCTTCTAAATTCCACAAAAACATTTCAAAATAGACATCTGCTACTATCTTCCTCTTAGCCTGCCTTTTAGATTGAACCCAAGGCCTCTGCACTAAGCTATACCCTCAGAGCTTTTTTATTTTAAGACAGCATCTTGCTAAACTGCCCAGGCAAGGCTCAGAATCCTCCTGCCTCAGCTTCCCAGAGAGCTGGGACTACAGGTGTGTACCATGCGTGCCTAGCTTTGACCTGCCCATGGTCAGAAACACAAAATATCTAAACATTTCAGACCCTTGTCATAGAATCTAATGGACTGGATTTTTAGTAAGATTTGTGACATGACCCAAAACATCACATTTCCTGAATGCAACCTCCATTCCTCTCCATTCTAGTTATTTTCACATTAATCTGGACCATCATCAAAAAGTGCACACGGATGCCTAGATAGTGTTACTTACCTGTTTTATCTGAGTTGCACTTTGGTGTGATTTTCTTACCTTTATCCAAAACCACATTAAAAGACAACATTTTGAAGCCTAACACTACATTTGATATTGAAATTTTCTACTCATTTCTCTGTGCCCTATATTGTCGTGGGTGCAGAACCATGTTCCACCCAAACGAAGAGTTTAGCTTCCAGTTATGGAAAAAGTGATTCCTGGACCCAAGTATCCCTCTACATTCTCCCTGCCTTCTGGCTTTGACTGAAACCAAATCCATGGCTCAAAAAGTAGTACAACTGTATAGAACCTTATAGATTATATATATGACCTGTTATTTCTACCATGGAAATGTATGGAGTTCCTACTTTTCATTTTATTATGTATTTTATTATTTCATTTTATTATTTAGATCTTTTATTATATATTCTGATAAGATATAGGTGGTGAGGAATTTTTTTTTTTTTTTTTTT
>NW_004955454.1:5721902-5729129 GCF_000276665.1 Chinchilla lanigera | reverse complement strand
TTTTTTTTTTTTTTGGTTTTTGGTTTTTCTCCGGTACCGGGAACCGAACTCACGACCTTGCGCTTGCCAGGCAGGCGCTTTTGCCGCTGAGCTAAGTCCCTAGCCCCGGTGAGGAATTTTTATCAAAAATAATTCAGTGTGAACTCACTGCTAATTTCTTTACTATCCAACAAACAAAACACAATGAGTTACCTCTTTCCCTTCCATGGACTGCCCCTGCCCTTCCTTTTCCTGATTCTTCAGGTTCTCTCCACCCTTCAAGGACCAGTTCAATTGTCTCCACTTCTCTACAATGTCTTCAGTGACACTAATCATTTTTAAAAGTCAGTGAAACATTTAATATCATTTAGTCTGTGCCACATAATTTGACACTTAAATATACATTGTACTCCACTCTTTGATATCTTTATACTTTATCATTTTTCTGGCCAGATGATAAGCACTTTGATGTATTTCCTTTGTGTAAGACTTACGTCAAGCACGGACTTAAAAACTGCTCAAACAGGTGTCAGTGGAAGCTACCACTATCTACTGAGATGCAGACTCCCAGCCTGACAACGTGCAGTAAACACGTATGATTAAAACGCCACCGCATCCTCCAGTACAAACGACAGTGTTGCTGGGGCGAGATCTTAAGAAACCTCTCTGAATGTACATGTGATTTATACAGGCAAAACATAAAAGTGACACATAAATTCTGAGGAATTAAATAATCAGCTATCAAAAAAATCAGTCATCCATATATATTGAGGCTACTTAAATGACAAAAGTTTAAAGAAATAAATAAAATGAGAACTCATTTTACATGAAAGAAAATAATAAATCAACCACATACAGAGCGCAATGAATAGACCATTTATTTAGGGTGAGAGATCATGATACAGAAAAAACAAAAGAAACACAACTCAACTATTGTCTCCTGAGTGTTTTCATCAATGACTGAACCAAATTTTACATTTACAGTACATAAAGCCTGTCAAGTCTCTTGTGGACTCCAAATTTTAATAATTTGCCCAGGCTCTAAAAAACCAGAGAAACACGATTAGAAACTAGATCTTCTGATAAGTAAAATTATGACTGAACCCTAGAATGTACAATTATAATTTTTTACATATAGTGACAAAAAAGAAATGCTATTATTGAGCCCTAGAACATGGACACACAGTGACAAATAAGGAATGCATGACACTCTGCCATCTGTCACCTGCCTCTTTTTACAAAATCCATATACCCAAAACACACCCACACACCCCATCACACCACCACCAATACCAACATTCTACAAAGCAAACGACAATAATGTCTTAGTTACCATACGCCTCTCCCCTTCAGATTAAACAAAAGCAGTGCCTATTTTCACGAGACTAATGTGACGCTGATTGCACAGGACAAGCTGTCACACTTGATAAGAAGCCATGTGGAAAGCCTAAACCTGAAAAAGTCTACCGCTGTTTGCGTACAAAAGGCTACTTAGCCAGCCAACGACACAGACAGACTCAGTGATGTTTCCATTTCATTAATCCTCTCCAACAGACTTTCTAAAGGATGGAGGTTCACAGTGGGGCCCATACAGCATAAATCCTGCACTACAAACCCAGGAGAAAATATTTCAAAGATAAACAGACTGCAGCACACTAAATCCCACCCACCTCAGTTTCAAATGGAGAGTCAGATGAGTCAGCAATAGTCATATCCCAGCCCTAAAATTTATTCAGAGCTGAAATTCATTCAGGGTATCTGATTAACGAGTTGTGACCAGTTGGACATGCTTGACTTCTGAGAACAAAATACTCCCTAAATCTGATTTCCCAAACTGAAGCACATTAAAACTATCTACTGAGGATAAGGTATAACTCAGTGGTAGAGCACTTGCCTAGCATCCAAGCACGTATGGTCCCAGGTTCAATTCCCAGCATTACCAAATCATCATCCTCATCTATAAAATATATTAAAAGGCAGGTTTCCAGGCCTCGTATGCATCATATGGTGCCAAAGGTCTTTGATTCAAGTTTTTACATGAGGAGTCTTACCAAATAATGTTTTAGCCGGGTGTGACAGCACATGCCTATAATCCCAGCACTTGGAAGGCTGAGGCAGGAGGACTGCCATAAGTTTAACCAGCCTGGACTACATAGTGAGTTCAAGGCCAGCCTGAAATACATAGTGAGACCCTGCCTCAAAAAAACAAAACAAACAAGTTCTAGACAAGCCAACTAATTACAATCAAATTAAAAATGTCTACTGAACACACAGACAACATGGTTCAATTATTCATTAAATAGCAACAATAAATAACCTAAACGATACCTTACTGGACTAGCAATTAAAAAATCAATTTTAAAAACAAAACGCTAGCCAGCCATGGTAGCACACACCTGTAATCCCACTCGGGCAGCTGAGGCAGGAGAACTGCTGTGAGTTTGAGGCCAAACTGGGCTACACTGTGAGTTCAAGGACAGCCTGGGCTATATAGGGAGACCCTGTCTCAAAAAAAAAAAACAAAGCAAACAAACAAAAAAAAAAAAAACACAACAAAACACTGCCTGGGATTACAGGTTGTTGTACCTGTCTATAATCCCCAGATGCTTGGGTGAGGCTGAGGAAAAAAATGACAAGTTCAAGGCCAGCCTGGACAACTTGATGAGACCTTGTGTCAAAATAAAAAGCTGGCTGTAGCGGTGCACTCATAGTGCCAGGATTCTGGGATGCTAAGGCAAGAAGATCACAAGTTTCAAGTCCAACATGAGCCAACAAGAACCTGTCTCAAAATTTAAAAAAAAATTTTTTTTGGATTTGAGAGAACAATTTGTTGTAATGAGCCAGAAACATAAGATTCCACTGCAACTCCAACAACTAGCGGATTATGGTCAAACTTAAACCTTTAAAGGAAAGACAAGCCCAAACAAGAGAATAATGGATTTCACCCTGAACAGCTCCCGAACCCTCCACCCTCTGGCAGTTAGTCTGTCTGCCAGTGCTCTCCCATTCTTTTCCCTTCTGCCGCATCTACCAAACCAGCTGGCTTCCTCCCCTGTGGTCTAAGAGGAAGCAACTCAACCTCTCTGGACATGACACAAGGCCCAGGGGAAGCTTTAAACTCTCAGTTGTGGGGAGAAAGTACACATATTCAACTCAGCACGCCGGCTACCCTCCGTGGGTGTCAGCACACATGGTAGTCATTTCAAAGCAACTGAAGGTGCTACCTGTCATGTGGCCCTGTAGCAAATCAGTGCACCTACGTTATCAGCTCAGCTGAATGCATTTCTGAGCTCCACATCTCCCTAACACTAAGAGCCAAATAAAGAAGGTGAACAACGGAATTCCCACTCAGACACAAGGCAGTAGGTGGGAGCACTAGCTCTGTCTGGGGCCACATGGTGGGGGCCCAGAGACAAAGGCAGGAGCCATTAGAAGTCAGAGTGTGTGGCAGGTGACAGAAGGCAGAGGCAGGGTAAGGGTTCCACCCACAAGGCCAATTCATGTTCCAAGAGAAGTCTGGGTGAGGGGAAAAAAACAACAAAAAACATCCAACCAAATCAGAGGAAAAAGTTTTCATACAACACAGTATCAAAAGCAAAAGGAGGGGGCTGGGGATTTAGCTCAGCGGCAAAAGCGCCTGCCTGGCAAGCGCAAGGTCGTGAGTTCGGTTCCCGGTACCGGAGAAAAACCGAAATAAATAAATAAATAAATAAATAAAACAAAAGCAAAAGGAACACACAAAATGCACACACTGGGGCAGAGCTCCACAGCCTGTTATGGCAGGTCCTTCTAGCACCAACCGGGCTTCTCTCCGTGCCATCCCCAGGCTGCTCACAGACGCGGGAACTTTAACAAGACTCTCCCAGAAGGGCAGGCGGGCGGGCTTCAAGCGTCCGTTTCAGGACCTGGGTGTGCCATGCAGGCGTCCGCCCCGGCATCCAGGTGTGCTTTAGTTTTTGACACGTAGGCATCCAACTGGCTGTCCAGCTGCTCCTTGGTCAGTACATGGCGAGTAAGAGCGCCTCTGCCCGGTCCCCTGGGTAGTCCCCAGCCTCGGCCCCCAAAGCACCCTCTTTCCCGACCTATCTCACCCCGACCTCTACCACTGATTCGGCCATGACCCACAGCTCCACGCCCTAGGCCCCCTCTCCTGGGACCTCCACAGCCTCGAACACCACCTCTTCTTAAGCCCCCTGGGGAGCTACGGCTCCTCTACCTCGAAGCAGGTTTTGACCTCAGAGCGACATCCCGCCCCTAAGCAGGGTTCCGGTTGTGTCCGCATGCAGTCCTCCTCTGGGCAGGCCTCTGGACTATGGGCAGGCCTCGTCCTCCACGGCTCCCCTGGCCAGGGCACTGTGCGTCGGCCTCACCGTGCCTGGACGTTATTTGCTTTAAGCGCTGCTGTAAGCTCTTCTGCTTAGGTTTCAGTGCCGCCTGGACGGAGGCTCTCTTCTCCACCTGCCAGGCCGGTCTTCTCTTTCTGGCGCTGGCTGGGGGCTGCTGTGCTGCATCAAAGCCCGAGTATTCACTGGCCTCTGCTGTTTGTTCCTCAGCATATTACTAAAGTGCTCACTTTGAGACATCTTGGCAGTGCTCTTTAGCACAGCTTTTGGCACTGACTGGGTAGCCACCTTCAAATCCTGAGGATGGCCGGGCGTGGTGGCGCACGCCTGTAATGCCAGCACTCAGGAGGCTGAGGCAGGAGGATCATTTTGAGTTGGAGACCAGCCTGGGCTACAAAGTGAGCTTAAGGCCAGCCTGAACTGCATACTGAGACCCTGTCTCAAAAAACAAAAAAACCCCCACAAATCCTGAGGACGGAAGGGAAGGGCCACCAGTGCTCCCCCGGGGCTGCCACCAAGGCTGCAGCAGGCAGGCCAGGTGGCCAAACCTGCGTGGGCGATGGAGGGGCTCGGGCTGGCGAGGCGGGCGCGCAGCTGGATGCGTAAGCGGCAGATGGCGAGACTCCCTCGCTGGGGGTTGGCTCCCCACTCGCTGGCCGATCCGCCTGCTCGCCCGGCCCACCCGGCCCGCCCCTTCCTGCCTTTACTCTGTAACACCACAGTTCCAAGGCAAATTCCCGCTCGATGTCCAAAACAAATATCAAAATAAAGAAAATTTTAGAAGGGCTCAATGTGAAGGCCCTGGATTCAATCCCCAAGACTGCGGATGGTCAGATGGAAGGATGGATAATGCATGAATTAACTGACTGATGTTTAAGAAGGGAGATGCAGCTCAGTGGCAGAGTACTCCTGGTTTCAATTCCCTCTACCACACATGCACAAAAAGCCAACTGCGACGGCAGTTTTCAGGTGTCTAGTGTTCCCGCCTCCCTCACACTTCCAAACAGGTTTCCAAAGAGAGAATGAGGGGAGACAGATTTAAGAGAGAAGAATTCAGAGAAAATCCACCAGGTACCCACCACCCCAGGTCTGGTTTCATAGAAGTCAGGGTCGACATCTGTTCCTGACAGAAAAGCTAAGAAAAGAATAAAACACTACCCATCTCCAGAAAAAATACATTCCAAATGAGGTTACACAAATCTGTCTCGAAAAGGTGATCTGACATGGCAATACAGTACTCCCCAGCCCCAAAGTGATTTAAGATTCAAGAAAAGCCATCAAGATGGGGATTTTCCCCAGGAATGGACAACCCAACTCTAAAATTCATATGGAACTGCAACAGACAAGGAAGTCAAAATAACCTTGAAAAAGAACAAAGTTGGAGGTCTTCACAATTTCAAAGTGTGTTCTAAAGCTTCAATGATCAAAATAGTATATTATGCTGCACCTGGTAGCATTCAACTGTAATTCCAGCACTCGAGAGGCTGAGGCAGGAGGATTGCACAAGTTTTAGGCAAGCCTGGGCTATACAGTGAGTTTAAGGACAGTCTGCACTATATAATGAGACCTCATCTCAAAAAAAAAAAAACAGAAAAAAATAAACTATATAATAATTGATACAGGGCGTGGTGGCACATGCCTGTAATCCCAGCACTCAGGAGGCTGAGGCAGGAGGATCGTTGTGAGTTCAAGACTAGCCTGGGCTACAAAGTAAGCTCAAAGCCAGCCGGAACCGCATAGCAAGACCCTGTCTCAAACACACACACACACACACACACACACACACACACACACACACAAAATTGACATACAGGCCAAAAGAACTGAATTAAGAAGCTACAAACAGGCCAGGTGTGGTGGTACACGCCTGTAATCCCAGCCCTCGGGAGGCTGAGGCAAGAGGACTGCTGCGAGTTCAAGGCCAGCCTGGGCTCCTAAGTGAGTTCAAGGCCGGCCTGAACTGCATAGTGAGATCCTGTCTCAAAAAGCCAAAAAAAAGCTACAAATGAATATATTTATGGTCAATGGATTTTCTGGAAGAGTACCAAGGCAATTCATAGGGGAAAGAATAGACTTTCCAACAAACGGTGGTGGGACAACTTGGATATCCTTGTGCAAAAGAATTAATCTGGAGCCAGGCATGGTGGTGCACACCTGCAATCTCAGCACTTGGGAGACTAAGACAGGATGATCACCACAAAGTTCAAGGCCAGCCTGAGATACATAGTAAGTTCAAAGCCAGCCTGGAGTACATAGCAAGACCCTGTCACCAAAAAAAAAAAAAAAAAATTTAATCTGGAGCCCCTAGTTCATACAATATACAAAAACTAGTTCAAAATGGACCATAGGCCTAAATTCAAGGGATTAAAAGGACAAGAAATCAAACAAAACATAAGCTGGCCTTCATCAAAATAAAAAAAATACTTGCGCACTGAAGAATACTAAACCAAGAAAGTGAAAAGACACATCAAAAATGAAAGAAAAATATCTAGAAATCGTATCTAATGAGGGTCTGGTATCCAAAATATAAGGACTGCAAATTCGAGCCCAGCCTGGCTAAATTAGTAAGTGAGACTGTCTCAAAACAAAAACTAAAAAGGTCCGAGGACATAACCCAACACAAAGGCCCTGGGTTCAATCCCTAGTACCATAAAGGAAGACAGGGATAAAGTGCTGGCAAAGATATGGAAATTGGAACTCTTCTTTCTACATTGGTGATAGGAAACCAAACTTGAAAGCAAACCATATTCTTCAAAAGCGAATGGAAGCTGGGCATGGTGGCGCATGCCTGTAATCCCAGCACTCGGGAGGCTGAGGCAGGAGGATCGTTTTGAGTTCGAGGCCAGCCTGGGCTATAAAGTGAGCTCAAGGCCAGCCAGAACTGCACAGCGAGACCCTGTCTCAA
>NW_004955454.1:5706996-5721752 GCF_000276665.1 Chinchilla lanigera | reverse complement strand
AAAAAAAAAAAAACCAAAAAGAAATGAGCTGACACAGTGAGCTACCACTTCACTATCACTAGGATAGCTATTATCAAAAAGCAAAAAACAAGTGGTGTGAAACACTGAACCCCCTGTACATTGTTGCTGATGGGATGATAAAATGGTGTAGTCACCGTGGAAAACAGTATGGCAATTCCATAAAAAATTACACAGAATTACCTATAGTAAAACAATTTTATATCTGCATATATATCCAAAAGAATTTAAAGCAGGAACTCAAACAAGTATCTGTACATCCACTTTCGTAGTAGCATTATAAATAATAGTCAAAAGGTAGAAACAACCCAAATGTCCATCAGCAGATGAATGAATGAACACACAAAATGTGATATACACAAACACAAACAAGGAAAAAGAATTTCAAAGAGCTTCACATCCTTTTTTAATAAGCACACACTGGTTATACGGATGAGTGGGTCTCATTTTGGCAGATTCATACATGTATATAACATACTTTGGTCAGTTTCACCTCTGGTGGGAGGAAATTTTCAGATACGCCTCAACACAGATGAACCCTGAAAATACTATGCTGAAGAACAAATACATGGAGAAATTAGAAACTGACTATCAGAAGCTGGGAAGTAAGGGAAATGAGTTTTTGTTTAGTGGTTAAATGAATAACTAACCAATAGCACACCAACATGTACTTGATTATATTATTAATTAGCAGACTTCAATTTAACTATTCTTCCAGCCAAAGAAAGAATTATTTGGGGGGTAGGAAAGTAGCTCAGTGGTACAGCACATGTTTAGTATGCATGAGGCCCTCAGTGCACTGACTCATAAAAAAAACTTGTTAAATCTGTGTTAACTACCATCGAATCAAGAAGCTCCTTGTCAATACAGGCAAAGTGGAATATAGCAAAAGTTATCATTTGGCAAGAACCATGTACGTCAGAAAGACTTCCACCAGTCACAATACATAATCTGAACCAGGGCTGGCCATATGCAATACAAACTAGCACACTATGGAAGACTTAACTAGTTCTGAAAAAATATGCGAGTTAACTATTTATGGAAGAGTCTGTACCCAGTATATGACTCATTCAGGAAATAATGAAAGAAACGTAATATGACAGAATATCTGAGCTGTGAACAGCACCTCACTCACCTACTTCCCGTGTTTATTCTCAAACTAGAGCCAAGCCTGGGCCACATAGCAAGTTCAGGGCCAGTGGACAGTGACACCACACCTCAAAAACCCAAGGGGTGTGGGGGGACCATTTCCCTTTAAAAAGTCAGCCTAGATCTGGGCATGGTGGTGCATGCCTGTAGCACTGGCACTTGGAAGGCTGAGGCAGGAGGATCGCTGCAAGTTTGAGGCCAGCCTGGGTTACAAAGTGAGTTCAAGGCCAGCCTGAAATGCATAGTGAGGGCCCTGTCTCAAAATCAAACCAAAATAAACCAAAACAACCCCTCTAATTTCTGTCTCTATGAATCTATTTTAGGTACCTCATATAATGCCTGTCCTTTTTTTTTTCTTTTTTTTTTGGTACCAAGAATCGAACTCTGGACCTTGAGCTTCCCAGGCAGGCACTTACGCCACTGAGCTATATCCCTGGCCCCTGCCTGTCCCTTTTTAAGTGGCTTATTTCACAAGTTATATAATAATATTTATAACTGTTATAAGGAAAACAATATTATGAGTAACAAGCAGATTTTTTTTTTGGTACTGGGAATCAAACTCAGGACCTTGCGCTTGCCAGGCAGGGGCTGTGCCACTGAGCTATATCCCCAGCCCAATAAGCAGGTTTTAAAAACAAAAACCTCAGAAACCCAAAGTAAGTAAACTCCGCAGATGCACAATAGTCAGAAAAAAATTCCATCTTCAAGCAGAGAAATAAATGAAAATAAATGAAAAATAAATAAATACAGGTACACAAAATCCCTAAAGTCTTCACAAATTTTGTAAATCACAGGGTTTGAAAAGGGCTAGTTTTGTGGATTATGGAATCTGTTTAAACCAAGAACTAATACAAATAAGTACGATTTGAAAAGCATGTATTTTTTACGGTGACCCACTTGTCTGTCTGGCCAGGGTTTCCCAGTTTTACTTAATCTTGGGCAAGCTGGACAGCTGCTGACTGCGTTATGTATATGTGGGTGCTGCAGTCGGAATGTCTCTCCAACATTCACGTTGGCACTTCACCCTCGCTGAACACAGTTAGGAGGGGCAGCCTTGGGAGGTGACCAGTGAACCAGCACTGGGGAGGGAACCAGCGAGGCTGCCCCACCTTTCTGTTCTTTCTCCCAAGGGAGAAGGCAGCACGCAAGGAACCACTGAGAAGCAGAGACCAGGTCCTCACCAGACACTGAAGCTGTCAGCATCCCGATCTTGGACTTCCCAGACTCCATAACCATGCAAAGAATTTCTATCATTTATAAATTATCCAGTCTCAGGTACTGTGTTGTTATAGCAGCACAAAGACCATGGTAAATATGTTAATTAGGCCAGGTTAGTCTATGCTTCATAATAAAACAAACAGAAATTATAGTTACTTATGTAAAAGATCCATTTCTCCCTTGCATTCGTTACATGTTTAACCTGGGGAACTGGATGGCAGGAAGATTGTTCTACGTAGTCACTCAGAAACCCAGACAGGGTCTCACTATGCAGTTCAGGCTGGCCTTGAACTCACTTTGTAGCCCAGGCTGGGTCTGAACTCCCAACAGTGCTCCTGCCTCAGCCTCCAGAGTGCTAGGATTACAGGTGTGCACCACCACACCTGGCTTCTGTTCATATTTCCTTGTTAGGACTAGCAGTGTGGCTCTAGCTAAATGCTATTTCCTACAGACCCAGAAAAGAATTACACATGGTAAGTATTAGTCATTACTATCATAAGAGTCTACCAGTCCAGAGCACCAAAGCTAAAGTAGAAGAAAGAAAGTCAGGAGTAAGCCTGGTTTATTTAAAGAACAAAGTCAGTAATGGGCATGAGACACACAAGGTAATGAGACCTGATCTTGGTGAGACAGGCAATGTTAAGAAATACAATCTGAAGGGGCTGGGGATTTAGCTCAGTGGCACAGCGCCTGCCTGGCAAGAGCGAGGTCATGAGTTTGATTCCCCGTACAGGGGAAAGAAAACCAAATAAAAAAAAAAAAAAAATACAATCTGGGGTTGGGTGTATAGCACAGTAGCAGAGCACTTGCCTAACACGTGCAAGGCATTGGGTTTGAGCCCCAGTAAGGAAAAAAAAGTCCAATCTAGCCAGATGTGGTGGTGGATATCTGTAATCCCAGCCCCCTGGGAGGGGAGGCAGGACAATCCCAAATTTGAGTCTAGCCAAGGTAATTTACCAACACTCTGTCTCAAAATAAAAAATTAACATTAGCCAAATGTAGTGGTGCACACCCATAATCCCAGTATTCAGGAGGACTGCTGTGAGTTCAAAGCCAACGTGGGCTATAAAGTGAGTTCATGGCCAACCTCAACTGTATGCAAAACCCTGTTTCAAAAAGAACAACAACAACAAAAATAGCCAAAAAATTTTTTTAAAAAATTAAAAAAGGTTTGGGGATGTAGCTCATTGCAAAGGTCCTGGGTTCAAGTCCCAGTACCACCAAAAGAAAAAAAAAAAGCCAAAAAACAAACAAAAAAACACAACCAAAGTCGAATCCTGTAATCCCAGCACTTGGGAGGCTGAAACAGGAGGATCACTGTGAGTTCGAGGTCAGCCTAGGCTACACAGTGAGTTTAAGGGCAGCCTGCACTACAGAGCAAGATCCTATCTCAAAAAAAATTTTTAAGTCATTTTTGATATAATTTTATTTAAATACTAATCTACCTTAGTATATTTAAGATGATTCGGGGCTGGGCATGTGGTTCAGCAGTGAAGCACTTGCCTAGCATGTGCAAGGCCCCGGGTTTCATCCCTATTACTATATATACAAATAAAAGGACTAGAATTTCAAAAGTAGAACACACCCAGGAGTTGCCTGTACATGTTCTTACGAGCAACATCAGAGTGCTTTCTGTCATCTCTCCCACTGGATGCCATCATTTCTGAATTCTCAACACTATTCCTCATTGAGCTTAGTAAGAACTACCTCCAGAGCTCCAGTAGATAAATATTTCTGATGATCTAACAGTTAATGAAGAAAACTAATTCGGAATCTTGTGTGGTGAGTTTGGTGTGGAGTGACTGGGGGATGCCTCAGGAAGAGCACTTGGCTGGCATGCACAAGGCCCTCGCTTCCATCCCTAGCACCAAAAAAAAAACAAACACAAGTTGGACATACACCACTTTGTAAGACAAAGAATTGTGCTAAAAATTGTTTTGTTTTTGTTTTATTTGATTTGTTTCGTTAGTTTGTTTTTCTCAGTGCTGAGGATTGAACCCAGGGCCTTATCCATGCCAAGCTAGGCAAGCACTCCACCAGTGATCAACATCCCCAGCCCCCAAAATTTCTGAGAATCCATCAGACATACAAAGTCACTGTATAAACCTAATTATCACTGAAATAAAAGAATCTTCATTTTGTAAGTTTAAAAATAATCACTGCCGGGCGTGGTGGCTCACACCTGTAACCCTAGCACTCAGGAGGCTGAGGCAGGAGGATCGTTGTGAGTTCAAGACCAACCTGGGCTACAAAGTGAGCTCAAGGCCAGCCAGAACTGCATAGCATGACCCTGTCTCAAGAAGACAAAAAATAAATAAATAAAAAATAAAAATAATCATATGCTGGGCACAACACCACATGTTTATAATCCCAGCTATATAAGAAGCTAAAGCAGGAGAACTGTAAGTTCAAGCCAGCCCAGACAATTTAGGGAAACCTTGCGTGAAAAGAAAGAGGGCTGGGGACTAGCTCAGTTGCAGAGTGCTTACTTACCATGCACAAGGCCCTGAATGCAATCCCTAGTACCCGGAATAAACAAGTATATCACTCTTTTGTTTCCCGAGACAGGGTCTGCTCTGGCTGGCCTTAAACTTGTGATCCTCCTGCCTCAGCCTCTCAAGTGCTAGGATTATACACTTACAAAATTATACAATTTTAATCTTGTCATATTGAGTAAAATCTCTAAAGACAGGCCTCTATTTATTTGCATGCACATAGCATACCATCACCTATATCAATAGCAATCATTTCAAATATGAAGCTCTCAAATAACATGAAAAGTAACTGCTTTTTAGAATGGGCCAGGAGAGAACAGGCTAGAAAGGATGGACTAATGTTTTGTTTTGTTTTGTTTTGAATGAGCTTACCACAATGGAGTACTACTCTGCCACGAAGAAGGATATACTCAAGACATTTGTAGGAAAACAGATGCAACTGGAGTCCTTATTCTTAAGTGAAATAAATTGGACACACGTGTGTAAATACCACATCGTTTCTCTGGTGTAAGAAATTGAAAGTGTAAATAAGAAGCAAAATGTTTAACAGGTATTGTGAAACAGGAAGAAAATGTTCAAATGGAAGGGGGAACAACACAGAGGGGAGGGGGACAGGAAAGGAAAGTTAAAAAAAGAAAGAAAAAACAAACATCAATATTACCTATCTTATAACCACAGATCTAAACCACAAAGACACCGGCACCTCTATACATGGAGCCCTTTCATGACTTGACGTAACCACTGGAGGCCAAAGGTGATACCTTGGGGTAAGGGAAGCCGTTGCTCTTGCAGCTTCTCCTGAGAGAGGAGTCCCAAGTAGCTGAGGACGACATACTTTGTTTCATAGTGAAATCCTAGAGGCACTGTAGTAGAAGACGCCATTGACTTGGCTGGCAGAGCTCCCCAGAGGTCTACTTACAGATGTGTCAGACCTAAAAACAGAAGGTTTTGTTCAGTTTATCGCATGACAGTACATTGGTCCACTGATTCCAACTATTCAACTGAATACCAAAATACACGTGTCTCTGAATTTTCTTTCTGGTAATCTTTTATTTTTCATTTTATTTATTTGTTTTGGTACCGGGAATCAAACTCAGGGCCTCGCCCGTGCCAGGCAGGCACTGTGCCACTGAGCTACATCCCTGGCCCTCTGGTAATCTTTTACAATATAACTATTTAACTTTCATACAAATGGTAATTTGTTTTTTTTCCACACAAGGTACCTCTGTGTAGCCTAGGCTGGCCTCAAACTCACTGTGTAGCCCAGGCAGGCCTGAGACTTGTGATTCTCCTGCCACAGCCTCCCAGGAGCTAGGATGACAGGTACACACCACATGCCCGGGGCAAATGGCGATTTAGGTACTCAGATTTTGCGTCAAAAGCAAACTATTTTTCTTCCTGGTTTATTTCCACCTGTGTGACAAATACACACAGTGACATCCCTCACCCCCACCTTAGTGTAAGTTCTCTTCTTTTAGCAATAAAGAAAATTTTAGGGGGCTGGGGATTTAGCTCAGCGGCAAAAAGCGCCTGCCTGGCAAGCGCAAGGTCGTGAGTTCGGTTCCCGGCACCGGAGAAAAACCAAAAAAAAAAAAAGAAAATTTTAGGGGCTGGGGATTTAGTTCAGCAGCACAGCGCCTGCCTGGCCAAGTGCAGGGTCGTGAGTTCGATTCCCAGTACCAGAAAAAAATGAAAAAAACAAAAAGAAAATTTAGCCAGACCCAAGACCACACAGCTAGAGACTGCCAGATCCTGGCCTTCCTCACAGCTCACATGCTCTAAGATCAGCCTGACCCAGGGGGAAGTGAGACATCCCAGTACAGCCTGTAAGCCCTCCATCTTCGGCTTTCCTCCTCCCTGTCTCTGCAATCTGCAGGTGGCCCTGACCCAGTTTGACATTCAAAGGACACATAGTAGGGGAGGCCAAAGCAACTAGACACATCCTGGGTCTGCGAGTGACTGCATGGAGCGGAGTCACCACATCAGTGTGGACCACGCACCTTGGGATCTTGTTTAAGCTGCTTTAATCTGTATCTCCTCAGCAGACATCCTAATTATATCTAATAAATACCACAACTCTCACTGTATCTGACGGACCTGGAGGAGTTGTATTATCTACCATATACTTTAATCACTGTTTCACATCAAAAAAATAATAATAACGTTTCACATCAATTTTTTATGTGCTCTTTTTTTTTTCTGTCTTTTTGAGGCAGGGTCTCACTATGCAGTTCAGGCTGGCCTTGAGCTCACTTTGTAGCTCAGGTTGGTCTTGAACTCACAATGATCCTCTTGCCTCAGCCTCCCAAGTGCTGGGATTACAAGCGTGCACAACCACACCTGGCCTATGTGCCATTCTTAAGCTTTCCAAATAACTTTGGTTTCTTTTTTATTTAGTATATTTTATACTTATTTTAAAACAGGGTCTTGCTATATAGTCCAGGCTGGTACTTAACTCACTATGTCCCCTAGGCTGGCCTTGAACTCACGATCCTCCTGCCTCAGCCTCCTGCTTGTATCACCACTGCCTGACTTTTAAGTTTCTTAAAAAAGAAACTCCTTTAAGATCTCAACAAATACAGTATTTTTACCTTCCTTATCGATGAGAGATACATTCTATGATCCTCAGGAGATGCCTAAAATCACTAACAGAACCAAATTCTACATACGTTGTGGAGGACCACCTGGGCAATTCTCCTTGAAAGAACAGCTATTATCTCCATCTTGGCTAAACCTGGCCCTAGTTCCATGTGTTGATATGTGCACAGCTGGCTAGGATTTTTCCTTATTCCTTCAACTGGCTTTAAGCAATGCAAACTGGTCCAGCCGAGGTGCTGATGGGTAGTCTTTGAAGCAAGGTGACAAGACAGTATTATCCCACCCCCGCAGCTCCCAAAAAACACATGTGAACCAGGTGCAAGGGAGAGGCATGTTCCACACTGTCCGCTGGGATGAGCCTGGAGATAAGCCTATGACCTCCCAGGGCATAAAAGATCACACATCAGAGCTGAAGCAAACATTAGACACTACCTCAACTGGGCTATGCAGATTTCTCTTTCTACATACGCTTCTCTCTGCACATTGCAGAGGTGATTTCAGACCGCCCACCCAGCCCAGCTCACAGCACTCACCTACTTCCCGCCACTCCCTTCTTCACAAATGAATGAAACCCAGGTTCAGCCCTGGGTCGAGGCTTTGGTCCGGTAAGCCATTATCCTAGCTGGACTTAGGGCCCCGTGGCTCCCCACAGCTACAAATATACTTCAGTGTCTTTATTCTCACCATAGGTTACACTGGAAGTCGTAGACTGGAATTACCAGAATTCCAATAACTCTTCATGGGACTGCAAATTCAAACTTCTCAGCCCACAACAAGGGCCAGGAAGGGCTCCCTACAGTACAGTAGGTTTTACTTTTTTGTGCGTCTGTGTGGTACTAGGTATTGAACCCAAAGCCTTTATATTGAGCTATATCTGCAGCCTTTGTTTTTAATTTTTTATTTTGAAAAATGGTCTTTATAAGTTATTAAGTTGCACCAGGCATGGTGGTGCATGCCTGTAACCCCAGCACTCAGGAGGCAGGAGGGTTGTTGTGATTTCGAGGCCAGCCTGAGCTACAAAGTAAGTTCAAGCCCAGCCTGAACTGCGTAGTGAGACTGTCTCAAAAAGACAAAAAAAAAAAAAAAAAAGCTACTAAGTTGCCCAGGCGGAACTGGAACTTGCAGTCCTCCTGCCTCAGCCTCCCAGACACCTGCGTGCCACCAGGCGTGCTTCTCTGTTTCAGGTTCTCCAGTACCAAATCCCTATAAACACTGTTTCCTTCTTGCCACAGCGCTTAGCAACTTCAGTATTTGTTATTTTTCCTTCCTTGAACTGGAAACACTTAGTTTTCACTTACAGGAACTCTCCATAACTTCTCCTTGCTAACATCTCTTGCACTTTGGAACCATTATTAAGTAATACAAGGGTTCCCAACATAAGCAATGCAATACTAAGATGGCAACCCGAGTGTGGTGCACACACCTGTAATCCCAGCACGTGGGAGGCCGAGACAGGAGGACCACTGTGAGCTCGAGCTCCAAGCCAGCCGGAGCTACAAAGTGGGTTGAAGGACAGCCTTAACTGCACAGCAAGACAAAAAAAAAAAAAAAACAAAAACAACAAGATGGCGGATCTGACAGTCAAGACAGTTACTAAGTGGGTAGCAAATACTCTGTGAATACACCAGAGAAAAATGGATAATCATTCCTTGGGCTGAACGTGCAAGACTTCAACATGTTACTCAGAATGGTGTGCAATTTAAACATTATTATTTCCAAAATTTTCCACCTGGATATGGTGGTGCACGCCTGTAATCCCTACCCTTTGGGACGCTGAGGCAGGAAGATTTCAAATTAAAGCTCAGCCTGGGCAATTTACTGAAACTCTTTTTCAAAGTAAAGAATAAAATCAACTCAGCGGCAAAAGCACTTGCCTGGCAAGCGCAAGGTCGTGAGTTCGGTTCCCGGTACCGGAGAAAAACAAACAAAAAAAAAAGAATAAAATCAAGCACTAGGGATGTGAAGAACCTAGGCTCAATCCCAAGTACTATGGGGGGCTGCTGCCATTTAATATTTTTAAACTGCAGCTGACAACTAAGAGAAATGTCCTAGAAGCCGGGAGTGGTGGCGTACGCCTATAATCCCAGCACTCGGGAGGCTGAGGCAGGAGGATCAGTGCAAGTTCGAGACCAGCCTGGGCTACAAAGTGAGCTCAAGGCCAGCCTGAACCACATAGGGAGACCCTGTCTCAGAAAGACCAAAAAAAAAAAAAGTCCTAGGATGATAAATAGTGAGAGAAAATGCAGAACTCATGGGGTTGGGGATTTAGCTCAGTGGCACAGTGCCTGCCTGGCAAGTGCGAGGTCGTGAGTTTGATTCCTGGTACTGGAAAAACAAAACAAAAAAAATTTGAAACACATGCCAGGCACGGTAAACACATATTTCCAGCACTCCGGGAGGCTGAGGCTGGAGGATTTTAAGCCTATCAGGGCATGTTAGTGACTTAATTAGACCCTGTCTCTAAAAAAAAAAAAAGGGGGGGGGTAGGGATATAGCTCAGTGTGAAGGTTGTAGATTCAATCCCCAGTACTCCTCTCCCAAAAAAACCCACTGAAATATACAAGGAATCTCTACATAGAGACAATCTTCTGGGAATAGTTAAATACTGTCTTTTTAAAAGCCCATAGCTGGATGTGGTGGTGCACCCCTGTAGCCTCAGCACTTGGGAGGCTGAGGCAGAAGGATCTCCTGGAATTTAGGGTCACCTTTGGCTACATAATAAGTTCAAAGCTAGCCTGAACTACATAGCAAGACCCTGTCTTTAAAAAACAAGGGCTGAATTAGAGCCTAATGGTAGAATACTTGCCTACAATGCACAGGGCCCTGGGTTTAACCCCTAGCACCAAGGAAAAAAAGTACAATGACAGTTGCTATTAATATCACTATTTTCTTATGCTATCAAAGGAATCTTGGTTCAACATTTAAAAGTCTCTGTTGCTTCTATTTTAGGAGCACTACTACTAGATTTTATTAAAAGATCCAATAGGACCAAGAACAATCTAGAAGTTTAATAGTTCTCATAAACATCTGAAAGATATTTCAGTGTGTGCTTGCTGCATGATTTGCTTCCCAATTTGATCCCCATTTAATCAATGTTACCCAAGCCACTATACTTCTAACCTGACTGGTTCACCACAGTCTCGTCCCACTTCACACCCACCTAGTGATTTCCCACTGGATCAATATAACCTAAGCAACTACACTTGTAATCTTATTGACTGACTATAGTTGTGTCCCACCTTGGGCCTACCTCACCTCATGGCTGGATTAATAAACACCCCGAGAAGAGGGGTTGGCAGGCAACCCACTTTCCAGGCCCCTTTCTGTTCCTCTTAGACAGAAGCTTTCTTTCTCTCAATAAATTCTTCCTACTCTTAAAAAAAAGGCCAACTTGCTAATATGTACTCCAAAACAGGGAAAACGTGTTACAGCTTGCATCAGAGGAACGGAAGTCATATCTACCACATTCTTTAAATACTTTATCTTACTTTTATACTAGTACTATTTAACGTTGGGCTGGGGATATAGTTCAGTGGCATAAGTGCCTGCCTGGCAAGTGCAAGGTCCTGAGTTTGATTCCTGGTACAAAAAAAAAAAACATTGGGAAGACAGTATTAAAATTGTACATGAAGCCAGGCATGATAGCACATGCCTGTAATCCCAGCACTTGGGAGGCTGAGGCAGGAGGATCGTTGTGAGTTCGAGACCAGCCTGGGCTACAAAGTGAGCTCAAGGCCAGCCTGAACTGCATAGCGAGACCCTGTCTCAAAAAGATTAAAAAACAAAACAAGCAAAAAACAAAAACAAAATAAAATTGTACATGAAAGAAAAAAAAAAACTCTTGGGAGGCTGAGGTAGGAGGATCGTTGCAAGTTTGAGACCAGCCTGGGCTACAAAGTGAGCTCAAGGCCAGCCTGAACTGCATAGCAAGACCCTGTCTCAAAAAAAAAAAAAAAAGAAAAGAAAACGAGAAAGAGAAAGGAAGGAAGGAAAAAATAGCCAGGCGTGGTGGCACATACCCATAATCCAGTACTCTGGAAGGCTGAGGCAGGGGATTGCAAGTTTGAGCCCAGTCTGAGCAACTCAGTGATTTAGGGAGACCCCGTTTTTTTGGTTTTTGGTTTTTAAAGGCTACCATGGGTTTCCTCACAACAGCCCATACTGCTTTCTCCAGGGTGTTTTTGCTTTTTGCTCTTTTACTCGGCCCAAGCTCCCTCTGCAGAACCAGTTTCTCCCTTACCCTTCACTTTACTTTCTCAAATAAACTCTGCTACTGCAAAAGGGGGTGAGGGACTGGGATGTTTGGGGAAAAAAAAAAAAAAGCAAAGCAGGCTCAGAAAGAGAAGTTTTCTGAGGCCTATCAGGCAAGTCAGTAGCAACACTGTACGGACATCTGCCCTTTTGTTTCATTATTTATCTATTGCCTGTCTGCCATCTGAACCCAATTTCCTACCTCTGGAGCAGCCCAGACTCTGTAATCCTTGGCTGGAAACAAATCCCTTGGCCTATGCGACAAAAGCTAACACGGGCCATTTTCTCCCAATTTCCTGTACAAATATGCGATACAGGGACCTGCACCTACAATCTAGGATCTGGAACCTGGGAAGACTTAAAGATAACTCGGAGTAGACAACAGTACACTTTCCACAAGGCCAGGCAGTGGTCCAGCAGCAGTGTCCTATCCCACTCCCACGGCCTGACCCTGGCCAAGTTGACAGCTGCTTCTCCCCTGGTTCCTGCCTGTCCCTCTGGGCTAATTTTCCAGCTTTGCTATTCATTCCTTTAGCAACCCAACATCCTTTCCGTGTGTCACTTCTCTGCATAAGAAAGCTGCAATCAGGAGACTATGGCTCAGTAACAGAGCACTGCCTAGCATGTGAGAGGCCTAGGTCTGATCCCCAGCAGCACCACTGGAAAAGCAAGCAAGCTAGAACCAGTCTGGATTGTTTACAACCAGGAGGTAACTGGCAAGAGCTAAGACTGGAACCCAATTTTCTTAAATTTCTAACGTAGCTCTCCATCAATTACAACATACAACTTTCATTACTACTCTAAATTTATAGTTTAGAAAAACCTTAATTTTGCAAAGTCATGCACAGACCTTAAATGTATAATAGCATCTAGAAATTTAGAATAATATTTATTTTCCACACAAGGTCTCCATATGTAGTCTAGGTTAGCCTCGAACTCGCTAAGTAGGGGATCAAGCAGGCTTTAAAAGCTCTTGATTCTTCCTGTCTCAGCCTCCTGAGTGCTGGGATTACAGGTGTGTACCGTTATATTCTACTTCTGAGAACTCTGTTCGTTCATTCAACATGTATGGTATTTCCTAAATTACGGTACACAGTACTTTTTAGGCATTAAACACAAAGAGAACCACAAATTTAATAAATAACCTGCCTTAAGAGACTTTTAAACAAGTTAAGGAAAAAAAACCTAAAAAATATAGAGACAAATAGGAACATAGGCCATCACATCTATAGTCCTAGACACTCGAGAGGCTGAGTTAGGAGGCTTGCTGGAGAGTTTAGTAGTTAAAGGCCGATCTGGGCAATACAGCAGACCTTATTTCAAAAAAAAAAAAAAAAAAAAGAAAAAGAAAAACAGCAAAAAAGTGTATGATACAACCCAGTACCCACAAGAGAGGTGGAGGAAAACCTAAGAGAGAAAACCAAAAAATCCATCTGGGGAAGGGAAAAAGGAGGTAGAAATCACAAAAGACTTTATATAGTAAAATCTGAGCCAACCATGGAACATGCTGTGTTCACTAATAAACCAACTAGGAGCCAGACAGGCGCATTTCAGACAGAAAGATAAGAAACAGAAAAACAGCTTTTTGAAACAGCATAAAATCACAGAAAAGTTGAAACATTTGCCATGGGTCGATCGTAAGATATAAACAGGACCACTCACTCAGCGAGAGCAAGCACCAGTTAGCATTCAATGTGCCTTGTATCTGACAGGATGCTAGTTTGATTTGTGTGTCTTTTTAAGACAGGGTTTCGCTATGCAGTTCAGGCTGGCCTTAAACTCACAGCAGTCCTCCTGCCTCAGCCTCTCGAGTGCTGGGATTACAGGTGTGCACCACCACACCCAGCTTGCTAACCTGAGTTTTACCCAATAGGTCAGAAGTTATTTTAACCACATACATAAATAGGCATCCAGGAACACCTTAAAGCTGCCTGCAAAAAAAACCTGTTTGCAAATTCTGAGTGCACACACATTTTTCCAAAGAGAAACATCACTTTCTTTCATAAGATGCTCAAACAAGATCGTAATGTAAAACTGATTAAAAACTACTATTGATGGGAGGCTGAGACAGGAGGATCTCAAATTTGAGCTCAGCCTGAGTAACTCAGCAACGCAGTGAGACCATCTCAAAAAAAAAAATTTAAAAAGGGCTGAGGCTATAATTCAGTATGAAGTCCTGGCTTCAATTCCTTATACTAAAAAGCAAAAAACCAACAGAAATCCTACTACAGAACACAAAAAGGAATACTGCAGGTTTTAAACAAGAATACTGAGAGAGCACATTTTAGAAAAATCATCCTAGAGCTGGCTGGAAAACAGAACAGAGTCTGGACAAATGTTAGGGAAACTTCTTTAAAAATCCTAACAGAAGATGTATAAAGTCATGAACTAGTGCAGAACACTAGAAAGAAAGGTGGATGGACAGGAAGAAGGTTAAGAATGTAAAGATTTCTTAATCAATGAGAGCAATTAAGAAGCTGTAGGAAAGGTGGTACTTTTCCTGTATCTCAAAGCAGTCAACACAAGAAGAGCTGGTGCTACAGAGGATACCGAGCTCACTTTGGGGTATGCTTAATTTTAAAGCACCCATGCGGCATCCAGGTGGAAATGCACAAGCAGTGAGATATATAGGTCTGAAACTCAGGAAGAGGTCTGACTGGAAATACAAAACTATCAATACTCTACAGATGCAAGCCAGGAAAATTACCTAACAGCAGTGAATGGACAGCCGTGATTTCCAATGGGAGAGGAATGTCAAAATGGCAGGGAGAAGGTTTCAATAGTATGTTTAAACTAAGCATGCCAACACCCACCTGTAATCCCAGCACTTGGGCAGCTGAGGCAGGAGGATCTTTGCAAGTTTGAGACAAGCCTGGGCTATAAAGTGAGCTCAAGGCCAGCCTGAACTGCACAGCAAGACCTTGTCTCAAAAAGACAATAAATAGGGCTGAGGATTTAGCTCAGCAGCAAAGCGCCTGCCTGGCAAGCTCAAGGTCATGAGTTCAGTTCCCGGTACTGGAGAAAAAC
>NW_004955454.1:5703564-5706896 GCF_000276665.1 Chinchilla lanigera | reverse complement strand
AAAAAAAAAAAAAAAAAAAAAAAAAAATCAAAAAGACAATAAATAAATAAACAAACAGTATGGTGGCTCTGCCTGTAATCTGAGCACTTCAGAGTCTGAGGCAGGAGGATTACCAATAGTTTGAAGCCAGTCTAGGCTACGTAGTCAGTTCAAGGCTAACCTAAACTACAAAGTGAGACCCTACCTCAAAAAAGACCAAAAAATAAAAAACAAAAATAGAATCTGGCATGATTGTACACACCTGCAATCCCAGTACGTGGGAGGCTGAGGCAGGAAGATCGTCCCAAGTTCAAGGACAATCTGGGATACACAGTGAATGCAAGCCTAGCCTAAACTATATAGCAAGATCCTGTTTCAAAAAACAAAACAAAGGAGCCGGGCATGGTGGCGCACCCTGTAATCGCAGCACTCGGGAGGCTGAGGCAGGAGGATCATTGCGAGTTCGAGACCAGCCTGGTCTACAAAGTGAGCTCAAGGCCAGCCAGAACTGCATAGAGACCCTGTCTCAAGAAAGACAGAACAAAAAATAAAAAATAAAATAAAATAAAATAAATCAATTAATTTTAAAAGTCTATTCAATATTGTGCTGGGAGAAAGTTTCTTGGTTTTCCTCTGGTTTTGTGTTTTTTGTTTTGTTTTGTTTTGTTTTTTTTAAAGACAGGGTCTCCCTGTGTAGCGCAGGCCGGCCTTGAACTTGCAGCAATCCTCCTGCCTCAATTCTGGAGTACTAGGATTACAGGTGCGCACCACACCCAGTGAAATTCCTCTGCTCTTACACTACAATCAACACAGAAGACTTCTGACACCAGATATGGGGGGGGGTGTCCCCCTCTACATATTAAGCAAGCATTCAAATTTACAGCAGCTAATGCCAGCTGGGTGTCCTCTAATCCAATTCAATTCTGATGTTATCTTCCTAGAGACAGTATCACATTCCTCAGGCTGGGCTGGAGCTTTAGCTCAGCAACACAGCGACTGCTCGGCAAGTGCAAGGTCTTGAGTTCAATCCCCAGTACCGGAAAAATAAAATAAAATAAAATAAAAATTCCTCAGGCTGAAAAGATAAGGTCCAAGACCATCATCCCCACCTCAACCTCAACCCTCACACCTTAAGGGTCCAGTCACAAGCCCCAAGTTATTCTACCTGTGCTTCAGGGTTCCCGCCATCCTTCCTCGGTCTTGATTTAATTTGTTTGTGTAGCTCACAGAACTCAGGGAAACAATTACTTACTTTTACTAGTTTATTATCAATAACATTACAAAGCGTAACAGACAAAGAGAGGTGTGAGCGGTACAGAGGTGAGGAACGAGGGAAGGGCACAGCACTTCCATGAGCTCTGCGGGCACGCAGCAGTCCAGGGGCCTCTACAGCTTCAGGTATGCAGCTCTCCAAATCCTCTCCCTCCGGAGTGCTACGGAGGCCTCACACACCGTCACGGCTGAAGCAGGCGCAACTGTGCAGAAATGGGACTGGATGAAAGCGTGGCTCAGGCTGCCCGACCGGGTGAGAAAACCCACACCGTCCGGCTCCTCAGAGTCACCCTGGCTTCTCTGTAGCATCCCTTCCTCCTGTGTACAGAACAAGACCCCTAAGGGACGAGGTGGAGTCTACTGAACAAGAATAGATCAGAGAGTATCTTTATGGGTAGCTCCAAGACTGGAAGGGAAAATTAAAGTTTCTATAATCCTCCTTGCAAGTTTATAAGTTTATAAGTGGGACTTATAAACCAGTAGCAATAAATGAAAACCAAAATACACTTATCATAATAGCAAGTAGCCAATTTCATATTTGAAGAAGAAAATCACCTATTGTTTTAAAATTATAAACTACAGAAATAAAGCTCAATGAATCAATCTTCTTTGTGGCCACCGTCCGTTCCAGGACAAGAAGAAAGAACATCATGCTATTGCCCCAAATGAGAACCAGGGCATTTTTATCTATTTTTGATAAAAGAGACAAGGGTTGAAAAATACCCTGAGAAATATTTGTGTCTTGAAACACGCTAGAATTGAGAACAAAGCGAAAATGTAAGGCATGGCCAAAGATGGGACGCTGGCAGAGAGACTCTCCACATAGACTGGACATTCAGAGAGGTGGGAAGCAAGCCAGGAAGAACTACAGTCATGCAAGGCAGGGAGGAACGTCGGTAAGACAGTGGACAAATATATCAAACAATATATCCAGAAGAACCTAAAGGACAGCTCACTGGATGTGAGCACTTGGGAATTACCCATGATCCCACAGTTTTGTTTGGCAGGAGCAATGGTAGAAGACAGGCACGTGAAGAGTGAATGGGAAGCGAAGAGCAGATAATGTGAATTTTCACTCAGTCTTAAAGAAAGAACGTGGGTTGAAGGGAAGAACAGACTGAAGACTGAAGAGACAATTAAGAGGATTTTGTTTCACAGTACTGGGAGTTGAAGCGAGAGCCTTCGCACTAAGTTACAGCCCCAGTCCTTTTTACTGTGTAAGACAGGGTCTCACTAAGCAGCAAGGAAGGACTTACACAGCCTCAGCCTCCGAAAGTGCTGGGGTTACAGATGTGCACACATGGTTTGTTGGGGTTTTTTTACACAAGGAAAGACACTCAAGCATGTTTACACTCAACAGAAAAAGATTCAGTAAGGCAATTATTAAATAACTATAGAATAAATTATAAAGGAATAAATTATAAAGAATTCCATCACCATTTTTTCTTTCTTTTTTTGGTACCAGGAATCAAACTCAGGACCTTGCACTTGGCAGGCAGGCACTTATGCCACTGAGCTATATCCCCGGCCTTAAGAATTCCAAAAGAGGGGCTGGGGATTTAGCTCAGTGGCACAGTGCCTGCCCGGCAAGTGCAAGGTCGTGAGTTCAATCCCCGGAACCAAAGAAAAAAAAAAAATTCCAAAAGAGGAGAGAACTGATACTTGCAACAATTAGGGTTCTACTTTTTGGTAAGAGGAATAAAGAAGTATTCATATTTTGAATGCTTGCTTTAAGAAAAATTTAAACCAGGGGTGATGGCACAGACCTGTAATCCCAGCACTTGGGAGGCTGAGGCAGGAGGACCGCCACAAGGTCAAGGCCAGCCAGGGCTACATAGTGACTTCAAGGCCAGCCTGAATTACACAGTGAGACCTTGTCTCAAAACAGCAACAACAACAACAACAACACAGAAATAAAAAAAGAAGAAAAGAAATAGATTTTGTGAATGGAAATGTAGCACAGTGGCAGAGCATGTGCTTAGCATGCATGAGACTCTGGGTTCAATCTCCAGCACCCCTCCAAAAAAATCTCAGGGCTGGGGATTTAGCTCAGCAGCACAGCGCCTGCCTGGCAAGCGCAA
>NW_004955454.1:5691467-5703113 GCF_000276665.1 Chinchilla lanigera | reverse complement strand
CCTGAGCTTCCCAGATTGCTGGGACCTCCCTGTTCTCTGGGTCAGATCTTGTACTGTCCCTTGTACTGCCCTACCAAGGTGTTATATCGATCATCCAGGAGTTGACTTCTGTCCAGAGTTGATCGTGTCAGCCAAGGGTGTAGTCATTCTCCCTCCTGGTTCCTTAAACTATGGGAGTGGCCCAGAGGTGAGGCTGTTAGTGAAAGGACTCTGAGCTCTTCAGTAGGAATTCTTTCAAACATAGTTCTGCAGGATGCCAACTGTATTATCAAGGGGTCACAATCTCGGTGAGCCTTCTTGCTGGCTAAGGATGGTCTGCAGAGTCCTGAGACAGTGCTGGGCCAGCAAAAAAAAAATTTTTTTTTTGTCTTGTTGTTTTGGTAACCAAAATTAAACTCAGGACCTTGTGCTTGCCAGGCAGGCGCTGTGCCACTGAGCTATATCCTTGACTCCTGTAAAAGTTTTTTGTCTTAGTTGTATTAATAATTAATACTGACAGGGATACTTTGCTTGACCTACTGGTCAGGCTTTGGACCTTTTCCCAGGTCCATCTGTGCATTTTCTTGTAAAATCTAGTGTTAGCAAAATAACTCTCAGCCGGGCATGGTGGCACACGCCTGTCATCCCAGCACTCAGGAAGCTGAGGCAGAAGGATCATTGTGAGTTTGAGACCAGCTTGAGCTACAAAGTGAACTGAAGGCCAGCCTGAACTGCATAGCGAGACCCTGTCTCAGAAAGACAAAAAATATAAATGAATAAATAAAATAATAAATAAATAAACAGGTTTTTTTAAAAAAGCAAAGTAACTCTCCTAAGTCTGTCTGGTCAGAAACCCCTGTCCTAACTATCTGATCAAGGTACCTTATCCCCCAGGTGATGTCTCATCACCAGGCCTGTCTTCAGCAAGAATCCTAGTCGGTCAGGTTAACCAGAATTTCCCTGGAAGCTTTCTCTTAGTAATTTCCCATCCTCTAACTCCTGCACTGTTTCTTGGTTAGAAATTCCCACTTGTCTGTGCTGCACGCAGAAGTTAGCCCTCCTTGGGGCTGGGGATTTAGCTCAGCGACAAAAGCGCCTGCCTGGTAAGCGCAAGGTCGTGAGTTCGGTTCCCGGTACCAGAAAAAAAAAAAAAAAAAAAAAAAAAAAAAAAACCAAAAAAAAAAGAAGTTAGCCCTCCTTAATGCAAGACCCTGCTGGGCAGGCCCCTATGCTTATACATTTTAATGTTATCACTAAATATATTTTCTTTAATAATGCTCATACACCTGTATATTTGGTGAATGATTTTATTTAGTTCAGTTCAGTGTACTATTTTTAGATGTTTGCTATGGTTTTAATGTGCCCCTCTGAAAGTACATGTGCTAGAAACTTAACTGTCTAACTCCTGTGTTAACGGTATTTAGAGACAGGACCTTTGGGTGATAATTCGGATTAGATGGGGTTATAAGAGCACAGCCCCCACGAAGGCATTAGTGGCTCTATAAAATGAAGAGACTGGAACAAGTACGCTCGGTGTCCCCACGTGACGCCCTCTGACATCTACGAGACAGCAAGAAGATGCTCCTCAGATGCCAATGTCCCGCTGCTGGCTTTCCCAGTCCTCAAAACTGTCAGCTAAATACATCTCCACTCCTCATATATTACTCAGTCTGTGGTATTTATCTGGTTAGAATAACAGAAAATTAAAGTAAGTATTTATTTGGTACCCTCATAAACATGCCAGACCTAATATACCAGACCTACAGTACATAGCATAAGTCCAATTCCTAATTGGGCTTCAGGTTCTGCTTGTATAAGCAACAATCAGCTCATGCAGGCTTGCAGTTCAGGGGAGCAGACAGACCCCAGGACAGTATTATCTATCTGACACATGTACATGAAGTCTAGGACAAAGGCTTCATGACTGTGCCAAAAGTACACTCCACTGCGTTACCACAGGGTCTGGTCACCCTGGGAAGTCACTTCTTCTGTCGGGTTCCACTCTGCAAAGCCTAATCAGTGTACTGCAAGGGGCTCTTATATTTATTTCTGTTTGTTTGCTTTTTGAGACAGGGACTCACTATGTAGTTCAAGCTGGCTTTTAACTCACTACGAAGGCCAGACTGGCCTCAAACTCAAAGCAACTCTCATGCCTCAGCCTCCTAAATGCTAGGATTAAAAGGCCCAGTGGCTTATATTTCCAAAAAACATCATATATAAAAATTATATGCACTCTCTTTGCTTTGCTTGCTTTGCTGCCTTCTGCCTGCCATGGACTGTTTCTCCTCTGCTACACCACCCTGCCTTGGAGCCAGCCAACTATGGACTGACCTCTATAAACTAAATAAAACTTTCTTCTTTAAGAAAAAAAAAAAATCAACTGCATGAAAGCCAAGGGTGGTGGCACATGCCTGTGGATGAGGCATACTAGGCAATATACTATGTGAGTTGGTAAAAACACAAATACAGGGCTGGGGATATAGCTCAGCGGTACAGTGCCTGCCTGGCAAGCACAAGGTCCTGAGTTCGATTCCTAGTCCGGAAAAAAAAAAAAACCACACAAATACATAACAATAGGGAAAGAAATGGTAGAAAAACAAAGTACTTTTTCTAATATCAAGACAATCAGAGCACGAAAAGAAGTAAATTTGTCAATTTTAAGAATGAGGCAGGGCCAGGGATATAGTTCAGTGGCAAAAGCGCCTGCCTGGCAAGCGCAAGGTCCAGAGTTCAATTCCTAGTACTGCCCCCCACCAAAAAGAATAAGGCAGGGAAGAAAAAAGAAAAAAAATAAACTGGATGAAACATTAGTAAAGATTTGGAACTACGGATGCAAGGGAAGAGGTTCATGTCCATCCTACTGGCTAGGGATATAGCTCAGCAGCACACAAGCACCTACCTGGCAAGTGCAAGGTCCTGAGTTCAATTCCCAATACCAAAAAAAGAAAAAACCCAAACATGTCCATGTTACTATTGCTTCACTAACCCTAAATATATTTCATATCTAAAAGGTATTTCGAGGCTGGGGATTTAGCTCAGTGGCACAGAGCCTGACTGACAAACATGAGGTCGTGAGTTCGATTCCCGGTAATGGGTGGGACCATCTAATCACATAAAAGGTATTTCGCCAGGCATGGTAGTGCATGCCTGTAATTCCAGCAATCAGGAGGCTGAGGCAGGAGGATCACTGTGAGTTTGAGACCAGCCTGGGCTACAAAGTAAGCTCAATGTCAGCCTGAACTGCATAGAGAGACCCTGTCTCAAAAAAAACCAAAATAAATACATACATAAATAAATAAAAAATAAAAGGTATTTGATGTCTCTTTTTAAATAATAAGACAGGGGCTGGGGATTTAGCGCAGCGGCACAGCGCCTGCCTGGCAACCACAAGGTCATGAGTTCGATCCCCGGTACAGGAAAAAAAAACAAACAAAAATAAAATAAAATAAAATAAATAATAAGACAATGCTGGGGATACAGCTCAGCAGCACAGCGCCTGCCTGGCAAGGGCGAGGACGTGACGTTGATTCCCGGTACCAAAAAAAAAAAGGAAAGAAAAATGACACAGTTACTTCAACTCAAACTAGCTGTAAGTTCCTGGTACCCAGTGAGTCCTCAGATGATCTCTGTTTTAGGGGGTGGAGGCAGATCCCAGAACCTAGGGCAGTGAGGCCCAACCTTTTAGAGCTTTCGAGGATACAAACCCCGCGCTGCGGCACACGTCCCATAAGCTCTCCGCCACTGGCCGAGAGCACACTAGGCCGGTGCCCTCCCTGCACCCGGCTACACCCCCAGTATCTGTTTCCTTCTCAGCCTCAGGTCTTCTAGTTTGTTTCTCTATGGAGCTGCACCTAATCATCAGTCAGACACCCTGAAGAAGCTTAAGGTAACTTAATCCTGTGTTTACACAGTCATTTGGTAGAACCTCCAAAACCTGTCATGAATGATCCTTCAGAAATAAATTTAATATTGCACGGCTGGGGATCAAACACAGGGTCCTGTAGAGGTGAGGCTTTTTTTTTTTTTTTTGTAGATAGGGTCTCACTGCATAGTGCAGGCCAGCCATGAACTTGCAGCCATTCTCCTGCCTCAGCCTCTGGAGGGCTGAGATTACCAGTATGCATCACCACACCTGGCTTTTTCCTTTTTCATAACCAGATTTCTATTATGAGTACTAGTACAAATTCCAGGATGGGAGCACTGATTACACATAGGAATAAGGTATATTTTTATGAACTACAACCAGAAAATATGCATCAACTATCAAATTCCATTATAAATTCTTACAAAAAGTAAATCTGAAGCAATATGTCTTTTATGTATTTCTGAAACTTGTCTCATCATAATCACTTTGGATGCCTGCTAAAACTGGAAGTTTTTGAGGCAAGAGGATGATGGCCCCAAGTTTGAAGTCAGCCTGGGGTACCTAGTGTGTTCAAGATCAGCCTGAAATGCACAGTGAGACCCGTCTCAAAAGCCAAAAAATGAAAGTTTGAGAATTCACCTCAGACACATTTTTTGTGTCTTTTTTTGAAACAGGGTTTCACTATGCAGTTCAGTGCCTTTTTTTTCCCCTCAGACACATTAATTTAGAAGATTATACTTAAATTATATTCTTTAACCTAAAAGAACTATAGTAACTTCTTAGAATTTAACATAGTTTAATTAGTTGTTAAATAATTTCAGGAATCTTTGTTATTCACTTATTTATTCAACGTATAGGGGACTGAACCCAGGGTCTTCACATTGAGCTAAACCCTCAGTCCTTTCTCTTAGAGAGAGGATCTCACTAAATCCTTAAATCACCCAGGTTAGGTTCAAATTTGTGATCCTCCTGTCTCAGCCTGGGACTATAGGCATGTGTCACCAGCCTGATCCCTTGTTTTTTAGATGATTTCCTTCTACTAAAATAAAGTCATAACAATAAGAATTTAAATACTGAGCTGAATACAGAGTTGAGCATGCCTACAGTTCCAGTTTATGAAGACAAAAATAACTCAGTCTCAAAACAAAACTTAGCAATTTTAAAAACATTAACAAAACATTAACAAAATTTCTTGGCTATGAGCTCTTTAGTTTTAATCAAGATAGTTGAACATGCATGTTAGGCAAGTCTTTTATAAGTGAACAATCCACTCAGCCCTAATTAATAGTAATTTCTAATCCATGCCTTCTTTATTCCTGTTGAATTCTAGGTGTTTTTCCAAAAGAAGCAAAATAATACTAAAAAAAATTATGAAATTGCCAGATGTGTGGTGACACACACCTGTAATCCTAGCTACATGGTAGGCCGAGGCAGGAAGATGACATATTCAATTCCAGCTGGGGGAAACTCAGCAACACAGTGAGACCTTGTTCCAAATTAAGACATTTAAAAAGGGCTAAGGATGTAGTTCAGTGCAAAGATTCAACCCTTTGTTACTAGAGCTCAATACCTAGAAAGAAAGAAAGAAAGAAAGAAAGAAAGAAAGAAAAAGAAAAGAAAAGAAAAGAAGAGGTAGATTCACAGTGTAGGCCTGATACCACACACCTATAATCCCAGCACTTGGAAGGCTGAGGCAGGAAAATTGAGACTCTGAGGCCTGCCTGCACTACACAGTAAGATCCTACCTCATTTAAAGAAAAAAGAAAACTAAAACCATATATATACTATATGTATGATTTAGATATGCAATAGATATCTGAGGATGTAGCTCAAACACGAGTCCCCCGGGTTCAACCTCTAGTGCCATCAAAAAAAGAAAAAAAGTGAAACTGCCAAAATTCACCCCACTCAGCTAAAATGTAACTGAGCGACATGTTATTTTTAAAAGTTAGCAGACACCACTATTCTAGTGTTGGGTGTTGAAAGTCCCTTTCCAAATAAAACGTGCCAAACTGAAACACTCTAGTTCAATCCTGTGTTAAGAGTTTGCCCAAAAAATATTCACTCAGCAGCTGGCATTCAGATAACATGTTCATAGGAATTCCTTACCCTGCCTTCCCACAGACTCTCCGACTTTCACAGTAAGTTATTTAAGCTTCCTATATCTGTGTGCAGAGCTTTATAAAGGAAGACATAAAATTCGTTACACGCCTATTCCACTTCTAGGTGTACACCAAAAAAATGAAAACACGTGTCTACACAAAAACACGCACAGACTGTTCAAAGCAGCATTACACATGACAAAGAGTGGAGCCAGGCCTGGTGGGCACAGCACACAGCAGACTGAGGCAGGACAATCACTGTGAGTTTAAGCCTCGGCTACACAGTGAGCTCAAGCCCAGCCTGAACTACACAGGAGACCTTGTCTCCAAACCCCTGCCCCCAAACAGCACTCTGGAGGCGGAGGAAGGAGGATTACCCTCAAGGTCAGCCTGGACTACACCCAGCTCCTGACTCGAAAAAAAACAAAACAAAACAAATTAAAATTTAAATAAGTATAAGAAATTTTAAATTTTAAAAGCTGAAGTTGCCGAGGATATAGTTCAGTGGCACAAGCACCTGCTTGGCAAGTGCAAGGTCCTGAATTCGACTCTCAGCAACAAAAACAAACAAACAAACAAAAGCCCTTAAAAGGTGAAGTCAAGGGGCTGGGGATATAGCTCAGCGGCATAAGCACCTGCCTGGCAAGTGCAAGGTCCTGAGTTCAATTTCCGGTACATAAAAAAAAAAAAGGTGAAGTCAAACTGATTGAATATAAAATAACTGTTTGCTAGAAACATTTGCTAATGTAGGAAATAGTCTATAGTGACACGTCAGTACATTTTTTTTGTTACATTCCAGTTTCTGTAAATATTCTCAAAAAAGGTTAAAAATAAAATATATTTCTGTATCACCACAAAAAATAAATAAATAATGCTGGGCATGGGGGCACAAGCCTGTAATCCCAGCACTTGGGAGGCTGAGGCAGGAGGACTGCAATGAATTTGACGCCAGCCTGGGCTACACAGTGAATTCAAGAACAGCCTGAACTGCATAGCAAGACCCTGTCTCAAAAGAAGAGAAAGAAAAAAGGCTGGAGATCTACCTCAGTCAATCCCCAGGACCGCAGGTGGGGCGGACTGCCCAGAAAGAGTTTCTTTTTGGGATGATGATAAGTGTGGTGATGGCTGCCTAATAACTCTACAGACATCCTGAAAACCATTAAACTACACAACCATGACCCACGTTAATTATCTCAGTAAATGTATTTTAAAAATCAACACTTGTGCTCGAGGTATAGCTTGGTGGTAGAGTTGGGAAAGTGGGAGCCTGGGTTTTATTCCCTGCATGGCAAAAAACAAACAGAACAAAACAGGAAGGGCTGGGAAGGTCCTTCAGTGGGGGCTCTGCAGAGCAGACCCAAGACCCAGCCTTTGTAAAAGCAGCTCTCCTCCCCCAAGTCATATACATTAAGAATTTGGGATAAGATATGAATCAAAATAACGTCTGAAACATTACAAAAGCAGAATAGAAATATACAGTGCCACTCTCTAAATCTAGGACTGAGAATGTAGCTCAGTCGTAGAGCACATTCCTAACATAAACCAAGCCCCGGGTTTGCCGTCCAGAACCACTAACAAGCAAAAACTCGTCTAAACTACTTCATCAGAAAAACATAATACATATTTTTGCTTTGTTTTTTGAGACAGGGTCTCACTATGTAGCCAGGCAGCCCTCAAATTCACTGCTATCCTCCCGCCTCAGCTGGGATTTCAGGGCTGCACCACCACGTCTGGCTATAAGAAAAAATATTTTTTAAAAATGTTTTTTAAAATGATTACTCTCTTGCCAAAGCACCAATCCTAAAAGCTTAGTAGGTATGTTCCACAAATATTTATTTAATGATGAGCACTTTTTCCTTTACAAAACTGTTGCACTCAAACATATACGTCCTGGAGCAGGGTGTGTGGTGCTGCATGCCTATAATCCCAGCACCAGGAGGCTGAGGCAGGAGGACGGCTGCGAGCTCCGGGCCAGCCTGCCCTACACAGTGAGTTCAATTTATACATCTTTCAGTTGAATTCAACTCGATTAGTGGGATACACTCCTCCACATAAGCATGTGAACCACTTGGAAAAATGCTTAGAGTAGTACCTGAACATTCAGAGTAAAAGGATATTCAAAATCCTTGTCTACTTCAAATAAACAGTATTTCCAAATGGTTTGGATTTTTTCAATTTACAGGTAGAAATGTGCCAGGTTTCCCACCCCACTGTGCACACGAAGTATGAGCAGTTCACTACCTATACAAGCAATGTTCTAGGGTGTTAAAAAAAGGTGTGCGGGGGAAAGTATCTGAAGGGTGTGGCAACTCATCCAAGGTCACACAAGTCTGGGCAGAGAGCAACATGCCGGTTACAACAAACCTCCGCGGGAACTCTTACACACAGTTTCGCAAAACGATTGATTTCGCTTTGTTTTACACCAGAAAGCAAAAAAAAAAAAAAGGGGGGGAGAGGGGACTGTCAGCTTAGGTCAAACTCCGAAAACATCAACGGTGAGAAAGCTATTTCGGATAAACACTTGTGCGCGGAGCGATTAAGAGCTGAACAGAGCGATCAACAGCATCAACTCAAAAAGCGAGGTCGGACATGGGCGCAAGAAACTTGGGACCTCCTCGGAAGGCTGGGAGGACAAAGATAAAGGGGAAATACCGACGGCGTGCACGGTCTACCGCCGCCGAGGGTGAGAAGGCAGGCTTTTCCGAAAAACCGCGGATCAGAAAACCCGAGACGTCTCACCACCCGTGCAAGGCAAGGGCCAGCGCTGGGCAAAGTAACGCACAGCCGTTCTAAGGGAATGTCGGGGGAACCTCTGCCTCAACCAAAAACAAGCCCGCGCCGGCCCGCCTAACCCTAGAAGGAGCCCAGGTTCCCTCCGTGACGCCGCGCCGGAGCGGCACCGCAGGGCAGGGGCGGCGCAGCCCGGGACAGGCGTCCGCGACGGGACCGCGCCGGCCGGGCGCGGCGACAACGGGACGGGCCCCGAAGCTCCACGAACCCGAGCGGGGGCGCGGGGGCCACGGACACACGCACGGCACACACTCGCTCGCCGTCTCTCCCTCGCGCGGCGTCGGCAGCACTGGGGAGTCGGTGGCCGCGCCGTCTCTGGACACCCTCCTCCCCGGGTGAAAACCGCCCTCTCAGCCGGGTCAGCCCGGAACCCCACTCCCCTCACCTGGCCCTGGCCCCTGCCCCAGAAGAGATGAAAGAGGAGGCGGCGGCGGCAGTTGCTTCCGACAGGGTTCCCCCCAGCGGCAGTGGCTGCTTCGACCCGCGGCCCTAATCTACCGCCGCCGCCATGTTGGAGGGTGAGGTCACCCCCAGCGCGCTTCCGTCACCGCCGGCGTCGGGGCGGGCCCAGGATGCCGGAAGGGGGCGGCTCTCTTACCCGGAGCGGAAGCACAGACCACAGAGTTCGTGGAAACCTCCTCGCGCAGATGTGACCTAGAGAGTCGACGCACCTCCCCCGCCCCCCCCAGCCCCTCTTTCCAGGAGTCGCTCAAATCTATGGTTCTTGGGGTTGTGGGAGTTTCGTTCCTCCACGCGTCGGACCTTTCTAGACTGGCGCACTTTGGGACTGTACCCTTAAGTGAAATAAAGCCGACGCACACGTTTAAGTTCCGCATTGTTTCTACACTGTGAGAAATCGAAAGTACAAATAAGGACCAAAATGTATAATAGATATTGGAAATTGGGACGAAAATGTTCAAACGAGAAGGGAAGCAAAGGGGGCGGGGGAGAAAAGACGAGACAAAAAAAGTAGAAAAACAGACAAGGTCCTGAGTTCGATCCCCGGTACCGCAAAAAAAAAAAAAAAAAAAAAAAGGAAACAAAGCTTTCATAAGCAAGGAGGAGGGGAGGCTTTGGAGGGAGGGGAGGGAAACGAAAAAAAGAAGCAAGGTATATCATGTACAGGTACAAATTCCTTATGATGAATGTTATCATTCTGTATATCTAAAATGTACCAATAAAGTAAAAATAAAAGAAAGGGTGGTCATGGCGCACGCATGTAACCCCAGCACTCGGGAGGCTGAGGCAGGAGGATCGTTGCAAGTTCGAGATCAGCCTGGTCTACAAAGCGAGCTCAAGACCAGCCTGAACTACATAGTGAGACCCTGTCTCGAAAAGACGATACAGAGAGAGAGATGGAGGGAGGGAGAGAAAAGTTATCCCTGAGGAGATACTTAGATGGAGACCTGAAAGAATTAAAAACAAGGGGCCGGGGAGATAGCTCAGCGGTGGAGGCACCTACCTGTCATAGACAATGAGCAGTCCCCAGCACCAAAAGAATAAATACCTAAATTAAAACTTTGTTGTTTTCAAGGAACTGAAAGGAAACTAAAACGTTGAGGTGGTGAGCAGAGGGAGGAGAGGTGGGTGATCAGGGAAGACAGGCGCAAGGTCAGATGAGGCAACAGATCTGGAGGAAAACACAAGCAGATGGAAGGTGATAGAGGTTTATAAACCAGGAACGACTTCGTGCCACCTAGGTTTTAAACTACTCATTCTGCGTTGCAGAAATATGTTTAGAAAGGAACAAAAAGAGCCAGTTGTGGTGGTGCGGGCCTGTAACCCCGGCACTCAGGAGGCTGAGGCAGCAGGATCACCCAAAGCCCAAGGCCAGTCGACCACATAGCAAGACCCTGTCTCGAAAAAAAAGAAAAGAGAGAGAGAGAGAAAGTGACAAAAAGAGCAAGCACAAGCATCTTCCTAAGTTAAAATAGCCATTTCCAATGACAATTTTTTTTCTTTTCAAGTTAATTTTGTATTTTGGAGGAGGACACAGTACTGGGGAGTGAACCCAGGGCCTTCACACTCATCCTCACCCCTTTTTTATTTTTTGAGACAGGGTCTCAGTAAATTGCTAAATTTCCCGGCCTGACTTGTGATCCTCCTGCCGCAGCTGGCCTCCCAGAGCACTGGGGTTACAGGCATGCTTGTCACCCACCTAGCAACTTTAACATTTTGTGTGTGGTGCTGGAGGTGGGACCTCATGCGTGCTAATCACACACTACCCCACTGCTCCATCCCCCAGCCTCCCCAACATTGAAAGGCAAGGATGATTTACACTTACCCGGCTCTGCCCCTGTGTGTCCTCAGCAAACCAACCCAAGAGTCAGCTTATCTGCCCTGCCACTCTCTTTATAGCTAACCCGAGTGGGAGTGGTAGACAACGCACGCACAGGTCGTATCCTCTGACTAACCTAGCAGGAATCTAGGCCAGTACATCCGGTGAAGCCATAGGCACATTGGCTTATTAATAGTGGAATTTTAAAAGAACCTATCTGAAAACCTGATTTTTTAGTGGGGTGGGGTACCAGGAATTGAATTCAGGACCTTGCACTTGCCAGGCAGGAGCTTGTGCTGCTGAGCTATAACCCTGGCCCTGAAAACCTGTTTTAAGATTCTCCACAAACTGGGCCAGGGGGTGCATACCTGTAAACTCAGCACTTAGGAAGCAGAGGCTAGCGGATCACCGTGAGTTCAAGGCCAGCCTGGACTATATAGCAAGATTCTGTCTCCAAAAAGACCAAAAGGAAAAAAAAAAGATTTTCCACAAGACTAACCTAATACAGGATATTAGATTTAGAAAATTATCAGTTGGTTAATTATCAGTTGGTTCACATGTAGAACAGGCCTTCCAGAGCTAAAACAAGAATGGATTGAAATTTTTTTTTTTTTTTTTTTTTTTTTTTTTTT
>NW_004955454.1:5687970-5690391 GCF_000276665.1 Chinchilla lanigera | reverse complement strand
TTTTTCTCCGGTACCGGGAACCGAACTCACGACCTTGCGCTTGCCAGGCAGGCGCTTTTTGCCGCTGAGCTAAATCCCCAGCCCCTGTTATATCTTTTTGAGACAAAGTTTAGCTATGCAGTTCAGGCTGGCCTTGAACTCACTTTATAGCCCAGGCTGTCCTGGAACTCGAAAGGATCCTCCTGCCTCAGCCTCCCCCAGTGCTGGGATTACAGATGCTGAGCTCACAATTCATTTTAAAAAAAAAAGTATCACCGGGTCTGTAAACCCAGCACTTGGGAGGAGGCTGAGGTAGGAGGATCGTTGTGAGTTTGAGACCAGCCTGGGCTACAAAGTGAGCTCAGGGCCAGCCTGAATTACACAGCAAGGCCCTGTCTTAAAAAGACTAAAAAAAAAACCCAAACAAACAAACAAAAGAAAAAAACCAAAGTATCACTGGGTATGGATCACCATGTGTCTATAGTCTCAGGTACCTAGGAGGCTGAGGCAGGAGCTTCACTTGAGCCCAAGAATTCAGGGCCAGGCCGGGGATATAGCTCAGTGGCCCAAAGCCTGCCCGGCAAGAATTCAGGGCCAACCTGGGCAACATAACAAGAACCCCCCTAAATAAACAAACAAAAAATTGAGGCATTGTGGGCATAAACACTGTCATGCTAGGGTGATGGTTCTTAGTAAACGAGTATTTGAATTGTTCTTTGTAGTTTTTGGTACTCTCTAATGTCTCTCTTTTTTTTTTTTTTTCTGATACAGGGAATTGAACTCAGGACCTTGTGCTTGGCAAGCAGGTGCTGTGCTGCTGGGCTATATTCCTGGCCTGTAATGTCTCATAGTAATAAGGCATCACAGGGTTTCGGCTGTTGTTTTGTGTTTTGTATTGTGTTTTTCGAGTTTGTTTCCATTAAAGCTAAGAAAGTAAAGTTGTAATAAATGTTACTTTGGTATAAACATTAAGTATTTAAACTTTAAAAATATGCAAGGGTTGTTAAGACTGAAGAAATACAGAATGCGCTGATTAATTTAGATGCAAGAGCAACAGATGGTGGGAGGGACGGGGAAGGGAGGAGAAAAAGTAGAAAGAATTAAGACGTATTATATACAGGTACGGACTCGCCACGAGGAATGCAATCATTATGGATACAACCATATGCTAATAAAAATTAAAAATTTAAAAACAAACAACAAAAAACCAGAACCAAAACAAAAAACCTAAGGGGACATCCCTCCTTAGGCACCAATCAGCTGGCGCCTTGACTGTGGCTTCCTCCTGGCAGAACTGTGAAAAATAAGTATTTGTAAGTTAAGGGGAAAAAAAAAAAAAAAAAAGATACAGGAATTCTCATCACAAGTCACCAGCTGGGTGAGGGGGTCGCAGGCCTATGATACCAGCACTTGGGAGGCTGTGAGGATCGCCCATAAGTTTGAAGCCAGTCTGGGTCACACAGTGAGTTCAAGGACGGAATGTTTTGTTTTTGTTTTTGTTTTTTTCCCCCGGTACCGGGAGTCGAACTCACGACCTTGGATCTTGCGTTTGCTAGGCAGGCGCTGTGCCGCTGAGCTAAATCCCCAGCCCCTCAAGGACAGAATGAACTACAGAGTGAGCCCAGTCTCAAAAACAAAATACAAAAAAAAAAACCCACAACAGTCACGAGAATGGACAATTCCGGGGCAACTGGGCATGCGCCCCGCTAGGGAAAGGCGGGGGAAAGGGCGGGACTTCCCAGGCTTCTTCTTTTCCTATTGGTTGATCACTGTCACGTGCCAGAAACCGGAAGTCGTAGTTATAAATTAAAGGAAGCGGAAAGCTGCGCCGAGTTTTCTTCTCCCGCTTCTATTCACTGCTTCGTATAAAACTAAGCTAAACCCAGTTGCCTACCGGCGTCGTGTCACTGTCGCCATGGCCCTTAGCGACGCTGATGTACAAAAGCAGGTGAGGGACATCGCGAAGCCGCGGGGCAATCTGGGGGTGGGCTGGAGTCCGGCTCAGGGAGGGCGCGGGCACTGGGGCGGCTGAATACCGCAGCGCCGGTCACCCCGGCCCCCAGATTCCCGAGTCTCGGGCTTCCTCTGCAGGAGGGAGACTTGCTGACTGGGGGATTTGCCGCGCAGCTCGGGAGACCTCTGCTCCGGGCCTGCGCGCTGACGGCACCAGCGCTGCTTTTCGCCTCCGCGGCCCCTGTTTTCCCGGGGTGCTCAGTGCGCTTGACCTGGCAGGGATCTGCACAACAATCTGCAACTGCCCTGCCACCTAACATTTGTATAATAGGGAAGAACCGACCAGGCGTGGTGGCGCATCTTGTAATCCCAGCACTCGGGAGGCTGAGGCAGGAGGATCGTTGCGAGTTCGAGACCAGCCTGGGCTACAAAGTGAGCTCAAGGCCAGCCTGCACTGCATAGCGAGACCCTGTCTCAAAAAGACCAAAA
>NW_004955454.1:5649804-5687870 GCF_000276665.1 Chinchilla lanigera | reverse complement strand
AAAAAAAAAAAAAAAAAAGGGGAAGAAACTATACTGAGGTTAGAGCGCAGCTTCCGATGTTGTTCTGAGGTCATTCATTTTGTGAACTGTGAATCTTCATCTTGGGAGAGTCTCCTCTATCATATTGAAGCTAATGAATCAACTTTGTAGGTTAATATTTGTCTAATGCAGAACCCCTTTTTACATTTGTAAGCCCAAGCTTACACCAGTGTTTGGCACAAATTAAGTGAGTCAGGGAGTATGGAAAAAAATTGTTATGCAAGCCGTGAAATTACATCGGTTTTGAAAGTGTATAATCAGTCCTGGGTTAACTTGTTCAGTGTTTGAATATGTGTCATCCCTTCAAGTTTGTGGGCATTAGGAACCTGACAGTGCGCCTGTAATCCTAGCTGGGCAGGAGGCAGCTGGGCAGGAGGATCTCTTGAATCTAGGAGTTCACAACCAGCCTGATCCAAAAAGCTAGACTTCCTCTCTCAAAAAGAGGAATGTAGCCAGGCATGGTTGTGCACGCCTGTAATCCCAGCACTCGGGAAGCTGAGGCAGGAGGATCGTGGGAAGTTCAAGACCAGCCTGGGCTACAAAATAAGCACAAGGCCAGCCTGAACTGCATAGTGAGATCCTGTCTCAAAAAAAAATATATATATATATATATGTATATGTATATATGTATATATATGGCAGAAAGCCTCTGGGGGGTGGTATAGATCTGTAGATTATTTATACATATATAACCAGAGAAATAGCGGTTTCCACTTGTCTTGCTAATTGACATCCTGAAAGCACAGTCGTTGCATTTACTAGTCATATTGCCAGTAGTTTTCCCAGAGAAGAAAGTTTAAGGCTGCAGTATTATATCTGCAAGGGTTAGAGAACTAACTGCTTTTTTCCAAGTACTAGGAAAATTCTCTGACTAAAGCGCACTGGTTTATGAATCTTAGATGAGCAATAAAATTTTTTTCATTCACTGTTTCCATTCCTTTGAAAAAATGTCATTTCATTTTATTAACCTAATATGCACTAAGAAAAGCGAGGAGGTTCATCTCTTTTGGATTTGTGTAAATAACGGCAAGTATAGATGACAAAAATAGCATCTATGGAGACGTTTAAGAAATCTCCAGTACCTTTACAGAAAATGACGCCTTGAGCAGTTACCATTGCTTCTGATTTTGAGCATAAGAAAAACTTAAACTTGGCACAGTGGCAAAGTACAGTGCCTTCCACATTTTTTTTTTTTTAGATCGGCTTGCCCTGTAAATCAGGCTAGCTTGAACTCACTGTATAGCCCAGGTTGGCCTCGAATTCTTGGGGATGCTTCTGCCTCGGTCTCCCGAGTGCTGGGATCACAGGTGTGCGCCACCACGCCCGGCCTCTCCGGTTGGCCTTTAGCAGTCCTCATGCTGAGTCCCTCCTTCCTCGTGTTCTCGTCTTTGTGCCTGTTAGGGTAAGAGTAAGGCTTTCGCAGGACTGCTGCGGCGCAGGAGTGAAGCAGTGTTTGTCCCTGTGTGGCTATCGAAGTCGTTTTTACTTTATGTGAAGTGGAAGGAACGAGGAAAGCTTGTTTACTGTCCGTCCCCCACCACACACAAGTAAACGCCATGAGGCAGAGTTTGTTTGGGGGATTTTTGTGGTGCTGGGGATCAAACCCAGGGCCTTGTGCCTGCTAGATGAGCACTCTTCCGCTGAGCTGCACCCCAGCCCATTATTTTGTCAAAGATTTGAAGGAAGCTGACTCCAAAAAAAATTTTTTTTTTTAATTTACTGGGTTAGCAGAAAGAAAAGTAATTTTTTTTTAAAGGAGTGGAGTTAAATGTCCTGAAGGGCTTGGGCTAGTTCCTGGTCTGGAACTCCTGGTTGACTGTAAATAGCCTTCTCTGACTTGGTGACCGGAGTGCCTTTTGCTTTGGGCTGGGCTGATCAAGTCAAATCTGGTGGCGGGGAGTCCAGCAGCAGGGGTGGAGGCAGGTGGTGCAGGTTAGAATGAGTTCACCTTTGGAGGCCGGTCGTGTGTTTTGTGGCATTCACAAACACCGTCTTTGATGAGTGTTTGGTTAAACGACTAACCACCCAGGCCCTCTCCCACGGACCAGGCCAGTGCTCTGCCGCTGAGCCACAAGCCCAGCCCTAGTTAAACTTCCTTGAAATTCCAGACGCTGGGCTATCTTCCTAGTGGAAACACCGCTCCTCTGTCTGACCACATGCACCCCCTCTAAGTGGGGCTGATCTTTAAACAAGATCAGTGATTTTCCCTAGTCGCACCTGACTCAGTTACCCCACGTTTTCCAAGACTTGAGGTTTTGTAAGCGTTGCATAATCTGTGGAATAGCTTTTGACTGTCGAAGTGTGTTAGCTCCACAAGGGTGGTGTGGCTGCTAAGAATCTTGTTAAAAGAACGACTGTCTGTATTTCTGCTTCCTTTTGGTAGTCATGCTGGGATTGAACCCCGGGCCTAGTGTGTGCTAGGCACACATTCTGGGCCACTGAGCCCCAGCCCCGGGTCCGGTTGTTCTTTCTACAGACTATTTTTGTTTTGTTTTGTTTTGTTTTGTTTTCTTTGTTTGTTTTTGAGACAGGGCTGGCCCTGAACTCACTGTGTAGGCCAGGTTGGCGTCAAACTCAGAGATCCTCCAGCCTCAGCCTCCCAAGTGCCAAGATTACAGGGGTGCATACCACACCCAGCCAAAGTCCTTTTAGAAGTCTGCAGTGGGCTTTATTCTCCAGTTGTAGCCAGCGAGCCAAAACAGTATTTGCCAGGTCCCCGGCCTGGTAGTTTGGTTGTGGAAAGTGTTGAGTCACTGTGGTGGTGGAAGTGCCGACTGCCTGGCCCGGGTGATCATGGTGAGACGTTCAGGAGAGATTTCACGAAGGAGGTGGTAGTTACGCTGAGGCTGGAGATGTTAGGAAGGTGGCGAGGTTTGGAGTCTTGGAGGTAAGGAAGAACGGTGAGCTCTAGGGACTGAAAGAACGAAGCGTTTGAGGAGCCGTGAGTAGTGCCGGGTTTGTTGAGTGTGCAGCTGGAAAGGCAGAGGGATCGGGTGATGCCCTTTCTAGGATCTGTGCTTCAAGAGGAGTGGAGGGACACGTGAGAAGCTGGCTTTTTGCGTGTGTGTTTTCTGAGACAGGGTCTTGCTGTGTAATTCAGGCCAGCCTTGAACTCACTGTATAACCCAGGCTGGCCTCAAACTCAAGGAGATCCTCCTGCCTCAGCCCCCAAGTGCTGCAGTTACAGGTGTGCTCCACTGTGCCCAGGCCAGCCTTTTTTAAGGAGCCGGGCTGGCGGCAGGGAGCTATTTAGACGTTGTTGCAGTGATTTAACTGAGAGGTGATGGCAGCAGCGAGGGCGGCGGCTGTGGGCAGATTTAAAAAGTAAAGTGCTGGAGAGAGACTCAGTCGGGCTTGGTGACTGGCTGCGAGGACCAGGCTGGGACTGAGCGCAGCGTGGAGTAGAGAGGGACTGCAGCTAAGGGGAGTGTGAGGTGGGTCACTGTGGGAACGGCACTGTCCCCGAAAGCTGTCTGAGGAACAGGACAAGGAGGGTGTGGCCCCAAAGGAGACTGGAAGAGGAAGAAGAGAGGGCACCCTGGAAGCCAAAGGAAGGCCGGCGTCACATCCAGAGACAGGGGCGGGGTCTGAGACAGGGGCGGGGTCTAGGGCGAGGGGATTGCGGTCACCTTGGGGAGAGCACTCGGTCGGGTGGAGGTGTGGAGACCTGACGGTAAACGGAGGCGCCCCTCCCCTGCACGCTGAACCCAGGATCTTCTGCGCTGAGGTACGTCCCAGGCCCTTTCAAAAGTTTTATTTTGGGACAGGGTCTCACTGAGTTACCCCAGCTGGGCTCGAACTTGCAGTCCTTCTGCGTCACCTCCCCCGGGCCTGCGCCACCAGCCCGCTTTGTAGGTGGCTTTTGGACATGTTTTGTTAGAGACAGGGGCGAGGCGGTGGTGGCTGAAGGAGTCTGAAGGGGAGGAGGTGTGTGGCATCCTCTGAAACAGCCCAGTTGCTGGAGGGTTGGGTGGTGCTGTGTATCTGTGCTGTTAAATACAGCATCTGGGGCTGGGGATGTAGCTCAGCGGTGTGGCGCCTGCCTGGCAAGCACAAGGTCCTGAGTTCAATTCCCGGTACCCCCACACACACCTAAAGAAGGCATCCTGCCCATTTGCTGGAAAATATTCCTAATTGTAAGTTTTCCTGAGGGCAGAAACTATCTTATTTATCCTTGTATTCAACAACTGGCACATGATATGTATTTAACTGGTAATCACTGAATAAATCAAAAAAGATAGATACTACGTTTTCTTCCCTTTTTGATTCAAAACTAGTATTTTTCTTAACAGATTAAGCACATGATGGCTTTCATTGAACAAGAAGCCAATGAGAAAGCAGAAGAAATAGATGCAAAGGTGAGTTCTATTTTCTAGTTTTAAGAAGTTCCGGAAGCTTTGTACTGCTTTGTTTTGCTAACCAATGCCATGGTTAAACTGTCTAACAGTACATCATGTAGAGCTCGTAAGATGATGTCTGCATCTGTAATGCTAAATTTGACGGGCTGAGATGTGGCTCCGAGGTTAAGCGCTTGCCTGGCACGCAGGGGCCCCTGGGTTCAATCCTCACTGCAAATTAAAAGTTCTGATTGCTATTAAGCGTACTGAAATTTATGTGGTGGGTAGAAAAGTAATAAACGGGTTCATTTGCTCATGGAATCCCAAAGTCAGACATTTAGTATCTGTGATTATTGTAATAGTTGGCTGGGGCAGGGTGTAGTATTCTGTTTTTGTCTTGCTTTTCTAACAAGAGTGTGCTGCACAAAGTGAAGTTTGCAAGTATATACAGCATAAAATGAGAGCCCTTGTATATCACAAAAGTGACAGCATTTACAGGCTTTTTTTTCCCCCCCAGTACTGGGGATTGGACTCACGGACTTTGCACTGAGCTACATTCCCAGCCCTTTTTTATTTTTTATGTAGAGACAGTTGCTAAGGTAACCAGGCTGACCTCAAAATTGCCCTCCTCCTGCCTCAGCCTCCCAGAGTGCTGGTGTTACAGGTGTACCACCACTATGCCTGGCAGCATTTAAAGTTTTTTTTTTTTTAGCATTTAAAGTTATTATTATTTTTTTAAAGAAGGGGAATATTTATTGGAATTGTAGGGAGTTGTAAACCTTTCTTTCTTTCTTTCTTTCTTTGGGACAGTTTCACTGTGCACTTTAGGCTGGTCTTGAACTCACCGTGTAGCCCAGTCTGGCCTCGAACTCATGGCAATCCTCCTGCCTCAGCCTCCCAAGTACTGGGATTACAGGTGTACACCATGCCTGGCCTTATTTTTTTGAGACTGGGTCTCACTTTGTAGTACAGGCTGGCCTTGAATTCACTGTGTGGCCCAGGCTGGACTCAAACTTGCGATGAACCTCCTGCTTTGTCCTCTTGAGTGCTCGGATTATAAGAGTATGCCACCATGCCTGGCTATCATTTAAATTTGTTGTAAGCCAGACACAGTTGTATGTACGTGTAGTCCCATCTACTTAGGAGGTGGGGGCAGGCAGATGCTTTGGTCCGGGAGATCAAGACCACCCTGGAAAACCTAGTGAGACCACCCCCCATCATTAAAAACGACCCTTTTTTTTTCAGACATGGCGGCACACAACAGCATCTCAACGCTCTGGGAGGCTGAGGCAGAAGGGGCATAAACGCTACCCTGGCCTGGCCAACTTATGGACTTAGGAGGCTCATGTCTTTCTCAAAAAATAAAAATAAAGAAAACACTGAGCAGTAGTTTAGTATGAAGACTCCAGGTTCAATCCCTGATATTGCAGAAGTTTTTAAAATTTTTAACTTATAGATATTTCTGATTGCACATTGTTTATACCAATTAACATAATTTCTTTTTTTCTTTCTGTTTTGAGACAGGGTCTCCCTGTGTAGTTCAGGCTGGCCTTGAGCTCACTGTGTAGCCCAGGCTGGCCTCAGACTTGGAGCAAGCCTCCTGCGTCAGCCTCGAAAGTGCTAGGAGAAGGTATTTACCTTAGAGTGTTACAAGTACCTGTGCCAAGCGTAAACAACTGAGTTAGTAACTTTGGCTAAATTTTCCATAATCCTAATTTCTTAATGCTTGAAAATCGTAGACCCCTAATATATTGCCAAGGTAACATTTTTTAAGTGTGTTGGCTCAGTAACTCACACTAAATGAAACTAATAATGTATTTTGCGTAATTTATAACTTAAAAGGGACCGTTAACCCGTCATATTTTTTCAGCTAATGAAAGGACACTGTTTTTAATCATCTCATTTTACGAGACGGGTCATTAAGACTGAATTTACTGAGCAAATTTTATAGGCAATGAACCAAACTCTATGTTCTTTTCATTAGCCCGTGAATGAGAAAGTAGATTAAGTATAAACTATGTCATTTATATAAGTTTTATTTTCATGAACAGGATCTTCTGATTATACCTTTATACCTCTGGGGCTGGGTGGCAGTACCTTTTTGAGGAGGGCCAGTACAGGAGATTGAGTCCAGGTTCTCCACACTGAGCTATGTCAGCACCCCTTTTTTTGTTTTTGTTTTTAGTTTTGTTTGGGCAGGGCTTGAACTTGCAATCCTCCTGCCTCAGCCTCCCAGAATCCTGGGATTACAGGCATAGTCCAGCACCTCTGACTTGGGTACTGTAACCCCTGATTAAAATATTTACTCTTCTGCTTCACTGTTTATAGTAAAAGCACTGCTCTTTTCAAATAAACTAGCAGTTTGAAGATGAGCACCACAATAACTTTGCTGTTTCAGATGTGGAGTAAGTGGTCATAAGCAAATGCCCCTTCTCACTAGCTGCTGAAAATAAGACTGCTGGATGTGGTAGTGCACTTCTGTAATCCCAGGACTCAAGAGACCAGGGCAAGAGAATTTCCATGAGGTCAAAGCCAGCGAGGGTTACATAGTGAGTTCAAGGCCAGCCTACCTCAAAAAAATAAAAGAAGCAAAAAAACTGTTTGCCCAAATCTAATGTATGAATTAATGTTAATCCATTCCCTTGTAGGCAGAAGAAGAGTTCAACATTGAGAAAGGTCGCCTCGTGCAAACCCAAAGGCTGAAGATCATGGAATACTATGAGAAGAAAGAAAAGCAGATTGAGCAGCAGAAGAAAATGTAGGTGGATCGTGGCCACAGCAGGAAGCGAGAGAGCTTTCAAAAGTACACAGGGCTGAGGCTGCCGATGAGTGCTGGGGGACTTGCTCTTCCTGGGTGAGGGTGATGGCCTGGGTCCAAGCCTAGCACCCTCTTCTGGACGAGAGGGCTGCAGGCACTTTGGAGTCCAGTTCTGACTATCTACTTCTTGTCTGACCCTTCTTTCCTTTTGAAGGCGGAAGCCTCTTCCCTTTTGTGGTGCTCGAGCTTTGCTCATGCTAGACAAGCACTTTACCCCTGAACTACATCCCCCACCTTCACATGAGTGTTGAAAGAGTAAATTGAAAAAACTAATGTGCAGATCCTAGCCAGGTGGTAAGCACTCATTAAATATGTCCTTATCCTTGTTTTTATTTTTGAGATAAGGTCTCTTATGTAGTTCAGTCTGGCCTTGAATTTGAGGTGATCTTCCTGACTCAGCCTCCCAAGTTCAGGGATTACATTATAGGCATTTGCCACCATGCCTAGCTGTCCTTATCTTTGAAAATAAGTTGGTAGAAACCTGTGTGTATCTCAGTATGGTTCCCTTGGAAAGAGAGCTCTTTGTTGCTTATCAGGTCCTCGTTGTATGGGCAGAGGGAGCTGTATATTTCTTCCTCCAGTTTCTGTTTGCTGTGCTGTGTGCTGATACTATTTTCTCCTCACTTTTGCAGTCAGATGTCCAACTTGATGAACCAGGCGAGGCTGAAAGTCCTCCGAGCAAGAGATGACCTCATCACTGTGAGTAACTAGAGCTGTCAGTTACAAAGCGATAAAATGTTTATTCATTCACCCATTGTGCGGAGTCACTTGTCCACATTAAGGAGTCGGTGAATCACTTGTCGGGTTGTTGCTAGGTGTTGTGTGGTAGATGCAGACATAAGGAAGAGGTAGGCCCCGACTTCAAGGACTTTGCTGACCTGCAGAGCAGGAGGCTCTCCGCAGCACCGAGGTGTGGGCGCATGCGTGCCCGAGGTGGAAAGGTGGGCGGGGCGGGGGGCTGTGAGCAGCTGCCCGCGGGCGGTAGAGAGCCGTGGAAGCTTCTGTTCTGAGCTGTGCACCGGCCGGGCCACGGTATGAGGGTGCAGGCGCAGTGTGACCAGGAGAGCCGAGAGCCAGGAAGACGTGTGGGGAGCATCCCGGCCACGTGAGGAGGAGGCCGGAAGCCTACGGAGCGCAGCACTTCCTGGAGGAGGGCTTCAGGGGCTGGAGCTATATTCAGGAACCTGGCAGGTACCTGCGTTTCCACTGCTGCTCCTTACTGCGGAGGCCTGAGAGTCCTTCTGAAATGAGAATGAAGATAAACACTGGGAAGGAAGAACCGGTTTCCATTTTCTGCACATAAGACTGTCCGTGCAGAACTAGTAGTTCATCCGGAAAAGTCAGTGGGTTCACAGAGAGTGCAGAGAGACGCATACTTCCCCCGTGCCAGAGTAACGGAGTAGCAGGGGCAGTGAGAAGTAGACCCCCAGAAGCTGGCCACGGTGGTGCGCACCTGTAATCCCAGCACGCAGGAGGCTGAGGCTGGATGATCGCAAGTTCAGGCCCAGCCAGGGGAACTCAGGGACTTAGTGAGACCCCTGCCTCAAAATTTAAAAAAATTGGAAAAGGACTGGGTATAGCTCAGTTGCAGCGGCCCAGGGTTCAATCCTTAGGATTGGGGAAAAAGTCTAAATGGGGCAATCATTTTTCGTCTCTAAACAGGTTATCAGATGATAGCGATTTTCTTTTCCCACTGGTGGTATTATCTCACCAGCTGTGCATGGCTCTATGGTTTTCATTTTTCTGAGACGAGGTCTTGTGTGTCTGGTTGGGTTGGCCTGAACTCTGGGCTCAGACTTGTGATCCCAGAATGCTGGACCACCGCGCCTGTCTTTTCATTATAGAAGTCAATTTTCCTTATAGACAAACAAGAAAGTACAAACCAGCGTAAATAAAATCATTCACAATCTAGTTTCCCTTCGGCTGTGGATTTAGCTCAGTGGTATAAGCGCCTGCCTGGCAACTGTGAGGTTGTGAGTTTGATTCCTGGTACCAAAAAAAAAATAAATAAATAAAAAAATAAAAAATAGGGCCAGGGATATAGCTCAGCGGCATAAGCGCTTTCCCTGCAAGCCTGAGGTCCTGAATTCAATTCCCAGCACCAGTGAATGAATGAATGAATGAATTTTTTTTTTGTTTTTTAAAGAGGCATGTGTCAAAATCTAGCCTCCCAGAGATAAATGGTTGCTACTTTGATCTGTCCTCAAGTGGGGCTGGAGCTAAACCTCGGTGGTAGAGCCAAGGTGTAGCGTGCACAAGGCCCTGGATTCTGTCCCCAGGACGGCAAAAGGCAAGGCACAGCCTCATCTGACCGTTGCAGCAGCGTGCTCGCAGAGCTGTCATATAGTGCTCTGCCAGGCTGAGCTCTGAGCAGGAGCACCGGGGGCGTTTTAGCTGCCGCCTGTGGGACTGAGCACAGCGCCTGCCTTAGCATGTGCCTGAAGCGAGGCCTCTCATGGCACGCTGCCCTAACTACCCCGACGTGTACCTCACTGTTCCTTTCCACTCCGCAGGACCTGCTAACCGAAGCAAAGCAGAGACTCAGCAAGGTGGTGAAAGAGACAACCAGGTACCAAGTACTGCTGGATGGACTGGTGCTCCAGGTACTCTCTCTCCCTTTTTTGTTTTTGTTTTGAGACAATGCCTGATATACTCTTATAAGCCACATCTACCATGTGTGGTCATTCTAAGAAAATCACAGGATCTGCAGGCCTGGTGGCACACACCTGTAAACCTAGCACTTGGGAGGCTGAGGCAGGAGGATCACCACAAGTTTCAGGCCAGCCTGTACTACATAGTGAGACCCTGTCTCAAGAAACCAAAAAAGAAAATTTCAGGATCTGTTGGAAACCAGCTCTGTATCTGTTTCTTCCTCTTGGCTGTTTTCCTTAACTCTACCTCGTTTAAAGTGTAAGTGTAGCAGCCCACGCCCTGGGAAGCTGAAGCAGGAGAATTACAACTTTGAGCCAAGTCTGACCCAGGTGACCTAGCAATACCCTGTCTCAAAAGAAAAATTAATTAGTCAGATGTGTTGGCACACACCTATAATCGCAGCACTGAAGAGGCTGAAGCAGGAGGATCACCATGACTTCTGAGATCAGCTTGAACTACATAGTGAGTTCAAAGCCAGCCTGTCTTGGTTACTTTTCTCGAGTTGCTGAGACAAAATACCTGACGCCCAAAATTAAGGAAGGAAGGGTTTATTTCACTTACAGTTTGTGGAGGTTTTAGTCCATACTTGGCAGGTTACAAGGCAGAGTGGCACATGGCAGAGGGCTACAGCTCACGGGGGCAGAACACAGCAAAGCAACAAGCACAAAAGCCAGGAGTGGCCGCAAGCAGCCTCTTCCTCTCCCTTACATATGCAAACTATCCACCCCTGGGCGGGTGTAGCTCTCACACCCATAATCAATCAAACTCTAAAAGCCTGCCCCATGACCGCATGAGGCTTTGGGGGGACACCCAGACACAAACCATAACACAGCCTAAATTGTATAGCAAGACCCTGTTTCAAAAAACCAAACAAATAAGTAAGGGAAGGAGGGAGGGCAGGCTGGGGATGTAGGTTAGTGCCACCAAAAGAAAAAAGGGAAGAAAAGGCTGCTACAAGGAAGGATAGCAAAGGGAAACAGCTTGGGGCATCTGGCTGGATGAGACCAAGACTTTAGGCGTGCTGCTCTGACGTGGTCTTACTGCTCCTTTCTAACTTGAGGCTCAAGTCTCCTTGCAACTTGCAGTTTTCAGCTTCCTTAGTTTGATTTTTACCATTAAAACACTTGCTTCAGATAGCGTTGTTCACTGCTGGGGTGTGAGCCCTCATTTTCCTCGTGCTCATGACGAAGCGTGTGGTGGCTGTGCTGGGCTGGATCAGCAGGGCGTCTGGCTGTTTGTCTGGCCATGGCATCAGGCCCTGGCCTGTCATGGGGGGCCCTGTCTTCTGTCATGTGGGGGTCCGTTTCTCCACGGGCAGGGAAAGCACATTAGGGGTGTAGTTTGCATTTTCCCCTGACGACACCTGACTGTTTCTTACAGGGTTTATACCAGCTCTTGGAGCCCCGGATGATCGTGCGCTGCAGGAAACAAGATTTCCCTTTGGTAAAGGTAAAGAACTTGGGAGAGGGAAAAAAGAATTTTTTTTTGTAGTAATGGGGCTTGAACCCAGGGCACTGCCACTGATCTACATCTTCAGCCCTTATTTCTAAACTTACTTAATGAGATACTGACTCATTAAGTTGTTAAGTTGCACAGGCTGGGCTAGAACTTGGGATCCTCCTGCCTCAGCCTATGGGAATGCTGGGATTACAGATGTACCACCATGCCTGGCCCGTTCCCTTTTAAGGTAATAAGATCTCATCTTACATGTGCCACGTTTTGCTTATGCATTCCTCCAGTGATGGTGCGTGGGTCGTTTTCACCTCCTGGCTCTTGGGATGCTGTGGCTGTGTTTGTGGAAATGCAAGTGCATGTCTGAGTCTCTCCTCTGGACATGCTGGGCTGTAGGTGATTCTGGCGTGACTCTTTGAGAAAGTATCATACAGGTTCCCAGTCAGTTGTGTCATTTAATACTTGAACACAGTGCACAGCATCACCAGCACTTGTTTTTTGGTTCCATGGGGTTCTGTTTTTTTGGTGCCACGTTGTCCACACTGTCCGGGAACGCTGGCTTTAGCCGTCCTCCTGCCTCACCCTCCCCGGGGGTTGGGACTGCGGGTGCAGCCCGTGGTACCCGGCTGCGACATACAGCAGCCGTTCTGACGGGTGCAAAGTAGCGCCACCTTTTGTGCCATCACCCTCTCTTCTGCAGCTGTCAGCGCTGAACTTGGGGTCGGCACTGGTTTGGGGTGCAGCACATAGTTCATCCCCCGCCCCCAGAAAATTGCAAATAATGTAAAAAGCGCATAGCTACGCTCTCCGTGTCACGTCTCCCCGCGCAGCCCTCGTGCTCCGCGCCGGGGGAAGACGTCTTCCTCCCTCCTGCTCTCCACACCTGCACCTGCCAGGCCCACCGAGTGTCACAGGAGTCCCGCGCCTCTCTTCCCTCTGCATGCAGGCTCTCGGTTTACCCCCTTCAGTGTGGCACCAGTTTTCCTTCCCATTAGCAGAGCATCTTTTTAAATTTTTTTTTATCTGATTTAAATTTTTTGAGAGAGGGTCTTGCTATGTAGCCCTGGCTGGCCACAAACTCATGGCAATCCTGCCTCAGCCTCTCCAGTGCTGGGATTACCGGTGTGTGCCACCAGCCTGGCCAGAGCATCTATTTTCTTTTTTTTTTTTCTGGTACTGGGAATTGAACTCACGACCTCGCGCTTGCCAGGTGGGCGCTGTGCTACTGAGCTAAATCCCCAGCCCCTGCAGAGCATCTATTTTTAAATTTAAGGTTAGGCCGGGTGTGGTGGCGCACACCTATAATCCCAGAGCTTTGGAGGCTGAGGCAGAAGGATCCCTGCAAGTTCAAGACCAGCCTGAGCTACAAAGTGAGCTCAAGGCCAGGCTGACCTGCATAGCAAGACCCTGTCTCAAAAGACAAAAAAAAAGAATAAGTCTAAGGTTAGAAGGGTTATCCTTGCTTGTGTAATTGGTTTCTTGTTTGCTTTCAAATCTTTCATTCTTTTGTTTTCCAGGCTGCAGTGCAAAAAGCGATCCCTATGTACAAAATTGCCACCAAGAAAGATGTTGATGTTCAAATTGATCAGGAGGCCTACCTGCCTGAGGACATGTAAGGAGTGTTCTCGTCTTTGTTTTTTTTTTGGTTTTTCTCCGGTACCGGGAACCGAACTCACGACCTTGCGCTTGCCAGGCAGACGCTTTTGCCGCTGAGCTAAATCCCCAGCCCCTCGTCTTTGTTTTTTATTGTTGCTGTTTTGTTTTTTGAGACAGGGTCTCCCTATGAGGCCCAGACCGGCCTTAGCCTTTCAGTGATCCTCCTGCCTCAGCCTCCCGAGTGCTGGCTGGACCTTGTAAAAAGTGTGTTTTGAGCTGAGGGGTGAAACTCAGCGGCAGTGCAGACCTCTGTGTTGGACGCTGAGGAAGATAATCCTACTTGTTTGTTTTGTTTGTGGTACTAGGGGTTGAACCCGAGGCTTCTCACTGAGCTGTATCCCCAGCGCCCCCACCCCCCTTATGAGATCATCTCACTCAGTTGCCCACGCTGGGATCAGACTTCCTGCCTCAGCCTCTCAGAGTGCTGAAATTGCAGGTGTGTGTTACTACACTTGACTAATTTTTTGTTTTTTGGAGATCCTCCTGCCTCAGCCACCAATGCTGGGTAATCCCTGCTCCTAAGGAGATACCAGAAACAAGGGGCTGGGTGGGGACGTACCTTGATTAGTGTTGGTGAGCTCCTGGGTTTGAGCCACGGCACCCAAGCAGAACCAGAAAAACAACGTGATATTCATTCCATATCCTAATAATGAGAGTCGCATAACAGAGGCATTGTACCGACTGAGGAGGGACAGCCCTGGACTGGTGTCTCTCATGACCTTGCTTCTTTGGGCAGGGCTAGGAGCTCCTGACCAGCGTGGGCTGAGCGCGCTCCCCAAGTCACGTGTGTGTCACGTGCCTGCCTGGCCGGCAGCCGCACCAAGGAGTCCTTCATGCGGGACAGAGTCCCCGATGCATTAGGACTGCAGTAGGGAGCGTGGGACTAAGGTCTGCAAGATCTATGTCTGAGAACGTCATCGGAGTTGGGGCCTTTGTTGATGCACTAGGGACTGAGCCCCGGCCTCACAGCTCAGATTGGGTTTTGATCCTCCGTCCTGCCACTTGCTAGCTGTAACCTTGGACTCGTGACTGCCTCTCACTGAGCCTTGACTGTCCCCTCTGAGCGAAGGCAGCACCCGGGCTGGTGCGTGTGGGTGAGCTCCGTTACAGAAACTCGCCCCTCCTCCCCAGCACCGCAGAACAAGCGAGAGGCCCCGCTCCTCATCTGCATCTTGGGGCCAGGTGTGACCCTAGTGTCCATGTACCGTCACGTCCCCTGTGAGGGCTGAGGCCCAGCCCCGCCGTCCCGTGTGCTGACGTTTCTGGGCGGAACAGGTGTCTGTCACAAGGGAGGGAGAAAAACGAGGGCTGTGAGTCCTTCGCTGCCTGTTGCCCGGAGACTAGTTCTGGTTTCACGGCCACGTTCGGTGCTTTCTGGTTTCTTTTTCCAGAGCCTTTTAAACTGATGAGGGTTTATATTTATCCTGTGCAAAGTGACATTTAAATCTCGTCAGAGCCAGGCGTGGTGGCACACGCCTGCGATTCTAGCACTCAGGAGGCTGAGGCCGGAGTTCAAGTCTAGCCTGAACTACGCAGCAAGAGCCTGACTTAAAAACAAAAATCTTTGCAGGGCTGTCACTCCACTTTATTCAATCCCTATAAGCTGTTTGCTTATCTTAGGAAGTGGTCTGTATGCTGCAGCTCTCACAGTGTAGGAAGACTCGGCGGGCAGACAGGAGCCCTGTGGCAGACGGGCAGGACGCAGCCGGCGTGCTCTCAGGGCTCCTTTCTTAACACCCGAAGCGTGGGCCGCATAGAGCTTCGCAGAGGCACAATTTCAGCAAGAGCCACTGCGCCTTTATGAGGAATACAGGCTGCGTGGGAAAACCATGAGCAGATGAAACAAAGAAAGGGGGCGGCTGGGGATGTGCAGTAAGAAAAAAATACAAGATCTTTGTCCGGAACATTTTCCAAAGAACCACTCTGGGAGGCTGGGGCAGGAGGATCGCAAGGCCGAGCCCAGTCTGAGTAACTCAGTGACTTGGGCAGGTCCTATCTCAGCATTAGATAAAAGGGGTAGAGAACCTACTTCAGTGTGAATGCCTCGGGTTCAGCACCCAGTACCAAAAAAGTAAAAGAATTTTTTTCCCAAAGAACAGTTGCAAAGCCTTTTCTAGTGTTTGAGTGGTGGCCCGCTTATTCCGAGACACCTGATACCATGCTGTAGTAAGTGGGTTTCCTTCTCCGAGGTTCCCTGTGAAACAGTTTGACGTGTTTACTTTATGCCTCCAGTGCCTGGAGACTGCAGAGCGCAGTGACAAGGGCGGCGGGAGGTGTGCCTAGGGGAGGCCTCAGGGCGACGAGTGAGGGAGGCAGGTGGGAGGTGGTCCTGGTGAGTAGCCTCGGGCTTCACAGCTTCGTGTGGACTCCGATTGCAGAGGGAGAGGAAATCTGCCCTTTCCGTTCTGTTGGGGAGCACTGTCACATGGAAGGGGCAGTAACTTGTGCTATCACCACTGACACCTTGAACCCTTAGAGGTGTTTGAATTAATTTCAGGTCAGCGGCTCAGGCTGCTGGCTCTGAGAACCTAAATCGCCTTCCTGGGGCGGGGGTGGGGGTCGGTACGATAGGTGTTTGCCTTCCTCAACTCTAAACTTATTTTCTCTGTTCTTTGTAGAGCTGGCGGAGTTGAGATCTACAATGGGGATCGTAAAATAAAAGTTTCCAACACCCTGGAGAGCCGGCTGGATCTCATAGCCCAGCAGGTGAGTGGGGAGGGCGTCTCGTCACGCAGGCGGCTGATCGCCTTGAGGTGGCTCGAGGACACGTATTCCTGCGCGGGATTTCGGGTTTGTGCCGCCACGGTTTCTGGGAAGGAACGGGCGAGGCATGCAGTGGTATTTACAGGGCTGAGTTGCGTGGAGAGGTCGGAGTCTAACCCGGCCTGGTTTCTCCGGGATTCTGATGATTTTTTCTCCGGCAGACATCATGGGAGCTGGAGGAAAATCTGGGAGCGGGCTTAACACTACACAGCATGGGACAGCCCGGCTGCCTCCTGGAGGCTGGAGAGTGCGCTTACTCTGTAGGGAAAGACGGCCACCTTGGTCACACACACAACTCCTCTGCGCTTTTCTGATTTCATAGGTGACATCTTAGAATTTGGAGCACCCGCTTAAGTGATCTCTGGTGCTTACGGATGGGTATTTTTCCATATAGGTGCTATTCACTATACGTGAATAAAGCAAAGGTTGATTGTGACTGCATAATGAAGATACATATTAAATGCTTATGGATAGCATTTTTCTTTTATCTTTTATTTATTTATTTTTTTTTTTGTCTTTTTGAGACAGGGTCTCACTATGCAGTTCAGGCTGGCCTTGAGCTCACTTTGTAGCTGGGTTGGTCTCGAACTTTCAGCAATCCTCCTGCCTCAGCCTCCCGAGTGCTGGGATTATAGGCGTGTGGTACCACGTCCAGCAAGTTTTTCTATATTATGCAGTAATAACATTATCAAGTAAAATACTAAACATAGCTCATTTTTAAAGAGGAATGACGGGAACTGAAACATTTGAGGGCAGCGTTGGAAGGCCCCTCGCTCCCCACACCCTTCCACGTTGCACCAGTGAACTCCAGGAAGGAAGCTGGTAGCAGCCCGTTTTCCAATGCTGGCGTCTGCGTGCAGCAGTGGTCTGCTGCTGCTGGCGGCTTCCTGACAGCACTGTTGGCGTGCGCCCCGTCTCGTGACCAAAGCGAGTGCACGTCGCCATCGGGCAGTTTGAGTCTTAGAGCTGTGTGGCCACGCGCACGGCCCCCGTACTGAAATCAATCAGTCCCGCCTTCAGGGCTGGGTGTGTAGCTGGGTGACGGAGTCTTGCTTGTGTACCAAGCCCTGTGTTCTCTGCTCAGAGCCGGCTGCGGTTTCCTGTCTCAGCGGTCACGTTTCAGATGGCAGTCGTCGCGTGTCGCTGGTGGCTGCCACGTGACAGGGCACGGCCTTAGAAGTTTGAGGGTCACTCACGGTGGTGCGCACCTTCCACGTTCAAGCCAGCCTGGGCAGTTAGGGACTCGGTGAGACTTTGTCTCCAAAAAAGTATTTTTTAAAAAGGAGCTACAGGAGGCCCTGGGTTTAACTCCCCAGGACTGGGGAGAAAAAAACCTTGGAGGTTAAATCCTCCTGAGGAGCCGGGATGTAGCTGGGTGGCACAGCGCTAGACTAGCAAGCGCGAGGCTCTGAGTTCCAAAAAGAAACCCTCCTAAGGATTCGTTCGTCACCACGAGGGCTTGAGCACAAGCTTGCGTCCCGTCCCGAGTGCTCTGCGCAGTCACCGAGACGCAGCAGCGGGCGCTCAGCGAGGGGAGAATGCGGGGGGCGGGGGTGCTGCGAGGCGGAAACGCCCTCACAGTGCGTGTCCCCTCCCTCCACCGCAGGGCAGCAGGGCAGAGGCAGCACTTCTGATGTCTTTTTCACTTTCGCAGGCAGCGTGGGCTTAGTGAGGTTTCGGCGGCGCTGCATCTGCCCAGCGCGGGGCGGGGCGGGCTGTGCTTGCTGAGCTTTGAGACGGAAGGCAGCGAGCACCGCCTGTGGCCGGGAAGCGCGGCTCCCGACGGGCTCCCTGCTGATGGTGCTTCATTGAATTCTTTCTCCCCAGATGATGCCCGAGGTGCGGGGAGCCTTGTTCGGTGCGAACATGAATAGGAAGTTTTTGGACTAAGCCTTGGGGAAGTGGAGTGCGTCCTCTGAAGAAGAAGCAAGATTGTCTCTGTGGCTTCCTCTCGGCTGTTCTACTACTGTTCGCATTTACCAGTGACGCCCTTGTGCAGCGGGAGGGGCTCCCTTAGTTTGCAGGCCCCGCCCTGACCCTGGGTCCCGCAGCCCTGCGCAGGGCTCCCACCGCTTCTCCCCGCACTCTTTGGTCTCCAGGGCGCCCTGCATGCTGATCCCACCCTCTTGGTGTACGTTGCATGTGGGGCCTGCTGTCTTCCCAGCAGTACTGTTACCTGTTTGGGCCTAGACGTGTTCCTCATCTGTAAATGTGATTCAAAAGCTAAACCATGAAGATTCTTTATTTATTAAAACACAAGGTTTATGTGGGTTTAATTGTAATTTCTTACATAAGTCACTGCAGGTTTGTGCTTTGAGAGAGTAGAGTGGATGTTCTGCCAGGAGTGGTACAGGTGCCTACAGTCTTAGCAGCTCAGGAGGCTGAGGCAGGAGGATCACTAACCACTTGAGCCCAGAGCTCAGGGCCTGTCTGGGCAACATAGCAAGGCCCCGTTGCAAGAAGAAGTTCTTACCGAGGAAAGCATCAATCTCATGTCCTCAGGGTTTCCTCCCATTTCCCCAGACATCACCCCAGGTTGTTCTGCCTGGCCTTCCTTTCCACACAGTTGTTAATTTTCTGTTCCCAGAGAGTTTACAGCTGTTTTTTTTTTGTGTGTGTGTGTGATACTAGAGGTAGCCCTCAAGGCCTGGTAAGCTACACCCCAGTCCTGTGAGTTGTACAGCTTTACTGAGAGAATAGTTTTATCAGTTTAGGCAGTGTAAAAAAGAAACCGAAGTTTTTTGGGAAGGTTGCCTTGTGCTAGGCAAAGTCATCACCATGCAGAGGACTTTCTTCCTTCCTCTCACCATTCTCCTTTGGCCTCGGACAGCAGCTGAGCGCTGCCCAGGGTCTCACAGCTGTGGGCGGCAGAGCTCGGCCTGGCCTGCATCCATCCTGAGAGCCAGAGCCTCAGGCGTCCCCTTGTGAGTGAGGTCACCGAGGCTGACCACCGCGGCAGTGCCTGCTCCCTGGAGAACTAGTTTTGGGTTTGGAGGGGACTAATGTAGGTGCCAGCTCTTGGAACAGGTATTGTTCCCTTGGGACTTGACGTCCTTCGTGTGACGTCATTTCTCTGTAGTGGCCTCTGGAGGTGGAATTGAGGCTCATGAGGAGAACTCTGTCCTCCAGATGCAGCAGTCAGAAAGGGAAGGAAGTGATGGCGGCCCAAGGGTGTAGCTCAGCGGCACAGCGCCTGTCTGGCAAGCGCGAGGCCCCGAGATTGATTCTCCGTACCAAAAAAAATGGAAAGAGGGAAGCGAGACTCCAAACCCCGGAGCAGAAACAGCCTCCCTCTGGGCTCCTCCAGCCTCCTGCGTGACACGTAGCACGGCAGCGCCCGGCTGCGGGGCCTACAATGTAGTTCCGGTCGGAGGCGAACATACAAAGGAAGACACAGGGTTCCCCTCGCGGGGCTAACTTGAGCTTTATTTCAGCCACGGCCCCACGGAGGTCGGCGGGAGGGCCCAGGCAAGGCAGCTGCTGGGCCTGGCCCTGTCTATGACGCACGTGGGCGTCCCCGCCTCGAGCCAGGCGCTGGCCCCGGTCCCCTTGGATCCCTGATGCCTCTCCTAACAGTGCTAGGACTAACCCTAAGTTAGTAACTGGAGATGAACAGCTAAATCCGCACACTGACTCGGGTATGGAGCTCGAGTGGGAAAGGGCAGTATTACGGTGTGGGGCCGGCCGCCCGCCGGAAGGTCTCCAGGAACATACCCAAGGCTGGCATGGTCAGGGCCCCTGAGCTCCCCTGCAGCTCCAGGAGATGAACGCAGCTTCCTGGCGGGGAGGGCTGACACTTGCCTATGGGACAGGGCCGTTGCCTTCCCTTCCCTTCCCCGCTCTAGACTAAGGGATGGGCGAGCCGGGGACCTGTGATCGGCCAGGGCTACTCCAACCACTGTAAGACGCGCTCCCCGATCCCCAGGAAATAGACTCCCTGGGCGATGCCGAAGAGGGGCGCGACAACCAGGGCGCGGCAGCCCGCCCCCTTCATGAGAGCAGCTGGTCCCTCCTGGGTCCAGAGCTTCCTGGGGAGAGAGCAAAGCCAGGGAGCTGCTAGGCAGCATCTGTGCCTTTGTGAGGAGGTGTCACTTTCCCCAGCACTGGCTGAACCCCAGCAGGAGGAAGTGTCCCCTACCCGGTGCAAGCCTACAGTCTGGCGATTGGCAGTGGGGTCCTGCAAAACAGGCTTGATTGCACTACAACCTGGGAGCCCTAAAAGCTCCCCAGATACTATTTCCTCCCTCTGAGAGAGAACAGAAATGAATAGATTTCAAACAAACTTGGGGCTCCAGCTGGGCGTGGTGGCGCACACCTGTAATCCCAGCACTTGGGAGGCTGAGGCAGGAGGGTCACCACAAGTTGGAGACCACCCAGGACTACATAGTGAGTCCCTGTCTCAAAAAAACCAAACAGCTCGACAGTCAAACAGGTATAGACAGTGTGGCGGGGCTGTGGGCTCACCTGGCGCAGTCGGCTGTCCCGCTGTAGCTGTCCTCACCCAGGCCTTTCTTGAGGGTTTGGATTCGAGTTTTCAGAACTAAATGGAGCAGAAGTTAAAATTCACAGTGAACACCTTGCTTTTGGTGCCCCCTCAACAGAGCTGGCTCGGACAGGGTGGACCTGCGCGGCCAGTTCTGTCACTGACGGGCTGGAACCCCACAGCCTGCAGCGGCCCAGGACAAGGGGGGCTCAAAGCTAACAAAATGGGCACTTAACATGCTGAGGGACTGTCTTGTCTTTTTTGGTTTTGTTTTGTTTTTTTTTTTTCTTTTTTGTGCTACTAGGTTTTGCACATAGAACCTTCACAGTGAGCTGTGTTTCTAGCGCCCATCCTGGGTGGTTGTTTTTTTTTTTTGGACAGGTCTCACTAAGTTGCTAAACTGCCCAGATTGGGCTCAAATTTGTGATCCTCCTGCCTCAGCCTCCCAGACTGCTAAGATTATAGGCACGATCACTGTGCCCAGCAGGAGGGAATAGTCAGTGATGTCTGTGAGGACCCTGGTGAGTGCTGTCAGCCCCAGGGTGCTCATCTCCCGGTGAGCTGCATCTGCAGGTGCGAGAGTTCCGTCTGTCCCACAGATGGCTGTGCATGTGCGGTTCGACCCTCCGACCACCTACCGTCCAGGGGCGTCACTGCGACAGCAGCCACGGAGCCTGCAGCACAGCCAGACACGAAGGAGTGTGCGAACGAGGCCTTCCCCGAGAGCTCGTCGACTCCGAGGTTGTTGAGGTTGGCAAAGAGCGGGAAGTAGATGACGGAGAAGGGAATGTCTCTGCGGGCGAGGGGGCGCTGAGCCGGGCTCCCTCCCACCAGGCTCCCGGAAGCCGGGAGCGGGCAGGAGGGCGTGCTGCGCCGTGTGAGCGCTGCTTCCTTTGGGCCACCACACACCCAGTCCTGCTCGTTGGCAAAGGAGCCTAAAACCTTGGTCTCCCGGGTGCCCACTCGGTATGACCTTGGCCGCTGTGTGTGGCAAGGAATGGCCTGCCAACCTGGCCTGGAGTGCCCGCTAAGAGGTGGCAGTGCCCCCCTGCCCCACAGTATCCCACACGCGTGGGCAGCAGGGCTCACCTGAGGAGCGTGGCCCCCAGGCCCTTGTAGAGGCCGGCCAGGCCCTGTGTGCGCAGCAGCTCCCGGGTGATGAGGGTGGCAGAGGGGCGCTTGTGGGTGGAAGCTGAGCCCGTGCTGTAGGACCTGGAGGATGGGGGGTCTGCGGCCAAGCCCTGGGGGTGCCCCGCTGAAAGGGAAGGACAGGCTCCCTCTCAAGCCAGGGCCCCAGCAGGCAGCCCGAAGCACCCCCAAAGGTAGCCCTAGGTCAGTCAGTCCGAGCCCTGGGTCAGCTCAGAGGCAAGCGCAGACAACCTAGAGACCCTGTTTCAAAATATAAAGTAGGCTAGGAATGCAGCTGGTGCAGAGGCCCTGGGTTCGATCACCAGGGCTGGAAAAAGGTTCCTGAAGTGTTTTAGGAGTCCTAGAGCTTTTCACCCAAGTTGAGGAACTGCCACAACAGGGCCTTTACACTTCACAGATAGAAACAGGATGCTGTGGGCTTGGATACAGCTCAGTGGGCACAGCGCCTGCCTGGCAGGCACGGAAGAAAGGGGCGAGGGGGAGGGGAGGGAAGAGGGAGAAAAGAAAGAAAGGAAAGCCGGAGGCTTCAGAGCTGGCCCAGAGCTGGCCCGCCCAGCTGAGTGCGGTGCAGAGGAACAAGCGGCTCCCTGCCAGGGGCTGCACGGGCCGGGACCCAGGAGCTTATTTCATGGAGACAAGGTGGAGCCATGAGGTGAGGCCCCTCTACTGTCGGCCTCGGTACCTTCCCCACTCTATTTCTGAGAGGACCAGGGCTGAGAGGCAAACCTCTCTTCTAGAGAAAACCAAAAGGACAGGAATATTTCTCTTCTCCCTTTTTATGCCTTCCCCCTAAAAGCCAGTTTCTACAGCACAAAATATCTACTGCCTGAAGTGTTTAGTGAGCAGGTCATTGATATTTCTTAAAATCTTTAGGAAGTCAGCCTAACTGTCAAGGTGATAGAGGTGTGAGGTGTGAGTAATCTCCGGCCCTCTTTCTTTCTTTCTTTCTTTTTTTTGTCTTTTTGAGACAGGGTCTCCCTATGCAGTTCAGGCTGGCCTTGAGCTCACTTTGTAGCCCAGGCTGGTCTCGACCTCGCAACGATCCTCCTGCCTCAGCCTCCTGAGTGCTGGGATTACAGGCGTGCGCCACCACGCCCGGCCCTCCGTCCCTTTTGAATGGTTGGCATTTCTGCTGTTTGTCCTAGACCTGGAAGTGCTGAGAGGCGGCACCATACAATAAAGGTGCCCTTTGACCCGTGGAGCTGACTTGTCCATCTACACAGCTGGGCAGTGAGGGAGGGAGGCCAGTGTGACCTGTTCTGACCCAGTCTGTACTGACCAGGTGAAGCTGGGGTAGGCCTCACCCAAGCGTCCAGCATCCTGCAGCTGAATCTTGAGCATTTCCATGGGACAGGTAACCACCACCTGGCACATTCCAGCCCCACATCCGGCTAGCATCTCCATCTTCAGGTCCCGCTGCATCCTGTGGACCATGAGGCTCCTTCAGGGTCAGGCCAGCCTTGCCACCCCTGGCTCATGGACCCTGTTAGGTGGCTGAGACTTTCCACTAATGGGAACCTTGTCCCCGTCACCACTGGCTGCCACCTACCCAGCCGGGTCGGTAACCACCTGGCCTCAGTCTCCTCAAAGACCCGAGGCTAAATGCCAACCAGAGGCTGCTCGGGGGTGGGAAGCCAGAGGTGGCAGAGTGACGTGACAGCCTGTGGCGTGGCCCTGCTTCTGTCTGGTCCCTCGCGTCCTCTCACTGGGCAGTGGGAAGACAGATCTAGAAAGTGTTCCAAGGCCGGGAAGATAGCTCCACGGCACAGTGCCCGCCTAGAAAGCGTTCCAGGGATGAATCAGAAATTCATCAGCTAACTGAGGAATCTATCTGTGCTCTGTATTCTCACTTGAAGGTGTTGCCTATCACCCAAATGACACTCGCTCCTTCTCTTCCGTCTACCCAAACACACCACCCCTCAGCCATGTGTGCGCCTGCATTTAAACATGCACACACAGGCAAGCAGGCACGTCCGCGACCCTCTCCCGAAACACAGCCACACAGTGGAGGACCTTTGCCCTGCTGTGGCCTGGCCATACCGATCTTCCATGAGCAGCTGCCGGAAGAAGTCGTTGGCCGCCAGCTTGATGGCCTTCTCCGGAGTGACCAGGGCGAGGTTCACTGCGGCCCCTGGTGGCGAGGAACACGCGTCAGCAGCCGTGGTGCTCCCCGAGGGACAGCTCCCCGAGGCCCGAGCAGGGCTCCTTGGCCTGTGTTACTGAGACAGGATCTTTTTCATTCCTTCCTCTGTGATGCATTTGTTTTCTTTATGGACGCCTGCATCCAGTTGTAAGGAAATGGTCTTATTTGTCTCCTCTCCGGTGCGGTCCACCTCCCAGCACCGAGCCCCAGGGATCACACTGTCCCACAGGCAGCTGAGTACCTCACATACGCTTTGCTTTCTTTCTTTTTTTTTTTTTTTTTTTTTTTTTTGTGGTACTGGGGATGGAACCTAAAGCCTTTCACTGAGCTACATCCCCAGCCCTTTTAAGTTTTTATTATTTTTTATTTATTGATTTGATTTTTTCAGGGGGAGGGTATCAGGAATTGAACTCAGGACCTTGCACTTGCCAGGCAGGTTCCGTGCCGCTGAGCTAGATCCCCAGCCCTAAGGTTTTATTTTGGGACAGGGTCTTGCTAAGTGACCCTGGTGGGCCTTGAAGTTGGATCCTCTGGCCTCAGCCTCCTGATAGCCAGGTGTGCAGGTTTGTGCCACGGTGCCTGGCTGGGTTTGTACGTTCTCTCTCGGGGGACTGGTCCGCTAGCTCTTCTCAGCACCAGCCTTGGGCCTGTTTTCCCAGGCCTACACACGGATGGGGCTGCAGGGCACACAGCAGGGGCCAGGGTCAGGTCAGGGAAGAGCTCAGCCCCCTGCACCCTGAGCCTGCCTTCCCCTCCTGAGCACTGCAGGGGGATGGAGGGAGAGGGAGGTGGAGGCGGGCTGGGGCTCACTGCTCCAACCTCCCACGGTGGGCTGGGAGCGCTGGCACACGCCGTTCATCTCAGATCTCAGGAGGCTGAGGCAGAAGAATCACACACAAGTTCAAGGCCAGTCTGAGCCACTTAGCAAGAGGCTGATACACACACGCGCACGCACGCACGCACGCAGTGGGCAGTGGTAGGGCCTGTAGGGAACTAGGCAGGTCCTACCAGGGTGCGGGCACCTCTGCCTCCACCAAAGCAAGCATGGGCAGCAGCGTGCAGGGGCACTTGGCGCCCGGGCCTCACGCCCGCAGCTCTCTGGGAGAAGCGCCGCCCGTGCCCAGCGTGCTGCACGCTCACCACACCCGAGCCCTGCGCCGCCCGCCGCCCTCCCCAGCCCCGGCCAGGCCTCCCGCGGCCCGCGCCCACCTCGGTACATGCCGAAGAAGCCCTCCGCGCGCGCCGTCTTCGCCAGGCAGTCGAGCCTAGAGTAGCGGCCAGCAGGGGGCGTGAGCGGGGACCAGAGGCCGCCGGGCCGCCACCCCTCCGCTGGCCGCGCCTCCGCCGACCCTCCCGGCCCGCACCCACATTCCTCCGTAGGTGTCTCTCCCGCGCTGGTTCTGCAGCCGGGTCTTGGCCAGGTCGATGGGGAACACGCAGGTCACCCCCACGAGCCCCGCCACTCCGCCGTTGATGAGTTTGGCGGCGATGCTAGGCCAGGGGAGCAGAGGGGCCCGGTGAGGAGGCGCTGCCCGGCCAGGGAGAAGGGCGCCCCCCGCCCCGGCCCGCGGCCCAGGCCGAGGCGCTGGCAGCCTCTGCGCCCCAGAGCCCGGTCTCCCGCTCCTCCTCCCGCCTCAGCCATGTGTGCAGAAGTGCCCGGACACCGCAGCCTTCTGTGTGGCTTCAGCTCTGGCGGAACTGAGTGCGAATCCTGCTGTGTTGTTAGAGCAGGCCCTGGCATCTCCGAGCTTCCCTTCCCCACAAGAGGACCAGGCCTCTGGTCAGGGGAGATAACCAGGGCTCCGCATTGAGATTATCTAATTCTGGGATTTTTATTTTTACTTTTTTGTCTTTTTGAGACAGGGTCTTCCTATGCAGTTCAGGCTGACCTTGAGCTCACTTTGTAGCCCAGGCTGGTCTTGAACTCGCAACGATCCTCCTGTCTCAGCCTCCCGAGTGCTGGGATTAAAGGCATGCGCCACCCACGGCCTGGCAAGATTATCTAATTCTAACAGAAGTAAAATTTTATTTTATTTTATTTTATTTTATTTTATTTTATTTTATTTTATTTTATTTTTTTCCGGTACCAGGAATCTAACTCACGACCTCGCACTTGCCAGACAGGTGCTGTGCCGCTGAGCTAAATCCTCAGCCCCCAAAATAAAATTTTAGATAAACTGACCCCTACATCCCGGTGAAGCACAGGATCGGGGGTGGGGAATTTCTCAGTCTCCTTGGAACCCAGTACATATAGATCTTATCTACTAGGTCAGAGGCAGACATGGCAAAATATGGACACAGATTATCTGGAAAAGGTAAAATTGGTAATAGTAGGTTTCCTCACAAAGGAACTCTGATAAGCCAACAAGACATTTTGGAACAACAAATAGGGTCAACTTAAATTCTGCAACCTGGGATAAGGCGTCCAATTACAAACTATATTTAGCAATATCACACATGCACACACATTTTTTTTCTTAATTTTTTTTGAGCCAGGGTCTCTCTGCGTAGGTTCAAGGCAACCCTGAACTCACTTTGTAGCCCAGGCTGGACTCGAACTCACGGTGACCCTCCTGCCTCAGCCTGGGATTACAGGCGTGTGCCACCAGGCCTGACCTCATGTCTATGTTTGTACGCATATTTGTGTGTGTGTTTGAGGGGGAACGACATACATAAACTTGGTGGAATGAGTTTCACTTGCTTTCCCCTCGAATTCAGCTTATTCTTCAGGATCTGTTCGTTTTTTTAAGACAGGGTCTGTCTAGTCCAAGCTGGCTTTGGACTCACTACGTAGCCCAGGCTGTCCTTGAACTCATGGGATCCCTCCTGCCTCAGCCTCCCAGTGCTGGGACCACAGGCGTGCACCACCACGCCTATATTCAGTGTCTGGAGATGTTGGGCAACTCTTCCCCACGCCAGCCAGCCCACAGCTTACCTTAAATCCTGGCCGGACATTTTGTGGGGGACAGAGGCCACCAGTGGGTCGCAGGATGCAGGGTTAGTGGTTCCTCAGGGGCAGCTGCTGCCCTGGTCGGAGGGCAGGAAAAGGTGGTGCCTGATGGGACAAGGGACAATCATGAGTTAACGAGCCAGCTTGCTCTGGTTTTCACCCGTCCTCCAGCGCTGAGGCTTTTGGGGTCAGAGAAGAGTAGAGGACGTGAGGAGGCTCACCATGCCACACCGGGTCCTGAGTCGCTCCCCAGCACCGCAAAGCTTACTGAATGCCAGGTATTAGTGAACAGGGACTATGGCGCCCGCGCTCAGGGCCCGAAGTTCTAGAGCAGACTGTGGTAAACAAGATGCGTGAAGCCAGAAGATAGCAGAGCCCGATAAGTGCTGTGGGGAAAGCAATCCCGAAGGGACTCTGTGCAGGAAATGTCCGTGGAGACTTCACCAAGGGCTCACAGCGACGCTGACGCAGGGAAGTGAGCGTGAGCCGCGGAGGCGTCTGGGAAGGGCGCGGAGGCGGGGTGGGCAGGGCGCAGGCGCAGAGCGCGCGCAGCATGCCTGAGGCCCTGGGGTCCGTCCTAGCACTGCCAAAAACGAGGCAGAGCATGCGCGAGGCTGAGCCCAACGAGCACCAGCAAGCTGAAGGCAAGAGAGGTGAGGTTTCTGAGGTGATGGGTAAAGGCGTGACCAAGCCAGGCCTCTCACTTTATCTTCTTTTGTGATACTGAGGGCCTCGTGCACACCAGGCAAGCGGTCCACCACTGAGCTACACCCGAGTCCTTTCTTTTATTCTGAGTACTTGGGAAGGTGAGGCAGGAGGATCGCCATAAGTTTGAGGCCAGCCTGGGCTATACCATGAGTTCAAAGCCAGCCTGGACTACATCGTGAGGCCCTGTCTCAAACAAAACAAAACAAAACAAAACAAAACAAAACAAAAAAAACAAAAACAAACAAACAAACAAACAAACAACCAAAACAAACAAAAACAAAAAAGGAAATTTTATTCTGAAACAGGGTCTCACTAAGGTTTTCAGGCTGGCCTAGGAATTTCAAACCTCTTGCCTTAGCCTCCCAAGTATCTGGGATTACAGGTTTGTGCCCCACCTGGCTGGCCTTTCTTTTTTTTTGTTTGTCTTTTTGAGACAGGGTCTCGCTATGCAGTTCAGGCTGGCCTTGAGCTCACTTTGTAGCCCAGGCTGGCCTCGAACTCGCAATGATCCTCCTGCCTCAGCCTCCCAAGTGCTGGGATTATAGGCATGTGCCATCATGCCTGGCTTTTGTGTTTTGTTTTGTTTTCGCCTCTGACTTTTATTCTGAATAAAAAGAGAAGCAACTGAGAGTTTTGAGCAGAGGTGTGACACGTGTGGTCAGCAGGCTCAGCTTGGCTACAGTGAGAGCAGATTACAGAGTCAGAGAAGCGTCACTGTCACCGCAGTGTTGGAGGGAAAGGTGCAGCGCTGCCCCAGGGAGCTGGGCAGAGGGGATCTGAACTGAGGATGTGTGTGGGAGGCAGGGAACTTAGCCTTCCTGATGGGCTGGATGAGACAGGAAAGAAGTTCAGGGGCTGTGGAAGGTTTTGGTGGGAGCCCCTGGCAGAGTGGGTTTCTAACATGCAGTGTGGGTCTGTGGGCAGAACAGAGGGATATCTGCAGAGAAAGATTCAGAAAAGAGAAACAAGTAGATGTGGAGGAGAGAGAGGCAGGGCTGGGGTGTCAAGCTCAGGTGTACACTGCTTACCTACCATGTGCAAGGCCCTAGGTCCAGTCACACACAAAAAAGGGAGACATTAATTCTCAGCTCCAGTCCATTCCCGTGTCACTGCATCCCCAGCCCCACACTGAGGCTGGAAGCCCCCAGCTGTTTCCCCGACCTTCAGGTCTGGGGCACCTAAGTGTCCTGGCACGAAATTGGCCTCACTGATATCTTGTAAGAATGGCTTTGAGGCCAGGGATATAGCTCAGCGGCATAAGCGCCTGCCTGGCAAGTGCAAGGTCCTGAGTTTGATTTCTGGTACCAAAAAAAAAAAAAAAAAAAAAGAGGCTTTCTGATACTTTCAGCCAGGAATCTGGTCCCCAGAATTTGCATTAGGAGTGAGAATTCACATGAAAGTACCCAAGTCGGGTGGGCTGAGAAGGAGGAGGGCGCAGGCTGGGGAGCCACTGCTGTCCCTTGAAGCTTGAACTGTGCACCTCCAAAATGGAGCTTTGGGACAACTGGTGGCAAAATGTGAAGGAGTTAGTGTGTCCCCTGTTCTCTGAGACATTCAGGAAGTTCTTAGGGCAGGAAGACACATTCTTTTTTTTTTTTTTTTTTTGTGCCGAGAATTGAACTCAGGACCTTGTGCTTGCCAGGCAGGCGCTTGTGCCGCTGAGCTACATCCCCGGCCCTGAAAGACACATTCTAATGCCAGGTGGCTGCTTTAAAAATTGATAGGAGGGGTTGGGGATGTGGCTCAGTCATAGAGCGCTTGCCTAGCATGCATAAGGCCCTGAGTTCAATCCCCAGTACCACACACACACACATTGATAGGAGGACGGGGTGGAGCTCCGGGTTAAAGCCCTTGCCTAGCACATGTGAGACTCTCGGTTCCAACCCCAGCACTGCAGAAAAAAAAAAAAAAGGAATGAACCCTTTCTATCTGAAGTCAGAGTCAAATAAATGTGAACACTGCAGTGCTCTTGCAGATTTCCTGTGGGTATGTATGCATTCTTGAGACAGGGTCTTACTATGGAGTTCGGGCTGGCCTTGAACTCACTGTGTAGCCTAGCTGGCCTCAAACTCTTGGTGATCCTCCTGCCTCAGCCTCCTGAGTGCTGAGATTACAGGTCTGCAATGCCACGCCTGGCTCCCTATATTTATTTATTGTATTTTATTTTTTGTCTTTTTGAGACAGTTCCTTGCTGTGCAGTTCTGGCTGGCCTTGAGCTTACTTTGTAGCCCAGGCTGGCCTCGAACTCTCAAGGATCCTCCTGCCTCAGCCTCCTGATTGCTGGGATTACAGGTATTTGCCACTGCACCCAGCTCCCTGTGTTTATTTTCAGGGCAATTTTTCTATGTTAGAATCCATGGTTTCCTGGCTATTGGAATAGGGATAGTTAGGTGAAACCTATGAACTCAGGGCCATCCAGTCCCAGGCCCGCTGCACAGCACCTCCAACTCTCAGGAGCCTTTGTGTGGCGGGATACGTGCACCTGAGCATCCCCGGCCTCAACCACCTGAGTCTGTTGCAAGCCATGGAAAATTTCAGTCCTGAAAGTTCCCATTAGCAGATTTAGGTGTCCAAAGACTAACAACTGACAAGGCTTCTGGCACCAGTTAACGTACTAATGATAGCAGGGAGAAAAGTGATAGCCAGCCCCAGGTTTTCTTTTGCTCGGTTTCTTGGATCTAACTATTACCCCAATCTGGCCTTGAACCATGACCCTTTTGCTTCAGTCTCCTGAGTACCTGGAATTTCAGGTATGAGCCACTACACCCAGCTCAGTCCCAATTTTTATTGGTTTTTCAGTTTGTTTTGTTTCGTGGTACTACAAACTGAACTCAAGGCCTTTGCCCCGAGCTACATCCCCAGACTTGTAAGTGCTGGGATTACAGGCATGTGCTACCATGCTGGGCTTCAGTGACACCTTTTTTTTTTTTTTGGTCTTTTTTAAGACAGGGTCTTGCTATGTAGTTCAGGCTGTCCTTGAGCTCACTTTGTAGCCCAGGCTGGCCTCGAACTTGCAATGATCCTCCTGCCTCAGCCTCCTGAGTGCTGGGATTACAGGTGTGCACCACCATGCCCAGTGTTCAAGGGCACTATTTTTTTTTTTTTTTCTGGTAGTGGGAATTGAACTCAGGACCTTGAGCTTGCTAGGCAGGCACTTGTGCCACTGAGCTATATCCTTGGCCCCAAGGGCACTATTAAAGGAGATGTGTTTCTGGGAAAGCCCCAACGGTGACCACAGGGTCCAAGATGGCCATCCCTATATAGCAATCTGTGGCCTGAACGTTAGTCATTCTGTTAGCTACCTGTCGAGCACCTACAAAGCGCCAAGTGCGGTCTAGGCAGCAGGGACACCGCTGGGGACAAAAACAAGATCACTGGCTTCCAAGAACCGGAATTCTTGGTGCCAGCACGGATAGGAATGGACTTCGTTTTTTTTTTTCTCTGGTATGGGGAATCGAACTCACGACCTTGCTCTTGCCGGGCAGGCGCTGTGCCGCTGGGCTAAACCCCCAGCCCTAGGAATGGACTTCTACAGGACACAGAGCTGGAGTGGTGCTTAGCGTTAGGGTTCCTGCCCCAGCACTACAAGTAAAATGTAAAATAAAATAAAAGCGTCACAGGTGAGCTTTGCTGGGGGCGGGCAGGAGGCCTGGGCACCTGCTGATGCCACCCTTCTCTCGGCCCCGCTGAGAGCTGCCCACCTTCTCTGGGCCACCGCCACCCATGGCCGCCTCCTCGCTGTCCTGGAGTCTGCGGCGGTGGCAGCGGTGGATGCGCTCCTGTAGGGGCAGGAAGGGCCGAGGGGCTCCTCCTCCCCAGCCCGGCCGGCCTGCGCTCCGTCTGCAGGGACCTCCTGTCTGGACTCGGCTTCCTGTCCGGCCTGTCCTAGTCGGATCCAGCTCAGTCCACCCCTCCTCTCCTCGCCCAGACCGTCAGCGGGGCCAGGAGGCTTCCTCTCACCCGACCCTTGTTCTGCCTCCTGCAGCGCCTTCGCCCCTCCCTCCCGCTGCGCCCCAGGGGCCTCTCAGCCCAGCTTTCTCCCCGCCGGCCCATCCTTCCCGGGCCTTGGTGCTTAGACCGCGCTCAGCCTCCCTTGGCCTCCTCTAAGCACCAGGTGTTTTCTCACTCGGTGTCTGCAGGCTCGGAGCCCTGCTGTTGGGAGCCTGCGCTAGGCCTGCGGCCACAGTGACGCCTAACGTACAATTTCTCAGAGTCATGTCTGGAGTGAGGCCAGCCAGAGGTGCGCTCTTTGGAGAAATGTCCCCAGGTGGTGAAGGTGAGGCCTGTGCAGGCCAACATCTGCTCCTGCCCTGCTGGCTGCAGCGCCGTCCCTGTTTTAAGAGGTCCCATGCCCTTGACATCTGTGACTGCTCAGGCTCTCCCTCTGCCGGGGTCCTGGATCGCTGGGCTCCCCCTGGGCGAGCCCCGTCTGGAGTTTGAGCCCCTGGCCTGTGGCATCTGACTGACCCCTGCACGGCCAGGCCTGCTGCTCTGTGTGCTCCCCTCTTCCTGCTCACAGCCTCTGAGCTGCCGCTCCTCCCGATTCCCCTTCTCCAGAGGCAGCACCACTGTCATTCCCTCCCGCCCCCCTGCGGAGTGTGAGCCTCTGCCCAGGGTCCTCCTGACTCAGCAATCACTGCCTCCTCCTCAGGCACTGCCTCTTAAGGGCACAGGGCTCTGTCTGTCCGTGATAAGTCCCGAAAATGAGTCAGCGCTGAAAACCTTAGGACACCACGCTAGGCAAGAGCTCTGCCACGAACTTTATACCTTGATTCATTTTATGTTGTGGGATATGTTAATTCACACTGTGGGCTGATGCTTAATCTTTTTAAAAACTCTCTTTTAGCCAGGTGTGGTGGTGCACGCCTATAATCCCAGCACTCGGGAGGCTGAGGCAGGAGGATCATTGCGAGTTTGAGACCAGCCTGGGCTACAAAGTGAGCTCAAGGCCAGCCTGAACTACATAGTGAGACCCTGTCTCAAAAAGACAAAAAAAAAACCCAAAAAACAAAACTCTCTTTCTGTTTTGTTTTTGTGCTGGGGAGTGAACTCACGACATTGCAAGGCAAGCTCTCCACCACTGAGCCACATCCCCAGCCCCAGTTTTGTTTTGTGTTTTTGAGACAGGGTCTCCCTATGTCATGCAGGCTGGCCTTGAGCTCACCATGTAGCCACGCATAGGAAAACCCTGTCCCAAGTGTCTCCCCCGCAGTGCTGCTTGGCCACTCCAGCACCATCCAGCGGCGGACCCAGCCTCAGGCGCTCCCTGCTCAGCCTGGCCGGCTCGGGTCTCCCTCCTGGACAGCAAGGACAGAGTGGGATTTGAGCCTGTCCTTGGGCACTTCCTTGCAAACACCTTGCCGGGCAAGACTCTACTCCCTCCGTGCCCCACACCGGAGCCCCATCACGGTCCTGCACATACTGTCCCTTTCGCTCAGGACACTCTTTCCTCATCGACCTTTGATGAATTACAGGTTGTTCTCTGGGTTTCAGCTTGGACGTCACTTCCTCCTCCAAGCCTGTCTGAAGTCCTCAGGTCCTGGCCTGGTGCCTTCTGACCACACGGACCATGGTGGGCTGCAGTCACCTGTGTCCAGCATTAGCAAAGGACAGCGCATTCTTTAGCCATCCCTGTTCCTTTACATCGTGAGACCTGAGCCAGGGGGTCTGAGGGACGAGGCCCAGGCCCTGGGCTACCTCGTCCTGGGCTAGCGGAGCCAGCAGAGCTAGAGAGCGCTCTCAGGGAGGATCCCTCATGCTGGCAGCCAGCAGCCACTTCTGGATTCAGTGGCAGGAATGTCACCGCCTTCCTGGCCTACAGGTTGCCTGGGGTGGCCCCGAGTCGGGGAGAAGCCATGTCCCGCTGCCCCCTCCGGCTCCGGGCAGCAGATGCAAATGGAAGCCCTTTCCCGCTGCCTGTGTTTTCCTCTCTGCAACTATTTATTTGCTAGGAGTCTTCTACCAACTCTGAGCTTGACACACAGAGAAGACCCACACTTACCTGCTTTTAGGAAGGAACTTTGCCTTTTCCGGAGCTCAAGCCAGAGGCCAGGTGACTGCGCCGCGGGGAAGAGCAGGTTCAGGAGGCTGGCCAGGAGGAGCTGGTTCGTCCTTGGTGATGACGAAGCCCTCTTCTCCCTCTCCGAACCTTCAGACAGGCCGTGTTGAATCAAAGCTCAAAGAGCCTCCACACCTCTTAAGCCCGAGCTCGCAGGCCACAAGCAGGCGGCTGTTTAACTTGGTTGCTGGTGTGACTGTCAAAGTTCAGGCTGGAAGCGATTTGGCCAAGGGAGCGTGGGGCTGAAGGGAGATTCTCCTCCCACTCGGAGACCTGGAAGCCCGGGAGGTGGACAAACAAATGGAAATCAATGCAGTGGAAACACTTGTGTAAAACACTTGGTGCCCGAGCTCCTTTCGGCACCTGAGTCTCAGGTATTTCTTTCCCCCAGCGCTGGGGGTGGAACCCAGGGCTCTGCATGCTAAACAAGTGCTCCGCCCTGGCCCCCAGTTTTTAAACTGCAGCTAGTGGACACTGCAATGATCCCTAAGGCGCGCCCTGCGGGGACACAGGTTTGTTCATTCAGCGCCTCCGCCGTGGGAGCGCTGCCTGAGGTTTGCCACTCTCCCTCTCGCCAGCGCTACTCCTGAGCTGTGAAGTCAGCGCTGCAGAACTCAAGATTGGCTCAGGATGTCTGCCGGTTTCAGGGGGAAAGGGGCAACTGATTTGGGGCAGGAGGCTGGCTAAAATGTCAACGGAATTGTAAGAGCAGGGGCCGAGATAAACACACTCGCCTCTCTTTAGTGGGAAATGGTCTCATCTGGGGCAAGGGATGAGGTAGCAGGGGGAGAGTAAGGCTGGCAAACACTTTGCATCCGGGCGGGACACGACTTTGTCAGGCCAAGGACTAGGGAGAGACAGGGACCAGCCTTGGACAGACGTCAGAGTCGAAAGCCAGGTCCAGCTCCCAGCTCCCAGCCACTGCCTTCTCCCTAGGCAAACCACCCACTGTGGTGCTCTCCTCAGCCGAAGCACATGAGATACTTGCTCTGCGCTGAGGGTTAAATGACTGCTTTGGAACCGGTGTGAACCCTGTTTTTCTGCTTACGAGCTGTGACCTCAGTGTTGCCTTCGGAACCTGTTAGCCCATCAGATGGCACTCAGCCTGGGATGCAGGCCGCTGGGTGCAGGGCCAGGCCCATGAGAGGTGGCCGCTGCTGGACGTTTCCCGCTTTCTCCGGCAGGCAGTGGAGAGCTGACTCAGAGTGCCGGTGAATAAGGACAGGGAGAGGACAGTAATTTGGGTGAGGGATGAAATGTGAGCCCTGACACACAGGGAGAGATGAAAACGCCTCGTGGTTCCAGAGAGAAGCGGACGGGCTTGGCAGGCCTCACGCAGTAGGGACAGCAGGAGGACGCTGACCACCCCAGCTAGGACATCGGCTGTGTGCTAGGAGAGGGCAGGCAGAGCTTGGCTGATGGCCTGAGTTTAAAGTGGCCACTGCCGAAGAGGGGATGACTAATTGCTCAAGACACGGTGGAGGGGCTGGGGATTTAGCTCAGTGGCACAGCACCTGCCTGGCAAGTGCAAGGTTGTGAGTGCGATTCTCGGTACCAGAAGGAAAAAAAAAAAAAAGACACGGTGGAGCCTTTCTGTGCCCATCAAGGTGGTGACCGTGAGACACAAACACGACAAACGCTGATGTGGATGTGGAAAACTGGAGCCCTTGTGCAGAGCTGGAGGGCATGTAAAATGGTGCAGCTGCTGTGGAGAGCTGTGTGGCAGTTCCTCAAAGATTAGACTGAGAGGGGTGGGGATTTAGCTCAGTGGCATAGCACCTGCCTGGCAAGCGCAAGGTCATGAGTTCGATTCCCGGTACTGGGAAAAAAAAAAAAAAAAGATTAGACTGAGAATGACCATGGGATCCAGCAATCCCGCTTCTGAGTACAGATCCCAAAGAACCCAACACAAGAGAACTGAGGGTCTGGGATAGACACGCGCACACTCAGGTTCACAGCGGCATTATTCCGTTACTAAATGCTGGAAGTTGCCCAAGTGCCCTGCAGTGGACCATTACTCGGCCTTAAAAAGGAAGGGAACTCTGCCACCTGCTATGGCGTGGATGAGCCTACAGGACACTGCGAGGCCCAAAGGACAAACACTATGACTCCACTTACCTGTGGGCACTCAGAACGGTCAAACTCAGAGACAAACAGTGGGAAAAAGGTGACGAGTCTCCGGGAAAGTGGGAGGGTCAGTTTAAAAGACGCAGAGTGTCAGCTGGGGAGCAGGAACACATTCTGGAGATGGATGGGTGCACTACATGTCCCTGAAATGTTACAGTGGGAAATTTTATATTACGCGTCTTTTACCACCATGATAAAAGTGGGCCAGAGGTATAGCCTGCTGGCTGAGCTATCGTGTGCCTATCACATGTGCAAGCCACCCTCAGAATAAATACATACAAGGAAGCAAAGTGAGCCATGAAGTGAAGGGGTCACATTTTGGTTTAAACTGGTGGCATGGGGGGACACAGGAGAGTTACCACAATTAATACAAATTTTACTTTATTTTTGGTACCGGGAATTGAACTCATGACCTCAGGCTTGCCAGGCAAGCACTTATGCTGCTGAGCTACATCCGCGGCCCATAAAAATTTTAATAGTACAGTTAAGAAGGGACTCTTTTTTGGGGCAGTACTAGGGATCAAACTCAGCGGTGCTGTACCTCTGAACTAGGTATATCCCCAGCCCTTTTTGAGACAGGGTCTGACTAAATTGCCTAGGCTGGGCTTGAACTTGTGATCCCCAGCGCCTAAAGTAAATACAACAGCAGCAGACCAAACTGAGCACAGAAGAATGGCAGCAGAGCACGCAGGTGGCAAGTCTAGTAGTAATCTGGAAAAGGTGACCAAAAGCACGGCAAAGGAAAGGGAGCCATAAACTGGGCGGGGAGGCGCACGCCAGTGATCCCAGCGCTCCGGAGGTGGACGCAGGAGGGTTGCAACTTTAAGTCCAGCCTGCACAACTTAGTGACTTATGAAGATCCTGCCTCAAATAAAAAACGGAAAGGGCTGGAGATGTAGCTCAGTGTGAAGGCCCTGGGATCAAGCAGTGGACTGGAATCCAAAGCAAAAGAGAGTGTCAGCTTTGGGGACAGGGATGTTACTCTTACTGGCAGGAATTTATTCTTTTCTTTTTCTTGGCTCTTTTGAGACAGGGTCTCGCTGTGTAGTTCAGGCTGGCCTTGAACTCACTATGTAGCCCAGGCTGGCCTGGAGTTCATGGTGATCCTCCTGCCTCAGCCTCCTGAGCGCTGGGACTATAGGTGTGTGTCACTGAGCCAGGCTAGGAAATCTTAAAAGACAGAAAAATTTGAGAAGAGTTAAGATTTGGAAGAGCTTATGAGAGAATGATATAGCAAGTGGCCTCCCTCATTAAATGGCACAGCCTTCCTGCTCCCGTCTTTTGGCACCTCTTAGAAACGGAAAGGCTCAGGCCCTCCCCAGGCCATGACAAGCACTGTCGAGCTTCTGAGGCACTGTTCTGAGCAGTAGTTTACAGTGTGGACTGCGCAGAATAATTTACCTGGGAAGCTTTAAAAAATCTTGATGCCCCTGGTGGACTACCAATAAAAACCATGCATTTTTGGGGCAGGGCATCAGGTAGCTGGTATTTTTTTTTTGTTTTTTTTTCTTTTAAAGCCAAGACAACCCTCTGAGGCAGCCTAGATTGACAATCACTGGCTAGGACATGGCAAAGCCAAACATAGCTTGCTGAAATTTTATTGCTTGAACTACACCACAACTGTGGTGTAGTTCAATCAAGCAGGCACTTTTTTTTTTGTACTGGGAATCGAACTCAGGACCTTGCGCTTGCCAGGGAGGTGCTTGTGCCACTGAGCTATATCCCTGGCCCTGTAGTTCAATCAATAAGGACCAGGTTGTCCTCACTGTTCACAGGAATAAGGACCAGGTTGTCAGGCAGCACAGAGCAACAGGCACAGGACGGTGGACGGAGCTGGCCAGCTATGTTTAGATTGGCAAAAACCTCTGGCAGTGCAGCAGATGGCCACAGAAAGCAGACCCAGGGTGAGAGCGGACAGAAAAGCGGAAGGACCCAGGTGGGGCAGCCTGGAAGGCTGCAGAGGCGTGAAGGCAGGAGGAGGGAACCTCTCAACAATGTAGCCATTCTTGTGCTGCGCTCCTTCCCCAGATACCCAGTAAAGAGACCCCATTACCTTTATTCCCAGCAGCATGGGGGTGAATGGTCTAGTTTATCAGATGCAGTGCTATGCATCAGGTTTCAGTGAGACACCCTGCTCAGGTCAGGTTTAAGGAATGAGCACAAAAGCCAGGCCATTCCCCAGGTTTATGTTAAACTGTAAGGCTCATTTGAACCAAAGGGCTTGTTACCACAGGTTCCTGGGTCCTACGTGTCTGCTCGAGCAGGCGTGAGGAGGGATGTCTTAAAGTAGCGGGGATGGGGATAAGACAGGGTTTTCTATGCAAATTCAGGCTGGCCTTGAGCTCACTATGTGGCTCAGACTGGCTTTGAATTTGTAGTCTTTCTGCCTCAGTCTCCAGAGTGCTGGGGTTACAGCTGTGTGCCACCTCGCCCAGCTCAAGAATGTGAATTTCTAAGAAATTCCCAAGTGATGTTGATGCTGCACGTCCAGGATTACATTTTGACAACCACAACAGATCATAGAGTCACAAAGGGTTAAGGGAGCAGGGACAGGTACATCACTTGGACCACCATCAATTCTGTGGTGCATGCCTGTAATCCCAGCACTCGGGAGGCTGAGGCAGGAAGATCCTTGCGAGTTTGAGACCAGCCTGGGCTACAAAGTGAGCTCAAGGCCAGCCTGAACTGCATAGGGAGACCCTGTCTCAAAAAGACCAAAAAGGGCTGGGGA
>NW_004955454.1:5609099-5649672 GCF_000276665.1 Chinchilla lanigera | reverse complement strand
AAAAAGACCAAAAAAAACCACCTCCGGTTCTACAGGTCTATGTCAAATCTCCAGGAGATGTTCCTTATATACTATATTGGATGTCATAATTATTGGTAGCTGAAACTTTTGAATTGTCATCATCATTTTAGGTTAGCTTAATTAAAAACAAGACTAAGAGTAAAAGTGCTGCTGGAACTGAACATTTCCTGTCAGGCTTGTGCACTAAGCTCTGTCCAATTAAATTGATTAGAGGGAACAGAAAATCATTCCTTAATTTAGTACTCTATGCACTGTACTCTAGCACCTCACTGCATTCCAGATTTTCTGCAACTTGCATTTTTTCTGTCTTCATTATGAACTCTGAACAGAGGCAGCTATTTTTCTGCTTTTGTATTCTAGTTACCCAGGCGAAGTGCCAGGCATGCTGTGGGTATTTAGTAAGTACAGTCCATCCTTTGTGCCCATGGCTTCTGCACCTAGAGATTCAGCTGTGACCCGAAAATGTTTGAAAAACAGCAAGTTCCATTGTACTGAACATCCACGGACAACATTTACATTGCCATATGATAAGTAATCTTGACATTAAAGTACACACTGGAGGATGGGAACAGGTTATATGCAAACACTATGGCATTACATATAAGGGACCTGAGCATCTGTGGATTGCAGGCATCTAGGACGAATTCCTGAGATACTGAGGGACAACAGTACTCACTGAAAGCTTGACTGCAAGTTAGTCCATCATCATCTTAGTCCTTGGTGCATTCCCAGGCCAGGCTTCACTTTGATCTTCTTTGCCTTCCCCCTAAAAAGTCAAATCCGTTCTCAAAGCAAACCCATGCATGCAATCCAAGGACCTAGCTCCATTTCAAAAAATGTGTCCAGCTTTAACAGGCTGGGATAGGGCAACTGATCCCTGTCATTTGCTGTAGAGAATGAGGTTCGAGTCAGGATTCTAGGAGCAAGCGGTGGCTGTCCAACCCTGAAACGGCCTCCAGGGCACCTGCATTGCTATGCTTGTCAGGGATGCGGAGGGGGTGGCTTTCTGCACACAGTAGCCTGGTCTGGGCACTTTCCAGCTGCCTTCTTGGCTAGTGTCAGTCTACTTTGCATTGAAGGGTTTGCAAAAATTGCCTAAGAAAACTAAAAGAGTGAGGGGCTGGGGATTTAGCTCAGCGGCACAGCACCTGCCTGGCCAGCATGAGGTCGTGAGTTCGATTCCTGGTACTGGACGCCCCCCCCCCCCAAAAAAAACTAAAGGAGTGAGCCTGGGTAGCAGAAACGGGACTGAAACAAACGCCTGACTGTCCTTCTAGAAACCCAAGGGAAGGCCAAGGGGCGGGGAAAACAGACCTGCAGGGCCAAGAACAGACTGTGGTGGGGCGCTGGCTGCAAGGACTTCGAGGCTGTGCACAGTGTGGACACTCAGAGCTCTGTCTCTTACAGCCGAGCTGGCAGAGAACCCGGCCGCCCAGGGGGAAGGAGAGTTGGTGGCCTTCCTGCCAGAGGCACCTCTTGCATAACAACTTTATGCCACAGGCCACTCAACTCTCCAGCAGCCCCCAGGGAGGATGACCTCCAAACTGCCCAGCCCAGCGGCACGCACGGTGTGGGGGTTACGGTAAAACTGCAAGGAGAGGAGCTACTTGTTCAGAACATTACAGTGCCCTCCCAGTAAGGGCGTGTTTGGGGACGCTCATCTTTAAGAAGCCCCTTCGGATATGTTCAAATGTCAAAACGTAAAGGTGACTTAGGGTTTTGGGACACATCCCCAGTAGTGTCAGCTTCTGTTCTTCCCTAAATCTCACCCCGATCTTTCTCCTGGTTGTTTTATGAAGAAGCTCCTGGTCTGGGATAATCTTTGTGTAAGATGTTACCTACAAGGGTTAACAAGTAAATGTCAAAAGATAACTCGGGTTTCCTATGATTTTTTTTCCCTAATGATTCTTAAAGTTGATTTTTGTTTTGGAAATTATATGTATTTGTAACTAATGTAAAAATGTGTGACATTTCATAGAACTGCTTTTTATGGAAGAATAACTGAGCCGAGAACAGTTTTAAAGCAGCAGTTGGATGGAATTCTCCAAGAGTGCACCAATAGGGACAACTTGACACCAAACAATTGAACACCAAAAAATGTAATTGCTGCTGGGCGTGGTGGAGCACGCCTGTAGTCCCAGCACTCAGGAGGCTGAGGCAGATCTTGTGAGTTCAAGGTCAGCTTGGGCTACAAAGAGAGTTCAAGACCAGCCTGAACTGCATAGTGAGTACCTGTCTCAAAAAAAAGTCATTGCCTTAGAAAGTGATAAAACCACATTTTTTTGTTTGTTTCTTTGTTTGCTTCCTTGCTTTGGTTTTTTTGAGCCAGGGTCTGGGAATGTACTTCAGGCTGACCTAGAACTCACAGCAATCCTCCTGCTTCAGCTTCCCAAGTGCTGAGGTTAACCATGCCTGACTTCAAACCAACTGTGAACATGGTGCTATTTGTGGTTGGACTTTTTTTTTTTTTTTTTTTTTTTCTCCGGTACCGGGAACTGAACTCACGACCTTGCGCTTGCCAGGCAGGCGCTTTTGCCACTGAGCTAAATCCCCAGCCCCATGTGGTTGGACTTTTATGGCACAAAGGTTAGTAGTTTACAAGGTTAATTCTTTGAGCATTAAACAGGCCAGGAGCTTTGGTGTCTTAAGACTACAGCTAACTAAAGCATGTGTCTCTAGCACCTTCCTTTACCCAACCTGTAATAAAAAACTTCCCAGGAATGAGAAATGAAAAATTTAAAAAAATCTGGGCAGGTATGAAAGCACCTTTCTTAATTTATAGCTCTTACTTCAGGCCACTTAACAGACAGCTCCACCTGGAGCTCCCATCATCAACCGCATTCTGCCTGCCCTGCCAACCCTACTCTGGAAGGAGCTCCAAGTCACTGTAGCACATGGATGACACATTCACTAGCAATGCACACATGGCCCAGGTGGTGGTGGGATGCATGGGGGGGGCGGTTTGACAGCAGCAGTTGTGTATTATTTCATTCTTGACATGGTTTAGCACTGTCCACTGATTCCTGTTTTAATCTCTTGGGTGACCTTGTATTGTTATATGCCCTGCAGTGGGCTGTCACCCAGATTTTTTTTTAGTTTTTTTAGTTTTGGTGGTACTAGCGATTGAATCCAGAGCCTCTGCACTGAGCTACATCTCGAGCCTTTTATTATTTTGAGTTGTGCAGACTGGGCAATCCTCCTGCCTCGCTCTGAGTGCTGGGATTACAGGGATGCGCCACTACGTCCTCTCCTCCCCAGACCCTGGTCCTTGAGGTGTCAGGACTGAGGTACCGCATTATGGCCTATTTCAAAGCCTTATCCTCACGGCAGAGTCTGAGCTTGCATTGCCCTGCTGATAGAAGGGACACATGGACACACACCAGTCTTGCTACTTTAAGAATGTACTTTATACAAAATAACCAGTTCATATGGAAATAAATCTACAGACCTCCAAGGTTCAAAAGCTTTTTAAAAAGTTCTTTTAACAAATTATCCAATACACAATATTGAACTAACTATTGAGGTAAGTGTCGCTCTCAGTGAAACAGGGACTCAGCAGACCACCACAAAATATACATAATATAAAAATAAATAGGGTTGCCCTTTCCAGTACTGGCCAGGAAGGTTCACAGGGCTCTGGGCTCGCGCAGCAGGGGCTGACTGCCTAATGCTGAGCGCCGCAGGCTGCTGGAGCCTGGGGGAGCCCCAGGAGCGGCAGCAATGCAGGCGAGTGAGGTACCTGGGCTCCGCTGGGGAGAGAAGGGGCCGCATTGTCTACCCATGGGCATCAGCACTTTAATAACTTAACATCCATACCTCTGTTCCCACCCACCCAACGCTCCCCCCAAAAATGCGTAGGACAATTAGCCTGTTATCTGGTCAGAATGAGAGGAAGAGACTGGGTACAAAGTTCAATTCCAGCAGGAGGCAGGCCCTGCATGTGAGCAGGCGTCAGGCACAGGGGATTACACCCAGCCTGCAGAAAAGCTGTCACGGATCATCTGAGCCTAGATGCAGTGAGGCTCACCCAACTCTGCTTTCCAGAGGGTGCAGAGGAAAGCTCTGGGTCTTAAGGCTGCACTGTAGAGCTGGGAGCTATGTCTTCTCACCCAGTTAAACCCAACCCCATAAATAGTTCCTCACAACAAACAACCACCTCCACGCTCAGCCCCCACTGCAACTGTCCAAAGAGCTAGCTGTCGGGGCAGGACCGCCCCAGCACCCCAGGCCTGAACACTACACCACTCACTGGAAAAAGAGCTGACTTCTCTGATGTGGGCCTGAGGAGAACCTGGCCAGCGGGTGAAATGACCAACAGACAAACACAAAAGGGAAAATAATGCTAGAAAACCCCTTGTCTTTATTTCTTGGAAAATCAAGGCCGTCACAAACCCTATCAGGATTCTGATACTATCGAACTGTTTTTGCCTTAAGACTCTTGAGTAGACTCCTATGTCATTTCAAATTATTATTATTATTATTTTTTTTTTGTCTTTTTGAGAGAGGGTCTTGCTAAGCAGTTCAGGCTGACCTTGAGCTCACTTTGTAGTCCAAGCTGGCCTCCAACTCGCAAGGATCCTCCTGCCTCAGCCTCCCGAGTGCTGGGATTACAGGTGTGCGCCACCATGCCCAGCTCAAATTAGCTTTTAAGAACAATATATTTATAAATTTGAACTTCCATTAAAAAGTTTGGGGGGAAATGTTCAACCACATGGCATGAACTAAAAGAATAAATAAGTTGTAAGGCTGTTGTGGCAATATATTGTTTTGGCTTTTTGAGATAGGGTCTTGCCATGTGGCCCAGGGCTGCCTCAAACTCGGGAGCTATCCTCTTGCATCAGCCTCTCAAGTGCTGGGATTACTACACCCACCTATGACACCGATATTGGGATTTTTGTGTGTTTGGGACAGCATTCAGCATACCCTGTGATAACAGCCGGAATTAGCTAAACAATAATCTCATGACATATAAATGCCATGGAATAATGCCACTAAGTGGTTAGTCCTGAGAAGTACTTCTAAGAGGAAGGTGAGAATGAATTGACATTTTATGCTCAACTTTGCCATGTGCAGTGGCGTACCCCCTAGCACTCAGGAGTTCGAGGCCAATCTGAATTACACAGCAAGACCCTGTCTCAGAAAACCAAAATGAATAAAATAAGACAAAAACTAAGCTTTTGGGCTGGGGATATAGCTCAGTGGCACAAGTGCCTCCCTGGCAAACGCAAGGTCCTGAGTTTGATTCCCGGTACCCAAACCAAAAACAACCCCTAAGCTTTGATAGAACTAAGACTCCCAGAGTTAGGGTCGTCTAGGCACTCAGGAAGATGAGCAGGAGGACTCACAGTCTGAGAGCTGTCAGAGACAAACGGGAACACAAGTGCTGCCAAAGAGCACACAGGCTCTGCCAGAACAGCTAACAACATGACCCCGATACAGGGAAAAGCGTTCGGTTTTCTTTTTTCTCTGAGACATGGTCTTGCTCTGTAATTCAGGCTGGCCTCAAATTCAGTGATCTTCCTGCCTCAGCCTCTGGGATTACAGGCATATACCACCAAACCCGGCTCCATTTTATTTCTAACAAGTGGAAATGGAAATTTTATGACCCCCCACCCTCCACAGTAATGAGGACTGAACCCAGGGTCTTTGCACTGAGCTCCATTGCTGACCCTTGAGAGAGGGTATTGCGAAGTCACCCTCAACCTCCCAAAATGCTGGGATTGTAGACATGTATCACTACACATGGCTAATTCTGCATACTTTGTCCTTAAATAGTCTCTACCTTTGTCTACTTTAAACAAATTTTAGCCAATAGCTTCTGCTGATTTATGTTTCTGGTGGAGAACCCCTGGCCTTGTACGGACTAGGCTAGGGCCCTACTACTGAGCTAGTACAGCCAACTCTTCTATTTTTTTAATGGACAGGTTTCAGAAGGGAAATAAAACCAGGAATCTTCCAAAAGGATCTACTTCTCTTTCTGGATCTTTTATTCCCTCTTCAGCCTTGAAACAGTTTCTAGCTTACTAACAAATCTAATCAGGTCAAAAAGTCATGCATGTTAAATCAACCAGGAGTGGGAGTATCTCAGCCATGCCCTGCTGGGGACCACAGACAGGCAGCACACTTGAGAAGATGACAGATCTACAAGATCTTGACGTCTGTCTAGCCTGAGAGCAAAGCAGCAAGGACACCCTTACATACTATTTTCTAGTTACTTAATCACATAACACCTTCCCTATGGAGAAGATGGCAAATGCACTTGCATCTGCTTTAAGACATTGCTGTGCTTAAGACACTTGGAAAGAGAAGTGCTAGAGGAAGACAGGAGAACAAAAGATCTTGATTAGTGGTGAGTGGACGAGGGGGTCACAGCAGCTCAGGTCCTGTTTCTGAGGTCTGGCACCTTCAGGCAGCTCTTTGCAGATCTGCGCTTCAAAGACCAACGAAGGCTGCGTCTATGATGATGAAGATGAAGCATCAGGCCCTGTGATGATCAAAATCTCACCCAGGAGGCAAAAGGCTGACCACTTTGCTATTGCTTTTGTTCACAGTGTTATAACATAGTAGTTCAGCTTCCTATTGCTCTTAGTATTTTCTCCTCAACCTAAACCAAGAAGGGAGATTAAGGATAAAGGAATTTACCCCTTCCACCCCCTGCATTGTTCACTGCATTTCTGTAGCAACAGGTACCTGGGGTGGGGTGGGGGGCTCTGGAAGAGTGAGGAGGAAGGAATCTCAGCAGTGAGCATGTGGCAACCGCTCCAGGTTAGCAACATGGAAGTAAGAGGCCCTGCGGTTATTGTGTCCCCACAGAGAAGCCAAGGCCTCTCCTTTGTTGGCGGCAGAATGCCCCTGCTCTGAACTCAAACGTCTAACAAGTCTAACTGGCCCTCATCCGCTGTTCATTCTTTCTCCTTGTTTTTTGCATCAACATAGAAACAGAAGCAGTCACACTCTGACCGAGTTAGCTCAGGAGCCTAAGGGCAGAGGAGATCCACCCACAAATCTTCTGACCTCTGCTTACTCTTCTCAACGAGACTGTGCCAGTCCTTCCTAGTCTGACACGATTTAGGATCCAATGAAAATTCAGCCTGACAACTCCGTCCACTTGGAAACACACCAAATTTAAACTGAAAGTCTGTTAGAGAAAAAGTCATACTTTTGTGTACCGTACTTCCAAGACATCTATTTTTTATCTCTGTTCAACTTGACACCGGTTGGGCTCTAAGCAACAGCCTCAGGACAATAAGCATTCACTAGCTGGTATGAATTCCCTTCTACTGGAGTGGGAGTCTTGGTTCATACTCTGTATCCTGGATGTGCAACCTATTTCCCTTCCCTCTGATCACACAGGTATAGCAGACTGTTAACCAGAGGATAACAGAAATGGAGATGAAGGGTGACAACGAACCCTCTCGCAGTTAACTTTTTAAAAATCTAAAACAGATATTTTATGAAGACTTTTCTATGATCACAAAAGCATATTTTAAAATATGCTATTCTTTGAAAAGACCTGCACCTGTAGGATGTTCTTAGTTTTTTCTTTGTGGCATATTCAAAAGTTTAAATGTGGGTCCTAACTTTGGTGACATATCAAACAAAACAGAGAACAGTAAACAGAGGGAATCCAGTGTAATTCACTTCTAAAACAATAATAAAGTAATTTAATACTGGAAAATTGTCTCCTATGACTGATACGACAAATGATTTCCAAGAACCTGTCCTTGACAGCTATTTTAAATCACTGTGACTGATTTTACTATGATTCACTTAAAACTGAGTAACTAGAGACACTGCAATATTGCTAAATTCAAACTGTGAATCTATAGAATACATTTTCCCTATTCAAACCTGTGCAATTCCTTTATTGAGACTAACATATACAAACCTGAGTAGTCACTTTCACAAAATGTGATTTGTGCCAGAAAGCTTTGTGTGATGCCTTCTAGATCACAGTCCTAACAGGCCTGCGAAGAGGGTGATTTTATCTTCTAAGTATAACACTCTAGTGATCCCAATTCCTGATACTGGTTTGCAGGTATCTGGTGAGGCTGGTGGCAAAATCAGGAAGGGACACCGTTTCCCAAGTCCAGGACTTGGGTCACCAGAGCGAGAGCAGCCTGTCTCCTGGGGTGAAGCTCCAGTGGGCCACATGAGAGTGCTCTGCCTCAAACTGAAAGACAGAATGGGAGGGTGACAAGTCAACTGTACTCTGAGGCCAACTGGAAGGAAGTCCTTTGGCTGTTCGAGGCTGGCCAACACACTAAGCAAACAGACAGTGGCAGATGACAAGGTAAGACGCTGCCTACCCCCTTGGCCAGCTCCTCAAAGCGTTCAGTGTGACATGATTGTAAACACAGACCACTCCAGTGCTGTGTGCCCACCACAGTTGGGACTCCCATCTCTTCCACGTCCCCTCCCACCCTCCCCACTTTATGTACAATACATTCACCACCAACAAAAATTATTTTAAAAGGCAACATGAAAATTCTGTAAACTGGACCCAGCTCCAAAAACATTAATACTACAAGTAGTCCCTTCCCCGAAGATATACCTGAGATTAGCTGCTCATGAAAGGTTAAAAGCACCACTCCATGCCCACTAGGCCCCCTCCCAGTACAAAGTGATTTCCCTGAACAAGTCGCAAGATTTGGAAAAGTCAGTGTGGACTCCAGGTCCATTTGTTCTTTCCAACTGTGTCAGCCAGTGCAAGCAGCCTGCTGGCCTGGGGCAGCTGCAAGCTGCAAGTCTGTCGTCTGTGGAGTGTGCTTCAAAGGCCGGAGAGTGGCTCCAGTTCCGGGTGGCAAGGTGTGATTCACGTGAAGGTGTGGAGTAGGGTGACAGGAGGAGAGTTGGGCAAGGTCACCACCAAATCCTCAGTGTGCTGTTTTCTTCATATGCAGCTTTTCCATTCCCTTGGGGGCTGTTTCCTCCTTGAACTAGCTCTGAGGAAAACACAGAATAACTTTTTTTCACAAAAAATTAAAAATTGTACTAAAGGGGCTAGAGATGCAGCTCAGTGATAGAGCACTTGTCCTAGCATGCACGAAGCCCTGGATGCTACAAAAATTAAGTCAAAGAGCTGCACATGTGCTCACCTACATGGCTAGTTTTTCCTAGAGTGAAGGCTTGTGGGAGCTGGATCCCAGAATTACGACTCCAGCCCACTGATGGCACACCTTTCAGAGACGTGCCCAAAGTGCAACCCAAACCCATTTATCCCACAGTGCCAGCATAGCAATTAAACCTGAGTACTGAGGTTTGAGTTAAAAAAGAAAAGAAAAAAAAAGAAAAGAACTCACACATTAGCATCTTTTGTCTTAAAAGATAAAACAGGCTTGCCACCAGTGCACCCACCACGTAGCAGATGGAGGACTTCTGCTTATTAGGAAATGCTGCCCCTGCTCACGGGGCCTCATGGGACCAGGGAAGGCACTACACGAGTCACTGCGGCCAGCAGCCTCAGCGTAGTACCTGGCAGAGGCAGCTCTCAAAGGTAGCCACTCTGACTTCAACCTTAACTGACCCAGCTCTCAAGTGAACAGGTGAGAAGGCTAAGACAGACCAGGACTGCGGCAGAAGAAAGGGGGGCAGGCAGATCAGAAAAAACGAGGCTTAAATAAACACTGGTACAGCAGGTCACTGTGTCAACAACAGGAAAAAAAGCCAGGTAGAGAACAGTAGAGAAGCTTCCTCTGAGGCCTCTGCAGTGGTCTCTCTGGGTGTGGAGGATGACTGCAGGGCCTCAGGGACTGCTTTCATCTGGGTGCCTACAGTACCTGAAGCACTTTTCAGGAAAAGTTCCTGTATTAACAGAATACCTTAAAACATCCTCTCAGGGGCCGGAGGTAAAGCTCATGGGTAGAGCCCTTGCCTGGCGAGCACAACCCTGGGTTCAATCCTCACGACTGCAATAGTAAACAGGCAGGCAGGCAGTCAGGCAGGCAGGCAGGCAAGCTATTCTTAGCCCAGCAGGGTGGTCCTGGCCAGGCTGAGAGTCCTCATCTGAACTGCTCTGAGATTCAAAGCTTTTTTTGTGTTGTTGTTAAGACAACACTCAAAAAGTTTCACATTTTGGAGTGTTTCAGATTTCCTGATTAGGCACGCAGATTAGGCAAAGTCTATGCAAAATATTCCAAAATCTGAACATATCTGAAACACTTTGGGGTCCCAGGCTTCAGAGAATTGATACTCAAACTATATTTAAGCCCTACACCCGGAGCAGTAAGAAAAGCTCTAATTTGCAGCAATTCTTACCTGATCCAGAGGAAGCGTTGGGGGTTTATGCGGTGGTAGCTGTTCTGGTGATGCCGCCGGTGCTGGGGTCTTTGGGAATGAGGGCAGAGACTGGATTGGATGCATGTGCACCCTATAGCCATAAGAAGGGAACAGTTAACAGTTAGTGAAGACATACTCATTACAAAGGAAAACATTTTAATTGTGAAGACCTTGCCTTAGTTATCCAGGTGACGTAGCCTGGGCTCATCAGTACCAGGACAACATTGTGCTTTCTGGTGTAATGCAACGGGAAGTATCCAAGCGTGAGCAAACAATGGGACACATCTACCACCCGGGGCACTCTGCATGAGAACCGGCCTACTCTTTGAAAATTGAAAGACAGGACAACTGCTATAAATTAAGGAGGCCAAACAGAAATAACCGAAAATAAATTCATGAGCCTTGGGATACAGATCAGAAACAAATCAAAGGAGAAAATCATATCTCTAAGAGATGTTTAAGGCACAATTAGGGAAATTTAAATGAAGACTATATATTAGGGACTGCTGTGTTAACTTGGTTATGCTAACAGTTTTGAGACTGTACCCTCATTCTTATGAGATGCCTACTGGGGCCTTTTAGGGATTAAGACTGTGATGATTGCAATTTAAATGGTTTAGAAAAAAAAGGTAAAGTAATAAAATATACACACATACTCAGAGACATATAAAGCAAATATGGCACTGGGCATGGTGGTGCATGCCTGTAATCCCAGCACTCAGGAGAGGAGGCTGAGGCAACAAGATCCCCAGGAGTTTGTTGCTAGCCTGAACTGCACAGTGAAACCGTCTCAAAAAGATGAAAAAAAAAAAAAAAAAGGCCCAAATATGGCAAAACTTTAGTTGGGGGAAGACAGCCTGGTGGGGAGATAGAATGGCAGTGGGGAGAGGCACAAAGGACTTTAAATTGAAGGGTACTGGTTTAATGCTTAGACTTCACTGATTGTTTACTTGTGCCTGTGTGTGTTGCTGGGAATGGAACCCAGGGTCTTGCACATGTCAGGCAAGTGCTCTATCAACGCAGCCCCACAATCCTTTATATTCTTTTATTTTGAAACAGAATCTTACTAAGGAACCTACACTGGCCTTAAACTTGTGACCCTCCTGGCTCAAACTCCTGAGTACCTACCACTACACGCATGATTGCAACTGGCTGAACGTTTTCTTTTCTTGAGACAGGGTGTCGCTACATAGTTCAGGCATAGTGAACACCTCCCTTATACATGCCCGGCCTGGAATACTCTAATTCAGCTGCACATTACCACATCAATCCAGGCCTGCAAGGGTTGGGCCCTGTGATGGGAGGGAAGTCAGCAATATTGCATCCTCAGCATTTCCCCCCCAGGAAATGAACTCACTATGTAGCCCGTGCTGGACTTGAACTAGTGGCAGTCCTCCCTCAGACTCCAGGGTGAACATCTCTTATACATTATTAATTTGAAGTTTTCCTTCACGGCAGATTCTTTTCCTGTGTCCCCCTTTTGGGTGTGTGTGCGCGGGGGTGATGAGACTCTTGTGCATGTAAGGAAGCACCGCAGGACCCAGCCCTCCCAGATTCCTGAAAATGACCATGAACCCGGAATGGGAGAATTTCACTCATTTCATTTCTGGACAGATCTAATTTTTTCACTCAGTGAAGAGGAACAGAAAGGGATGTACATGTGCTGGCGAAGTGAGCACAAGGGACAGAAAGAGATGAAGAGTAAACTTTACTATTGCATTCTCTACTTCCTAGTTAGACCCATTTTACCTTGGCTGGTGTCAATGTAACTCAGCAGAAACTTGTAACAGCTTCTGCCTATAGAAGCCAAATTGTGGCTATCAGGTTTCCAATGTCAAAATCGGTGTGTGAGATGCCATTTGAAATCACAGGAGGAAATAATTAAGCACTAAGTGGAAATTCATTTTCACCAGGGGAAAAATATCAAAGACAAATTTTTTTTTTTTTTGGTCTTTTTGACACAGGGTCTCACTATGCAGTTCAGGCTGGTCTTGAGCTCACTTTGTAGCCCAGGCTGGCCTCGAATTCACAATCCTCCTGCCTCAGCCTCCCGAGTGCTGAGATTACAGGTGTGCGCCACCATGCCTGGCTAAAATTGGGTTCTAAAAGAGAAATGTAACATTTCTACCAAGGCACCATCATCAACTCACATGCTTTTTGTGGCTCTAGAGTGTTAGAGTTTATCTTCCTTCCTAAGGCTATTTTTATTTTATTTTTTGGTCTTTTTTTTTGGTCTATTTTGAGACAGGGTCTCACTATGCAGTTCAGGCTGGCCTTGAGCTCACTTTATAGCCCAGGCCAGTCTCGAACTCGCAACGATCCTCCTGCCTCAGCCTCCCAAGTGCTGGGATGACAGGTGTGCACCACCACGCCTGGCTTATTTTTATTTTTAAAATTAACGTGCTAGCTTGGTTGATGGCACATGCCTACAATCTCAGAACTCAGGAAGCTGAGGCAGAAAGATAGCCAGAGGTTTGAGGCCAGCCTGAACTACATAGTGTGAGACCCCATCTTTAAAAAAAAAAAAAAAATTTAATGTGTTGTTTTTTCAACAGAAACAATGAAACAAATCTTACCCTGATGGTCTGTACATTTCCTGGAAAGGCCCCCTTATTCCACTTCCAGTGCCAATCTGCTCCATCATTACAGCTTGAAAGTGCCCCAGGCCCTCTTCTTGGCAGCGATAGAGGGGGCCCTCCTGAGAGAGGCCATTAGCTTGGGTGGCCACTGCATGGTGAGGTGGGTGGACAGCCACTGGGGAGGAGTATGCGCGGGGCGGAAAATGACTGGCTGGTCGCTGAGGTGTGTAAGGAGGCCCCGTCTGCAGCATCACACCATGGGGAGGGAAAGCAGGTGAACTGAAACCCATCCCTGAACTCAGAGGCGGTGGAGGAGTTCCATAAAGATATTCATTGGCTGACAATGAACTCTGTCGCTTCGTAGCTGCATTATGGTTGTCTAGGTCTAAAAATTCTTTGGGACTCTCTGGCCTCTCCACAGATTCATCCGGCTTTTCTTCCTCTGAACCAGGATTCTGACCGTCTGCTGGAACGACTTTAGCGGCCACTGCATGTGTTCGAGTTGGGGAGGTTAAGGAGGCACTCAGAGTCTCACAGCCTTGCAGATCAGCCACAGCATTCCTATCTAAGAGGGATCGCTGGGGGGGAGGGTGACCTGCTGGGGGCCCACCTGCACTTCCCTGGGGATGGAGAGGTCGTTGCCAGTCAGAAAAGCCCTGCGGACATGTGTAGTAAGGAGTTCGCTGGTAGTGAGGATAGGAAGGCTGCGGGGGTGGCTGGTAGGAGTACCTCACTCCTTGAGGGGGCCGGTACCGGGGAAAGACTCCAGGATGAGGACTGGCAGACTGAAAGCTCCTGGGGGGGAAATGCTGAGGATGCGATATTGCTGACTTCCCTCCCATCACAGGGCCCAACCCTTGCAGGCCTGGATTGATGTGGTAATGTGCAGCTGAATTAGAGTATTCCAGGCCGGGCATGTACAAGGGGGAAAACTGGCTTACAGTGCCTGCCATCAAACTGGGGTCTGCGCACGGGGGTGTAGCTGTGTTCTGCCCCGTACACGGAATGGTCTCCTGCAGTATGCTGCCTCTGGGGCAGAGTGGCTTTTCTGAACCACTGCCAAGGCCCTTCCCCTCGGACCCACAAGGCGATGCTTCGCCAATGACTCCATTTTCAGGCAAAGGCCCTCTGCCTGCTGCTGCAGAGAGGTCTCTCATACAGCTCTGGGGAGCTGGGCTGGGGCAGCTGCTGCCTGAGGGCCAAGTCGTTTTGCTCTGCGCTGTTTTACAGTGATCTGAAGATTCTGAGGCATCGCTTTTGAGCTCTGGGCCCACTGTTTCCCTTTCTTGTGGGGAGCTCTGCCTGGGGCAGTCAGACTGCATGGGAGGTGTGGGGTGAGGTAGTTGTTTGAGGTATACCCCCTCTGAAGCACCGATGCTGGGGGGTTTCTCTTCAAGCCCAGGCAAGGGCTCTGCTGGGGAAGAAAAAAACAGAACGAAATTCAGTAGTTGAAATGACAATGTTAATGGTAATACAAAAGAATGTAGTAAGCACGCAGAAGAAGAGGGCCATGGCTGAGGTAACATGTGGCACTTCAAGTGTCAGCTAGATTATTGTAACAGTCCCTGAAAGGAGTTAAGATGTTGAGGGGCCTACAAAGCCCTTCTGCAGACCTAAAGGTATAGCCTATGGCTGCTCATTAAGGCCTGGCAAAGAGTGGAAGCACCTTGGTCTCCCTCCTCCTATGCAATGGAGTCAGGCAGATTAGTAAGAGGCCAGCACGTACTTCACGGCTCATGGACTCCAGGGACACAGATGGGGAATGTGGCAGTGTACTGGACATAACCAGGCATTCAGGAAGGCCACATGCCCAATTTCTGCCCTTTAAAACAGAACTCCACAGGAACAGGGAGTGTCTTCTCACAGAATTCTTACTACTTGCTCAAAATATGGGCTTAGCCAAGATTTGCTGAGTGAATACACTTAGTCTGTTTTTAAAAAGTTCTGGAGACGGCACCTTGGGCCTTGTGCACGCTAAGCGTACGTGCTACTACTTGGGCTACATCCCTATTCCTTGTGTGGAAAGTTTGAGAGAAGAGGCCTCCAGCAAAAAAACAAAACCAAACAAAAAACCCCAAATTTCCAAAGCCATCTTTAATGCACTACGGAAGTTTAATAAACTCAATCAAACTAATTTACTAATCTCAATTCTTTGAATGCCTTCGATAATTTATCTTACTATGGTACTGACACTGGCACATTAATATGGTCTTAAATAAGGCCACAGTAACAGGACACACATACATGACCTAAGAACAAAGTTCTTCAAGTGAGCTCGAAATTTTATTCTGGTAATAATTCTTGAGGACAACATTAAGGATTCACAGTGACTTATTTTTTTGGTACCAGGAATCAAACTCAGGACCTTGCCTTTGCCAGCCAGGTACCTGTGCCACTGAGCTATATCCTCGGCCCCATAATGACTTTTTTTTTTTTTAAAAAATATTTCATTATTCAGTCAACAAAAAACTTGGTAACCGGCAAACAGACTTAAAGTGAGGTATCATGAATGGGAGTGTTCTAAACTGTTGAATTGCAGAGGCCACCTAAAAAAACATTACTAGAAAACTCTGGTGGACCCAGTGCGTACCAAGGCCTCTTCAAAAAGGAAATACTAAAAGTAAAGTCAATTTCCTGAGGCATTTCTATTATCTTTTGTGAGAGTCCAAACGTCTCCGTTTCCCAGCCACACACGTAAGAAAATTACATACAGTATATACTAGATATCCACCCTAGGAGTAACTATTACACAAAAATATTTTTGTATTTCTCAGTTTAATCTTTACTTTCCTTAAATGGCATTTCTAAGAAATAGCTTCAAGCTTTGCTAGATTTAAAATCATCATTCTTAGTAGACACATGCACATATTCAAGAACAGGAGGAGGAAACAGGGACTGAGAACTAATTCCATAGTGACGACTTTCAATTTAGTCAATTTGAAAGGCAGCGTGAGGAAGCAGAGGTTAAGAATGTGAGTGGTGATCTAGTCTGGGCTCAAATCTCATTCTACTATGTACTAGCTGGATGAGAGAGCAACAATGTAGTATCTCTGTGCCTCTGATTTTTCATCTGGAAAAACAGGATATTAATCGTAGCTATCACAAAAACCTGTTCTGAGAATTAAGCAAGTTCTATAACGTCTCAAAAAGAGTTCCCCACACAGTGAGAGTTGCTCACCAATCACTGCAACAATCATTATTATGATGTTGAGATTTTATTTCTTTTGAGACAGGGTCTCACTGTCTCAAAAAACAACAACGAAGTCACCGTGCAGGTCAGGCTAACCTTGAACTCAGTAACCTTGAACTGAGTAACCTTGAACTCAGTCAGCCCAGGCTGGCTTCAAACTCATGGCGATCCTCCTACCTCTGTCTCCCAAGTGCTGGGATTATAGGCGTGTGCCACCACAATGGGTGATGCTGAGACTTTTAGACTAAAAGGAGTATAATGCCAGCCCAAACTTGAGTTGTTCAGGAGAGAAAGGCTGGAAATCAGTTTACATTTGGTTTCCCATTCCCTGTGAAAGGATTACTGATAAATTAACAGCTGATACAGCTGAAAGTCAGATAAAATTACCTTGGTCATTCTCAGGCTCTTGCATCTCACTGGTACCCTGTGTCCTCCCAGGGTTGCCTGAGGCAGGCTTAGGGGCTGACACACTTACTGAGGCTGAGTGAGCTACCTGTGGAAAAGGGCCAGGGAACTGGGGGGCAGTGGGCTGGCGGGGGTGGTAAGGCACACCTGGTGGGCAGACACGGGAGGATAGCTGCTGCATGGCGATCATCTCAGGACTGTCCATCATGGAGTCCCCTCCGTGTACCCCCCGCAGGGATGGGGAGGGCCCTCCAAATAGAGAACTTGCTGCTGGGGCTGGAGGTGACTGCAACCGATGTCCAGCAGACTTACAGGGTGGTCGCATATACCCTGAGGAAGGAACTCCATGAGGTAGAAAGCTCGATTGTTTAGGCCACTGGTTTGAAGGGATAGGTGGTCTCATCACATGGGAATCCATCATGTGACCAAGGGTTCGAGGCTGGTGAGAGGTTCCTGGCCCCAGGGGGCGCTTTTCATCTGGCCCCAAGGGTCCTGGGTTGGTAGCACCATGGTTCCCATTCCAGACAACACAGTGTCCTCGATTCAGGTACTTATATGACTGATACATGTGGCTGGGAGGAACTTCTGGGCTCTCAGCAAAATCTGGGGGTCGAGTTGGAGTGCCACTATGCCGAGGAGGAATAAACCCTGGCTGGAATGGAGCTGGAGCATACAGGTTTCCATCCTGACTGGGGCCACTCATCTGCCCAAGCTGCAAGGAGGCGGGGTGGGATCTCATGTTAGAAAGGTGCGTCAGTCCCCCACACATTGGCTTTTCTTCAGGAGCACCTAGCTGAGGTCCTCGGTGGCTGCCAATTCCAACTGCAGGCTGGCAACAAAAAGACAAGAGGTCAAAGTCAATCACACAAGAGGGTCAGGGATACAGCTCAGCGGCACAAGGGCCTGCTTGGCAAGTACAGGATCTTGAGTTTGACTGCCGGTACCAAAAAAAGTACAGCAAGGCAGATCTTTGTAATGTGCTTCACTGATATGGAAAAGCCTCTCTCTCTAAACTGTGTCTGAGGGGCCTTGGCCACCTCATCTCTGCACTGGATGCTTACCTGCACAGGGAGGGGCTGGTGCTGCATGGGCTCTCCTGGGTGTGCTTCCAGGACCTGAGAGGAGCCATACAAGTTGGTGGGCTCTGCTCCTTGAAGAGGGCCAAATGTTCCGGGCACTGCTGGCCTCTGGAATAAGAAGGTGGAGAAGAGAAGACCAATTGATATTGGGTGGATAATAAGGGTTTCTCTAAGGACTGCTAGTACACGCACCACCCTGGGCAGGGCCAGTCCTGATTCTGTAGTAGTTTCCCTGCAGGACAGAGAAGATTAAAAGTGTTTCTTCACCATTTTTTTTTTTTAAACCACCCATCCCTGGCATACCCAGACCCCTTTTAACAACTGTGTCATGAATGGCAAACTACTACTGAAACTTAATGCCTCACATATATGTACAGTTTATGTACTATATGTACTTCTGTGCTTTACACACAAAAGGAGCATATTTGTTTTGTTTTCCCTTGAGGTCTTCCAATGTTGCCCAGGAGGTGCCCAACTCCTGGGCTCAGATCAACCGTTCTCCTGCCTTCGCCTCCCAAGTAGCTAGGACCCCGTATGTGCACCTCCCCACTCCCAGCCTTTATTTAATCCCAACTTTAGCCCATACTGAGAATATACAATTCAAATGAGTAAGAGAAAGGAAAATTTGAACTAAGGGGAGAATGAACGAAGAAAAAGAAATCACCCATGTAATGATTTTGGAGGAAGTGCCCACTGGATAGCCCTTCCTTCCTTGTGATTCCAGGAGCTTGGAGATCACCTCCTTACCATCTGGTTAAAAAGGGGGGCCTGGCTGGGCATTCCGCCACAATGCAGGGGGCGGGGGAAGCTCCGGCTGTTCGAGGTGCCTGCATCCTGCGGGGGCTGTGCAGAACTGCTGCTCTGATCATCCCGAGAGGACGAAGCCTGGCGTGTAGGGGGCAATGATTTTCCTCCATTTTCCACTGGCTGCTGTTTCCTGCTGGGCCCTTCAGAGTCTCTAGAGCGAGTCCACACGTGGCTCCCACTACTGCGCCCAGCCCTGCTCCGCCTTTTCTCCCGCTTTTCATCCTCTCGAATCCAAAATTCTTCATCTGTATCCCCATCTTCACCAGGAAAGTGTTTCATCATTGCTCGATGGAAACATCTCTCTAAGTTATCAGACATCTTGGTGTACTCTGAAAGAAAAACAAAAGGACTGACCTGCAGGTATAGTTTAAATACAAGTGGAGTGTACTCCATGCTGAATTCCCCACTGGGGTGTATTACTTGTGGAGCTGTGCTCAAAGGATGAAGACATGGTTTCTGTTCACGGAAGTGCAAGGCCGTGTGGCTGAGACAGTGACTCCAGGACTGCTGTCTCAAATCAGGAGAAATGTAATTATTTAAGGATAAACTACTAAAATTATTAAATACTACTGCTGAATCTGCTTAGTTTTAAAAAACGAAGGCATCTGAGTGTGTGTATAAATAACCCTAAGTTTCAGGACTTGGGACCACTTACAGTATGATATTAGAGAGCTACGACGCTGTCTTCTCACAATGATTTAAGAATGATAGGCAGGGGTGTGGCTCAGAGCACTTGTTACAGCCAGTGTTCACCCCCAGAACTAGCTGCAAGGCAGCAAGGGTGGGCAGTGGGCTCCTCTAGCTTCAGTCCTCCCTGTGGCGAGGAGGGCTGGGACCACTTACACGCAGCCTGGTCTGCAGGGTGACAAATGGCCTGTGGCCAGACAGCTTCCTGTTTCACTCTCTTGTTCTGGCAAAGGGAAGAGCTCCTGGCTAAGAATGGGGAGTGGCCAATCTGACAGCTTTTACGTCAGTCTGATAATGCACATTTGTCATGGAAGGCGTTTTATTCTGCATACGCTAATGGACAGACATGCATCTAGCACAAACTCCCTCCCACTTACCACTACTTTCCCCATTGTATTTTCGACAATTCCGGAACATAGTCTTCATGTCATTTACAAATTCCTCCTTGGTACAGTATAAACCTCCATTCAATTTCTTCTCCATGCTTGAAATATCCATGGGGATCTAAAATAGGACACTTAATTATTCAATTAAAATATACTAGATAACCCCCCAAACCAAACATCTCATTGTCCCTAAAAGGCAACATTATCTTGATAGCACCTGATGCTCAGGAGCCAAATGTACACTCGAGACCTGACTGCAGAATGACAAGCAGCATGAAACCCAAAACCCAAGAAGGCACTTTCGAAGATACCTTAATAATCTGATAATAATTAGGGGCATAAGATTCATCCACAGGTTCCAAAAAGGGCCAGGAATCCTTGTGAGCCTTTACCACATCGAGAACTAAGAACCAAAAGGAGAATTTAATTAATACAGTCACATGGCAATGTCCCCATCAGAAACAGTAACTGAGAATGGGAACTAACCTTTGTACATGGCAGTGAAATCATCATCCAGCTCGAAGCTGTGAATCATAAAATCAGACATTAGTAGTAACTCTGACCACTTTCTCAACTCAGCTTTTAATTCAGATATAGTTGACTGCACTACGATTTGGAATAGTCTTAATGATTCTTTTCAGATAAGTCTGTCAACAATGCAAACACTTCCTGAAAAGAATACAAAGATTAAGGATAATATACCTTAACATAAAAGGGAACACCACTCTTCTCATCCTTAAAGCAATGGAAATGGACTGAATAATCCAGAACTATATGGCTCTATTATTTAACTACTTAAGAATATATATATATATAATATATATATTTTTTTTTTCTTTTTTTTTCTTCCTTTTTTGAGACAGGGTCTCACTATGCAATTCAGGCTGGTTTTGAAGTGACTTTGTACCCTAGGTTGGCCTTGAACTCACAGTGATCCTCCTGCCTCAGCCTCCCAAGTGCTGGGATTACAGGTGTGCGCCACCACATGTGGCAAGAGCATATTCTTAAGGTTTTATTCTGGGCTCATGAACGTTTCTGTGATCTAGAGAGTAATGGCAAGTGTGGTGGTGCACACCTGGAACCCCACTACCACTTGCAGGAGGATCTGAAGTTTGACGCCAGTTTGGACTCTATAGTGAAACCCTGTATCAAAAACCAAAGCAAAACAAAGTCCACAAAAGCCTGTGACAGAATTAACTCATTAGCAATGAACATTTACATATTTGCTTTTAAATTTCAAGTACGCAATAAAGACACAGACGGTACCTAGTAATGTCAAGGGAAGTTATGATTTAGAGTAAGCAGTTCTGCACTTTCCAAGAAACAATTTTATATAATCATTGAATTGGTTTTCATTAAATTTACAAGTTAGGACAATAAGAATTTTGTGCAAAAATATCACTGTGCTTCTACAGCGTGGCAACAGGAAACAGGAGGGAAGGGAGGGAAGGAAGGGGCAGGGGAGGAGAGGTTGGTCTGGGTTTGGGTCTGGGTGGCCAAGTCATTGGGTCAGGTTGAGGCTGGGGATTTAAGGCTCACCCTGTCCATTACTAAGTTTTCTCAACTTTGAAATGGAGATGCCATTGCTGAGCACACAGAGCTGTTGTAAGGATTAAATGAGGGGAATGTTTATCGGCAGAGGGCCAGGTGCTCCTGCTGCTGCTGGTATTAAATACTCACAGGTCCTTTGTCTTCTTTCCTTCCCGTGTGGGAGAGCTGGGGTCCAGATGGGAGAGCTCTGGGGGCAGCTCCTTGCCTTGGGCCAGCAGCCATGCCCGTTCTTCCCTGAGCTTTCTCCTCTTGGCGCGATCTGCAAGGGGCGAGTGCGACTGAGCCTGTGCATCCGCCTGCTCTCCCACTGCCCGTGATGCTCTGTCCCTCACAGACACAGGGCAACCTGCTCACTTACCGAGAATGTCACCTCTTCAGACAGAACTCTGTGATAGCCCTATTTAAATGTTACTACCACCACGTCACTCTACCCATGCATATGGCTGTTTTCTTTTAAATATTACCACTATCTAGAATGCCTCAGCACTCTGTCTGCTCCCCATCTTCTCACCACTAGAATGGAAACTCCACAAAAGGACTACATTTTCTTGTTCACTACATCTACCTCCAACAGTGCTAGCACAAACCAGGTGCATCTACTAATTAGGCATCTACTAATCCATTCATTCAGAGACACAATCTTGCTCTTTAGCGAAAGCTAACCTCAAATTTGTGACCTTCCTGCTTCAGCCTCCTGGGTGCTGGGATTAAAGGTACACATTTATTTAAAAGAAAACACTCAATATGTGGGAGGTTAAGGCAGGAGGATTGTAAGTTTGAGGCTGGCCTGGACTATATAGCAAAACCAAACCACCACAACTGCAATCACAAAGAAGGGAGGCAAGGCAAAGAAAAAACTTGGTCTATATCTAACTGTGCCAAATGACCTATTATCACATAACTTATCAGGGTCAGCTTATAAATATGACTGCTATACAAGAAAACACTTGTTATCCTTGGCACTGTAGAATTATAAATGAAAAACAATTACAGCAAGACGAAGAACTAGAGTTATTATTGAAAAAAATTACTTTGCCCAAATAATACTTTAGAACTATACCTAATCTAAATAAAAATCTGAGACATTTCTTATGCATATTTTATCTATGATAAAACTGTATCTAGATACGCAGTACATGCCCTATAATTCTAGCACTTGGGAGGATGAGGGTGGAGGATGGAGTTGAAGACCAGCCTGGGCTACATAGCAAGTTCAACCCCAGACCTGATTACATATTATAACCCATCTCAAAAACAAAAAGCCCAAACCCTAGGGCTGGGGATTTAGCTCAGTGGCACAGCACCTGCCTGGCAAGCGCGAGGTCATGAGTTTGATTCCCGGTACCAGAAAAAACAAAACCAACCAAAAAGCCCAAACCCAAACCAACCAACCAACCAACCATGTAATATAAAACAAAAACCAAACAAACCCTGTGAAATCAGTTGTCATCACTATTTTTTTTTTTTTTTCTATTCTACGTGGGACATAGAGATCTAAACAACAAGCAAGATACTGAAAGATACACAAAGAATGACAAACACAAGTGCTTTATCGGGAATAAAAAGGACAGACAGAGATTGGATCCAGGTAAGTCAGTATGACAGAATACAGGCGACAACTAACTAAAAAGAAACAGCCAGAAACAGATGAGACAAAGAATGGTCCCCGGCTTGTTCCGGTCATGGCTACAAGACAGCTGCTCCCAAACACGAACATCTGTGGCCTGGGAAGGAGCCCACACACCTTCTACGGCCTTGACCTTCTCCTCCAACTCCCGCTTCCTCTCCTCCTTGAGCATCTGCTCCTGTTCCTTCTTCTGCACAGCAAGGAGAATCTGCCGTTCTTCTTCCTCTTCCTTGCGCTTCTGCTTCTCTATCCTGGTGAGCACTGGAGTCTCCTGTGAGGAGCCAAGGAACAGATCAAGCTGACGGCAAAATGAAAGGTTCTTCCTTTTGAGTTAAAAGCTAATCCACTGAATTCAAGAAGTACTGGTAGGTAACTTAGCTGGTGGATTTACAGCACAGAAACAAGCTGATTTTATCATCTTTAATATATATGTATGGATTTATTAACATTAACAAACAACAGTTTGCTTTGTTTCGGCAGTAGCAGGGATGGCACCCAGGGCATCTGCACTGAGTTGTGACAGTCCTTTTTTATTTTTTATTTTGAGACAGATTGCACTAAATCACTAAGTTACCCAGACTAGGGTGGACCTGCCGGCTTCCTGCTTCAGCCTGCCAAAGTGCTGGCATTATAGATGTGTGCCATCACTCTCAGCTCAAAATGGGTTTTCAGAACTGGGCAAAAGTTTTGAGACCTCCGATTGGTATAATTCATTCTCTGTAAGAGACAATCATAAGGATAACATGATGAACGAAAGAGGAGAAACTGAGGCAGTTCAGAAAAACCACTCCTCTAGATTATTTGATAAAAGTGAAAATTTTAGAAGTACATTCATCTAAGTATACTAAGGATGAAAAGACAATCACTAGACAGAACTCAGATTCATAATTTCAATGATGCACTACTTTAAAACTTTTATATTTTGTACTTTTCTTAATATGCAGAAAGGAAACCATGTAGGTAGTGTATACATATGATCCCCGCACTCTGGGAGGTAAGACAGAGAGATTCCAAGTTTGAGCCCAGCCTAGGCAATTTAGTGACTTAATGAGACACTGTCTCAAAATAAAAAATAAAGCCGGGCACAGTGGCGCATGCCTGTACTCCCAGTACTCAGGAGGCTGAGGCAGGAGGATAGTTTTGAGTTTGAGACCAGCCTGGGCTACAAAGTGAGCGCAAGTCCAGCCTGAACTGTATGGTGAGATGCTGTCTCAAAAAAAAAAAAAAAAAAAAAAAGGAAAGAAAGAAAGAGAGCTTTAAAGAAGACAATAAAGTCTTGAAAGTTATTCAAAGACCAGTCAGCATTTCCCCTTATTTTCAACCCAAACAACATTAACATAAAGTTTGCACATGATCACTAGGAATGTGACTTAAGAAATGTAGCAAAATAAAAACCATTAAGGTGTGTTACACACATTTGCCAATGCCCCATGATAAATGTATTTGTGCTGCAAGTATGTATTAATAAAAATGAAAATTAAAAAAGGAAACTAACAAAATAAAAGGTAAATTATGGATAAAGAACCATTACCCTCATAATATTTTGACAATTTTACAAACCATATTCTCCAATAAAACTAATTCTGAGCCATTCTGTAGCCTAGAACATGGAAGTTATTCCTTTTTAATTTATTCCAACTTTTATGCAGATGTGAGAACTAGAATTAAATACTTTATTTGTTTGTTTGTACCAGGAATTGAACTCATGACCTCCCACTTCCCAGCCAGGCGCTGTGCCACTGAGCTATATCTCCTGCCCTCGCATTACTTTTTTGAACACTGCTATCGATAAGGTCATGCCTTTGCATGTAACAAAGAATACAGGCTGCAAATACAGAAAAATCAAGAGAGGCAAAACTGACGTTTACTTCAGAGATGATCCCACTTCAGGTGAAGCCTAATTAAGGATGTGATACTCTCTTTAGCAAGGAAAGAACCTATGAAAAGAATATTTCTGTAACTTTTTGCAATGAATATGAAGACATGTTCTAAATATATCAAGACGTCTTACAAAGCAATGGTGGCCTCCCACAAAACAAACTGAACATGAATACGCAAACTCACACCAGAGAGAAAATACCCAAGCTACAAAGTTGTCCAATATGATCTCAGTTTTGTGATACATGTGTGCAGAAAGGCTTGGAGCAAATGTGTGAACACGAAAATGGTAACATTACCTAAACTGGAATGAGCAGGCCTTCAATAGTCTACATGTTGTCTCCACATTCTATCAACATCTGGAGCTCAGAACAACCCTTTCCAAATAAACTGCGAGTTAAACTAACAATCCATATTCTAAAATAACCTAACTCTCATTAACTTTTTATTAGCCCCATGTAATCCTTGTTTAAAGTCTAAAATTAAAACATATTCAAGTACCTAAGGATTAGAATTTGTGAATGTTTAAGGTGAGATATTAGAAATGGATTATGAACAGTTGATTTGATAACAATGAAGCAGAAATGTTCAAATATAAAACAACACAAATGAGTGTAACTACCTAAAATTTGATAATTTATTTATATTCCAAGTGAAAAACCTATGGATGTACCCTGTGACACTGTTTACATTCTAAAAAAAAACATCAAGCTTGGTATGATGGTGCATGCCTGTAATCCTAGCACTCTGGGATGCTGAGACAGGAGGATTGCAAGTTTAACCCAGTCCTGGCAGCTTAGCAACACACATGCACACGCACGCTTGCACGCGGCTGGAGACAGAGTTCAGTGTGAAGGCTCTGAGCTTAACCCCCAGTACCACAAAACCAACCAACCAACCAACCAAATAAACCAAAGCCATCCGACAATTGATTTTGTCTGTTTTTGAGACAGGGTCTCACTAGATAGTCTGGACTGGCCTTGAACCCATTCTGTAGTCCAGGGTAGACTAAAACTGGCGGCGATCTTCTTCCCTGTCTACCAAGTGCCGGGATTAGAGGCATGTACCAAACACGCAGCCATAATTTTTTTTTGCACATAAATTATCCTTTTTATTGGAGGTTGAATTATTTAAGGAAAATCTTAGTTTAATACTGTATCTTGAAGCAATTATTAGATGGGCACAGGGCTGGGGATTTAGCTCAGTGGCAGAGTGCCTGCCTTTCAAGTGCAAGGTTGTGAGTTCGATTCCTGGTACCAGAAGAAAAAAAAAAAAAAAAAAAAAAAAGATGTGCACATAAATCTGCCTGTAAAAGTAGAGAGCATTTGTCAGATTTCAGCATTATCCATGTGAGAAATACTTTTTCGTTTCTGTGAGACAGGGTCTCGCTATATAATGTAGACTGTGAACTCACTAGTAGGCTGGCTAGCTGCAAAGTTGTGGTGATCTTCCTTCCTCAGCTTTCCAAGTGCTGGGATTACAGATGAGTGCCACCAGGCCTGGCCTGAGAAATACTTCTGTCTGAAGAGATACTGCATGTTGGTTTTTTGTTTTTCAGTATTATTGGAAAATGAACCCAGGGACTTCCCACTAGTCTGTATCTTCAGCCTTTACTTTTCAGACAAGGTCTCTATTCATTAAGTGTCCAGGCTGGGCTCAGACTTGGGGATCCTCCTGTCTTACCCTCCCAACGTACAGCCTACTTTGGCTGTTACTAACTTTTTTAATAAACAGCTTGCTGATTGTTGGTTAGGTCAGTCAAACAACCAATACTGATCTAAGTCATACCAAAAAGACTTTTAAGATTACAGACAAAAACAATTTTTTTTTTGTTCTTTTTTGTGTTTTTGTTTTTCTCCGGTACCGGGAACCAAACTCACGACCTTGCGCTTGCCAGGCTTGCCAGGCAGACGCTTTGCCGCTGAGCTAAATCCCCAGCCCCTAGAAACAAATTTTAATTTACAAAGAAAAATTTGATGAAGCATTAGGAAAATAAAGGTCATAACTTCTGAGTGATACTTTTCTACACCTTTTTATTAAGCTATAAATTTCCTCTATATGAAATCCTGCAATTACTATTACTACACAGAAAACACAAAATTGTACGTATTAATGAAGTACCACATATTCTTTAAAAATCAATATAGTGAATCGAATTAAATATATCTATCTTAAGCATTTATCACTATGGCAAAAATATTTTAAAAATCTGTTCTACTTTTTCAGCTATACACTACCTAATCCTTTTTTTTTTTTTTTTTTTGGTTTTTCTCCGGTACCGGGAACTGAACTCACAACCTTGCGCTTGCCAGGCAGGCGCTACACTACCTAATCCTGAGCTCCACTCACCCTATGTGGAATAAGCAACGGCACATCACACGCTCTTACTCCTACCGAATTGCAACCTTGCACACACTGATCAATTTCCCTACCCTCCTGGGCCCACTGTGTTCTCCAGTGATTGCCTTTCTTCTGACCCCACCCTCTACTCCTTTCTAGCACTAGGGATAGAACCAAGGGATGCTCTACCATTCAGCAACATCCCCAGCCCAGGGCAATGGTTGATATACTGCATCAACTTGAGAAGTCTAAAAGCTTAACTAAGTAACTCAGCAGCTCTACATCCTGGGGTGTAGAGGACATGCCCTTACTGCTCTAGGATGTTGTTCATTGTGTCAACTTGAGAAGTTTACAAGTTTGACTAAGTGACTTAGCAGGGACCAGGGTCCTTATTTTGTAAACATCCTGAGCCTATGCAAGGGGGGGACACAGATATGCTGAGGGCTACACCCACCTGAGAGCAGGCAGCCTGCATACAATCAACAGAAGGCAGGCAAAGAGGACCCTCACTTTTGCTCTTACTGTTTTTGCTGTTTTTCCACCACCACGAACTGTTGCCCCTCTGTCATGCCACCCTGCCTTGGAGCCAACTGATTATGGACTGAAACCTCCATAAACTGTGAGCTAAATAAACCCATCCCCTTTCTTAATTTGGGGCGTCAGGTATTTTGTCCGCAACAACAGAAAGGTAACCAAGACACATTACTTTTAAAGAAAAATTTTTTTTTAGAAGACAAGGCTTTACTAAATTGCCCAGGTGGGATTTGAACTTCCAGTCTTCCTGCCTTGGCCTCCCAAAGCGCTGCAATTACAGGCATGTGCCATCATGCCTTGGATGATTGTTGCTCTTAAATCAGAGATTTAGAAATGTATCATTTGGGAGGCTGAGGCAGGAGGATTGCTGTGAGATGAGGGCAACCTGGGCTACACAAAGACCCTGTCTCAAAAAACCAAAAAAGAAATGTATCATTAACAAAATATACGCAAAGCCAGGTGTGGTGGCACACACCTGTAATTCCAGCATTTGGGAGGCTGAGATAGGAAATTACTGGGAGTCTGAGGCCTGCCTGGGGTATATAGGGAGTTCAAGGCCAGTCTGAACCACATAGTAGCATCAACAGGAGGAGAAACAAGTTTCTCTATTAGGGTGGGTTTGATTGTTTTGTTTTTTTGAGACAGTTTCACGAAGTAGCCATCTCCTATCTTGCTCCTCCAGTGTCTGGCAACCACCAATCTGCTTAATGTCTTCATGCATGTATTTATCCTGCTTATATACAGAACCAGCTAATGCGTTTTTTCCCATACATTAACACATAAATGCTAAGCACACAGGCTATACTAATGGAAGAAGCTGGGTTACAGCATCTCTGAGCACTAAGCTCAAAGCTCCCTGAACGTCAGGAACCTGCGCCTGCCTCGGCTGCAGACCCCGGCTGCAGACCCCGGCAGCTGTGGCCCATCACGCCCTGTACTTGTGACACCTGCACCCTATGTCCACTCCGCCCGATTCCAGAACCCCACCCAGCAGTGCTGGAACAGGTGAAATTCCCCGTGGCTCGGCTGACTACATTTTGCCTCACATTTCTCAACTCCTTTTCTCTTATGAGCATATAATTTTAAGTTTTCCACACCATGTGAATTATGACAATTATTTTGCATAAATGACACCACTCACACCAAAAGGAAATCTGTGCTGTGCAATGTACAGAGAGTCCGTTTAGGATTTCAGTGCCAGCGCCGAGCACCAAGCCGCTGCGAGGTAAAGCAAGTGCTAATGAGCACACTGGGACGGCAGCACTCACTTCCTGAGGGTGCCTGTGCAGTATTTCAATACCGAAGGCCTGCTGTGGCCAAATGAGCAAAAACCAAACCAAAGAAACTGAACAGGGTATGTGTGGGGAAGCCCCGCACGGTGCCTCGTGCTGCAATGCTTTTCTTTAAAAGGGGCCAGCTGCACATGGGCTAAGGGTTGGTGTTTACATACTTTCCTAAGAGGCCTGTTAGAATCAAGAGGGCATCTTAACGAGAAGCTAATTTAAAAGCCCCTGAAATTCTCTACACTGTTATTAGCCAGGATCTCTGGTTTTAGCAAGGCCAGGGCTCCCTCTCAAGGCAGGTTTGAGACTCACTGGCCCCCTGACCATCAAGGCGCATGCCTGGGATTATGCCAGCATCTCCCTAGCAACAGCAGGGTCCAGAGCTCCTCAGCAGAAACACTCACAGCAGCCCCATGGGGGTTTCACTGAGACAAAGTCCCTTCTCTGATATTTTCCCCAAGAGTCAACTAAAATATTTTTGAGGCCCTAATATTCAACTTCAAATTACCAATGCTTGAAAGAACTGACGATTTCTGGTTTAGAAATAAAACCACAAAACTCACACTGCCATTAAGGTTTCCTCCAGGATATCTGGTTCTACAATAAATATCCCCAAATCTCTGCAGTATTGTGGTTTCTTGTATCTCAAATTAAAGAGCAGAATTAAAAGAAAAAACAAACAAACCAACAAAGCCCGCCTAGAGTAAGAGATAGATGTTAGTGTTTGATGTTAAACCTCTGCTTGCAGCCACTGAGAGCCTCCAGTGCTATTCCGATGCCTACACAATCGGCATTGAGAGGGTACCGAGGATGGCCCAGGGCAGTGAACAGCAACTATCAAAGTAATAGAATGGAAAGAGTCCAACTTGGCAAGATGAGCTGGAAAACCATCTGAAAATTATGGCCGGATTCCAATCACCAACGAGCATTTCCAAACCAGTGACTAGAGGAGTGAGAGGAGGCTGGGATACGGGAAGCCGGCCACTGCAGAACCGGCACCCCAAAGGAGCTCAATGCCAAGTCACTGACCTGGTAATAACACATCCATGAGCTGAAGAAAGGAACTGCTAAAGCGAGATATACCAAAGCAAGCAAGGCGTGGTGGCACACACCTGTAATCCCAGCACTCTGGGAGGTTGAGCCCAGGCTGGGCAATGTAGTAAGTCCCTGTCTCAAAAGATACAGTAGGTTATGCAGTTCTGTGTGAAGAGCCCAGGTTCAATCCCTAGTACAGCAACACCCCCCCAATCCCTCAAACCCATGAAGTTATAGATTATCAGCTTCTCCATTTTCAATGTTTATGGTAGTGTGTACACTGAGTTAATAACAAGATCTTTTTAATACACCACAATGCTGACATGACTTTCTTTTTTATCTTTTTGAGACAGGGTCTCACTATGCAGTTCAGGCTAGCTTTGAGCTCTCTTTGTAGCTCAGACTGGTCTCAAACTCACAAAGATCCTCCGGCCTCAGCCTCCTGAGTGCTGGGATTACAGGCGTGTGCCACCACGCCCGGCTTGACGTGACTTTTAAGAGCCATGAAAATACTATAAGGCAAAAAACAAAACAAAACAAAAACTCTGTTACATCACAGGGAGCCTGTGTCCTAAGTTTAGTTTTTTGGGGGTTTTTCTGGGTACTGGGAATCAAACTCGGGACCTTGCGCTTGTTAGGCAGGCACTTGTGCCACTGAGTTATATCCCCAGCCTGACTGTGTCCTAAGATAAAACTTTCTTGTGAGTGCTAATCCGATTAAGTTCACACTGGAACACAGTGGACAAACAAATGCAGAAAGGCCTTCTGAGGACAGAGATAGCTTAGGGGGTTGCCCTGCCCTGATCCTGCAGCCTTCCTAGGACAGCAACAGAGCCTAAGCAGAACTGGCTTCCTAGACCCTTGTGCCTTGCTTGCCTCCCCTTCCTTACTCCCGGCCTCTTCCTTTTTTCACTCTGTTTGCCACCAAGATCACATGCAGTCTTAGCTGCCAGCTGGGTTTCTTATGCCGCATTTTCACTCCTACCTTTCCAATTTTAAATCTCAGTGAATAAGAATATGTACCAAAAATGTCCCTTGCTACAGTGTAATTGTAAAGTCACTTTACTATAAGCTACAATACAAAATAAAAATACCCATAACTGGCTCCTGGGTGCTGCTGAGAAAAAAACCCTCTTGGTACTACTTAGTTGCCGGCCCGCACCTAACACTGCCTTCAACTTCTACCTGAAGCCCCTGCTCTCCTCCTGTCCTCAAGATAATTCTGTCTTCACTTATGCTCTCTCTCTTTTTTTTTAAATTAAGTTTACTGAAACTTTTTAGGTACACATAATGATCACATTCATAAGGAATTTGTACCTGTCCATGATATCTTTTTTTTGGTACCAGAACTGAACTCAGGATCTTGCGCTTGCTGAGCTATCTCCCCAGTCCTGTCCATGATATATCTTGATTCTTCTTTTTTCCCCATCTCTCTCCCCTCCCTTCAATCCTTCTTCCCCTTCTTATTTACAAAGGCTTTGTTTCCATTTTTGCGTTCTTTTCTTGTTCTTCCTTTTCCCCTCCCTACTTCCCATTCCCCCATTTGAACATTTTCTTCCTATTTCACAAGCTTTTGCTCTTTTCTTGTCCTCATGTCTCAGGAGAAACGACTCCACGCAAGCCCCTGCACCGAGGAGCTTCGTCTCACCAGTCAGCCTCACACCCACTTCGTCCTCCTTTCCTTCACATTGCTCATGTCCATGGTGGATCTCCAATTAAAAATGGAACAGGGATCTGCCGTAAGTTCTCAGTTTTTACTTTTTCTTTTGTTTTGTTTTTTTTGTCTTTCTGAGACAGGGTCTCGCTATGCAGTTCAGGATGGCCTTGAGCTCATTTTGTAGCCCAGGCTGGTCTCGAACTCCCAACGATCCTCCTGCCTCAGCCTCCCGCGTGCTGGGACTACAGGCGTGCGCCACCACACCTGGCTAGTTTTTACCTTTTCATTACTTGTTTTCTTTTACTGTCATCCCTCCCAAAGGCAAGTAACATCGTGGTCAATAACCACTTATTTTTTGTGAAACAAATTAAACCTCTCCTCTGACTTGTGAGTACTGGGTATTGTGCTGAGATGGGCAAGCGGAGTAATAAGTCTCTGAAAAACTAGCGACTTTAACGCTCCAGAGGCCGGGCGCGGGCGTGCACGCCTGTAATCCCAGCACTCAGAAGTCGAGGCAAGAGGATCACCATAGGTTTGAGGCAGGCACAGGCTACACAGTGAGCTCCAGGCCAGTCTGAACTACAGACTGAGACCCTGTTTCAAAAAACAAAACAAAACAGCTGGAGATATAGCTCAGCGGTATAGTGCCTGCCTGGCAAGTGCAAGATCCTGAGTTTGTAGAAAGAAACAAACCAACAAAAAACAAAAAAAGCTCTCAAGACTTTTACTGTCTGTCGAACCTCTTGCAGCTCTGACTTCCATATGAATAGGTTTCTCTGCACCCTCACCAAAGGCCTGTGCCATCTCTTCCATTCTAGACTTCTGTTTCAAATCAGAGGAATTTCACTGCTAAATCCTGCTGGAGGAATTGCTGTTACACTCGCCAGTTTTTCCTTACTAAATCAGGCACCAGAGTGACCAAAAGTTATCTTCCCAATGCAAAGATCTGATGACATAATCTCCCTTCCATTTACGCACTAAAGATACAGACTCCAAAATCTGATTTGCCCAGCATTTTCTTCCACTGAATGTGACAAATCATCTTATATGACAGCCACCTGCTAATGTACTGTTTTTTGACCACACTATGGACTCTGCAGCCTCTGTGCTTTTGTCTACATTACTCCTGTAGTGAGGAATACCCTCTGCCCCAGTGCCCCACCATCAAAATCCCAGTCACTGTACTAGCTCAGGTCAGACACAACTCTGCCGGTCCAAGTTCCCTTCTCTTTGCATAGCTCCAACTTCTTTCATGTTTGCATACATCAACTTTCTTTATCTACTGTATCATCTACCTTAAATGACCATCATCCCAAGAGATTTTAAAGTCCAACAGAATGTGACTTTCTGAATTATTTTTATAAGTCATTGAAGACTTACAGGAATGCGTTTTCCCTATAAAAATCCTCAATTAAGATTGAAGTAAAGGAAAATACAGATGCAGGAATAAAATAAATGTAACGGGACTATCCTTTCCGAATAACGAAAATGCCTTCTCTCTACTCTCTCACACTCACCTCTCGTTTGATGGATTTGACGGACAAGTGGTCAGACATCCACCTAGGTTGCAACTCTGCCTTTGTACGCTGTGGACGTTTTCCCTACAGTTAGAAGTGAGGAAAAGAAAGGAAAAGATAGATTAGGGTGTTCTCAGCTACTGCTACTGCTTTTGCTGTTGCTGCTGCTGCTGCCAATAGAAAAATGACCATTAAGGCACTCAGGTAATTGCTTTACCTTGATGGAGGGCCCAAAGTATCCTTCCAAAGATGACCGAGGGAAATAACCATTCAGCTATGCAAGGTACTAAGCAGATGTATTCTCTGGTAACAACAAGAACACACACAACACAGACAACCAAGTGTCTGCTTTGACAATACCATGCCAAGAAACTCCCACGTTTAAACGTAAAAATCCTTCCCCTTAAATGATTAAGGGAGGCCATGTTTTATCAGCTTCAGCTGAAGGGAGTGGCACTGAACAAGGGCATCAGGAGCAGCTGGGGGCAGACTGGCCCTTAAAAGGCAGCTCAGCGGCAGTAGTGAGAAGTGAGGGCAGCTGCCAGGGTGGGACGCAAAATGAGTGAGAGTGGAGAAAAGCAGTGACTCAGAGTAAGACAGCTCACCCGAAAAGATTACAGCCTAAGAAAACGGCCGGAAAGAGACTGAAGGATTTCTGACAACAATTCAATTCTAGTCAAGTGCTGGAAAGGCCAAGGTGTATCAGCCCGTGTTTAGAATTTCTGTGTTATGAGCCCTGTAGCTTCACCTTGTACCAACTGTTAAAAGAAAAGGTGTGGGCAAGGGGGTTTGGATCAGAGAGTATAGCTTCTGTGGTCCTGGCTTCAAAATTCAACATTTCCCAGGTCTGGTTCTGGAACCACTTTATTCAAAGTCTTGAGACTTCTTGAAGAATCAGTAAGACAGGGCAACCCAGGATGCAAAAAACCTAATGATAATACTCATACAGTTTAAACTCACTGTAAAGTAATGGTGGCAGCTGTGATGGATCAGCATCTCTAGGAAGCTTTTCTGTTCCCAAAGCAGAGACTAAGCAACTCGGTGCAAATGCAATTCCACGTATCAAAGCAGATCATGATCATCTTCAGGCACTTTTCCCCAAAGCTACCCGAGCAGTTTCCTCAATATGCTCACGAGCATTTCCTTTATGTTTTAAGATTCTAAGGATCTCTTCAACTTTAAACGTGCAAATTTGTCATGGAACTGTCTTGCAAAGGAATTGTATCAGTTTAACAGCAACTAAAATCCTCTACCAGTTTCATTCCAACTTTGTCACATGTAAAAGTTACTAAGGAGGCACACGCCACTCTTGATACAGAGGGTAAAGGTGTATCTCTATTTAAATCTCAGGGCCTAATGTTTATTAGCTGTCTAAATATTATTTATTGTCTACATTATCACTTTCTCTACCATAAACACTTTCAGTAGTTTATATCCCTTTCGATTTAAAAAGTTGTAATTTTGTGTGAGCAAAGCAGATCTTACCTTTTCTTTTTGAGACAGGGTCTTAATATGAAGCCCAGGCTGGCCTCGAACTTGAAGTGATTCTCCTGCCTCAGTCTCCCAAGTGCTGGGATCACAGGCGTGTACCACCATACACAGCAGACCTTACCTTTTGGTCCTCTGAAAGTTTAATGTCATACCCTCCAAGATTTATCAAATCTCTCTACTTGTATTTACTCTGTTAAGAAACGTGGATTTACTTTTCTACCAAGAGTTCTCATCAATTATTTACCAGCATAAACCATGGAGCTGAGTGCCTACTGAGTGCTGCATATACTGACATGGATTTTTTAAAAAGGCTTCTGTGAAGTGACAGTATTTCATTTTGCTAATACAAAAACAGAAATTGAGATAGTGCCCTATCCAAGGTTGGTGTTTCCTTTTCACAACACATCTTGATGCAATGGTGTCTCTTTCTGAGCATCAAGCTTCTTTTTACTGAAGTATGTTTTGATGTTCACAGGTGAATCATAGGCTGTTGTCACTGTTAGAGGAAAGTCCTTCTTGGTTAATGCAGCTAGAACGGATGGGTAAGTTAACATAGATAAAGTAGGGAGTAATAAAAAAGTATACACTTCAAGCACTTTACCTCAGTATAAACGTACTATCGTTTACCAGTCATACAATACAGGACCCACCAACGGGTTTCCTGTGATTTGTTCACACATGCTCTAAACCTTTATCTGGTCTTTGTTTTGTTTTTTAAAGTGAAAGTAAGACAGACATTCAGCACACTTAGACCAAAAGCAGAATCCTGAAGACTTTAATGGCTCCTCCCCATACAATCTGTTACTGCTTTATTCTGACAGCCAACTTTTCAGAAGAAATTTTTTTTTTGTACTGGGAATCGAACTCAGGACCGTGTGCTTGCCAGGCAGGTGCTTTACCACTGAGCTATCTCCTCGGCCCCAAGAAACTCATTTTTAATAACTGCTTCTTCTGTTTTCTTTTGTAGTGCTGGGGACAGAACCTAGGGTTTTGCACATGCTAGGCAAGCTACACTCCAAGTCCAATAAAATTTTTATTGCCATATTTTATGAGTAATAGTTAAGTGTAATAAGTACAATGGGCACAAACAGATATTCAAAATATTATAATAACTACTGAACATACAATTTAGCTGCTGAATGCTAAACACAGCAATGATAGTCAAGAACTCTACAGCTCTGAGCAAATCATTTGTGCTAGCTGATCTACTAAAGGCCACCTGAGATACTTCCACTATGCTGATTCATGTGACAATACATGGTAGGGGCCAGTCATTCACTGTTTTTTTTTTTTGTTTGTTTGTTTGTTTTTTGTTGTTGTTGTTGTTTTTTCTCCGGTACCGGGAACCGAACTCACGACCTTGCGCTTGCTAGGCAGGCGCTTTGCCGCTGAGCTAAATCCCCAGCCCCTCATTCACTGTTCTTGTCTTACCCTCTTTACATTTATTTATTATTTTGGAAAAAAATTATTATGCAGAGATTTGGCTGAGAGCGATTCTCAATGTATTAGCCAAGTGAGTATTCAGGTTTATACTTGGCCTTTCTTTCCATAAACAGATAGGCTTTCACCGAGAGTTGAACTCTCTCATGCTTGCCAGGTAGGTGCCGCGCCATAGAGCTATATCCTCAGCTCCAACACTTTCTTTAAAGCATACAAAATAATCATCTGAGAGACCCCACAAATGCAGGGCACAAGGCACTATCTCAAAAACTTCTGATGAGGGCACAGAATAGTGTAGTGTGTTGGGAATCTGAGTCTTCAGTAAGCCAGCATATGCTTCTGATGAAGTAGTATAGTTATGGAGCACTATTATGAAACTCTAAATAATAGACATTTTCATCAAATTTACATCCCTAAAATTTTAAATCTTAAAATGCTGGGATTTTTTTTTGTTTTGTTTGAGACAGAGTCTTAAGCTATGTAGCCCAGGCTGGCCTCGAACTCCCAGGAATCCTCTTGCCTCAGCCTCCTAGATGCTGGGATTACAGGTGTGCCACCAAGCCTGTCTATGATGGATTATTCTTCTGGTAAAGTAGCTTTCACTTGTCCGTATTAACGTGACATACATTCTACTGAATGACAATAATGTACTCAACTGTCTCAGGAATGAGACGAAAGATACTTATGTCTAAATGATCAGGGTACCTTTGAACTTTTCCTCCTTCATTTGTCTGTTTTGTTTTGTTTTTTGTCTTTTTTGAGACAGGGTCTCACTGTGCAGTTCAGGCTGGCCTCAAGCTCACTTTGTAGCCCAGGGTGGTCTCGAACTCGCAACAATCCTCCTGCCTCAGGCTCCCGAGTGCTAGGATTACAGGCGTGTGCCACCACGTCTGGCTGTCTGTTTTGTTTTGGATTTTTGTCGTGCCAGGGATCAAAACCAGGGCTTTATACATGCTATGCCGGTGCTCTACCACTGAGCTACATCACACACATTTCATTTTTGAAATATTTAAAAATTATCTACTCTTTTTATTGAGAAGGGCAGTGGCAGTAACTGGGGATTGACTGCTAAGCATTCACACTGGGATATAGCTCCAACCCTTTCTAAAATTGTTTTATGTTGAGACAGGGTTTTGCTAAGTCACTACACTGCCCAAGTTCCCCTGCCTCAGCTTCTAGAGTGCTGGAGGAACAGGCATGTGCCCTGCTGGCAACTCACCTATTCTTTGAAGGCTTAGAAAATCTCACCTTGTGAATACATCCAAATGACTCTTGTTTTGTTGTTTTGTGGTCCTGCAGATGGAACACAGGCCTTGATAGACATGTGTTTTACAGATACATTCCCAATACGTTCCCAGATACATTCCCAATCAACTCTGGGTTTTAATGGTATCTTTTTGTTAAAGTACTTCTCTAATTACTGACTTGCTAAGATTTTTACTTTACAATTTAGATTCTCTTGCTTTTTTTCCTGGTTAACACTTTTATTTTACTGAAGTTTTGATAGTGAGAGTGCTGTGTATCTTTCAAAATACCAAATCGAAGCTGGGGATATAGCTCAGGGGCGTAAGTGCCTGCCTGGTGAGTGCAAGGTCCTGAGTTCAACTCCTGGTACCACAAAAAAATTCCACAAAATACCCAATCTATCCTTTTCCTGGTTTCTAATTTCATGGTTATCAAAAATTATATTTAAGGTTTAATCTTTTTCTCCTATAAGGAACCTATATTCTTGAACATTTTTATGAAAATCATCAGTTTTATGCCTTGAAGATTTTTTTCTTTTTGAATTATCTGCCAGAAGTTAGGTTGAATATCATCAGAAAAAAGCAAAAAATATCCACGTATGGTGGAGCACACTTGTTCTTATGGCTCCTACCTAGATGTCCTTCCGAAGCTGCATGCACTCAGAAGTGGGGCTTTTGGAAGATAATCAGATTACTGGACACACTACACTCATCAGTAGATTAAATTACGTGCGTGGGGGGGGGGTGTGTTACGAAGAAGAGTAAGACACAACACCTAAACTGAAGAAGCTTAAACTTAACAAGGACATACAAGAAAGCCTGAAGAGACATGTTAGGGAGAAAATCTTAAGGCTAGGTTAGACAGTTCATGGAGACAGTAAACTTGCACATGGCTTTTCAGAGCAGTAGCGGAAGGGTAAGGAAGAAAGCGAAGGCAGACTTGAACATGTCATGGAAAAGAAGGGTTTCAATGAAAACCTCGTGCTTAGTGGGGGAGATATCTGTAAGAATGATTTTTGATTAAAAACAAAATAAAAAACTGGGCTAATATTATATACAGACTTTACAGGGTGACAGGAGAACACGTGGCAGGCTCAGGGTGTGCCACTGAGGAAACATTACAGGTGAGCTAGTTCCAGGCTGTGAAAAGCCACTATAAGCACTAGCTGGTGGGCATAGAGGACTTCTTGGGGGTACGGAGAACATTATAAAACCCACAGTGAAGGAGGGTAGCATGACAGCCCATGTGAACACTCCAGTTCAGAGAGGATGACAGCCTGTACCACTTCCAGGACACTGGAATATACCAACAAGTCCTAATCACTACAGTCCTGGGACCTAACAAATAGGAAGGCAGTGCTGCCCGTGTCTGCATACCTTCTGAGCGATCATGTTGCAGATCTCAGGCAGGAAATCCTCACTGAGGAGCTTATAGAGCTGCCTTTCTCGAAGTGATGTCCTTTCTCGAAAACTCTCAGTGACCTGTCGCCATTCTTCTTCAGTTTGGCAAAGGAGCCACCAAGTGCCTTGGCCTGGCCCTTGGGACCCTACAAAATGAAGAGACACATTCACTACAATAGATCCTACTACAATATTTTTCCTCCCTATATGCTCTCAATATTCTCTCTGCCCTGGATCATGACTAAATCAAAAGTGGAAAAAAAAGGTATATTACTTTTTCTTGTTTTTTTTTTGGTCTTTTTGAGACAGGGTCTCATTATGCAGGTCAGGCTGGCCTTGAACTCACAAGGATCCTCCTGCCTCAGCCTCCCCAGTGCTGGCATTACAGGTGTACACCACCACACCCAATTTTTTTTGTTTTTGAGAAAGGATCCTGCTATGTAGTTCCGGGTATCCTCCAGCAGATCCTCTTGCCTGAGTCTCCCAGTACTGGGATTACAGGCATGCCCTACTACGTCTGGCAAGCTATATAACTTTTTAAAGTTTGATACTGCATACTTTTGATTTTCTTGCTGTTAATTATTATTGTTTACAACTGAAAAAATGCCTAGAAGCAATACAATAACTAGTGTGACTTTTATAAGATTTTAATATCCTAGAAATGCTTAAATATATTTATATACTTTTCTAGAGAAATACTTGAGTTTGAGCCTTTGCAGAAATTTATGTCTTATTTATATCATGATACTGTAAAATGATTCTATCCCCAAATTTTAGCTATTTTAATTCCAGAAATAAAATCTAGGTAAGAAATATGTCCTCTTTAAAAAAAAAAAAAAAACTCTGAGAAAGGTGCTCACTCACTCAAATGTTTGAGTGGCTATTTCACTGTGCCAACTAACAGGGCACTTGAGAACAGATCTAACCTTAACTTCTCCCTAGTCATAATACTAGAGATTGGGGGCTAGGGATTTAGCTCAGTGGCACAGAGCCTTCCTGGCAAGTGCGAGGTTGTGAGTTCGATTCCCAGTTCCGGAAAAAAACAAAAAAACAAAAAACAATAAACAAAACATAATACTAGAAATTGAACTCTGAGCTACTTTCTAAGACTTTTATTGTAATTTTCTTTTGAGACAGGGTCTCACTATGTAGTTCAGGCTGGCCTCAAGCTCACTATGTAGCCCAGGCTGGTCTTGAACACACAGTGATTCTCCTGCCTCAGTCTCTCAAGTGCTGGGATTACAAGTGTGTGCTACCACGCCTGGCTGCCTTTTTTTCTTTTGAGACAGCATCTTACTAAGTTGCTAGACTGTCCAGGCTAGGCTCAAACTTTGTTTCTCCTGCCTCAACCTCCAAGAGTGCTGGAATTACAGGCATGTACCAGCACGCCCAGCAGACCTAGCCTTACTCTTACACTGTGCATCTGATGGAGACGAAGTATAAAGAATGGCAAACTGGAGAAGGGGAGGAAGGCTAGTTACGTGGCTCTTACAATGACCCTAACTACTTTGTATGATTCTGGAAGAAGACAGTCACCATCATAATATAAATGAATCATGTTGACTTAATCCTTTCTAAATGCCAAAAAAGATTATTACCATTTCTTTTCTGTGGCTCAGATGCCAAGGAGCTTTCTTCCTGCTTCTCACTGAAACACAGGGAAAGGAGGCAGCAATTAAAACAAAGACATGTGGGCTGGGGATACAGCGCAGTGGTGCATCTCCTGCCTGCAAGCGCAAGGTCCTGAGTTTGATTCCTTGTACCAAACAAACGAAAAACAAATACAAGTCTAAAACTGCTCTGCTGTTTCCCGCAAATGTGAATTCAATAAATGCAATGGAGACAAGAGTGTGTGTAAAGAGGGCGAAGCTAGGAAAAGATTCTGTGAAATAAACGAACACCTGGATGTTGTCTCACCCCTGTAGAGTAGAAATAATGACATATGCCCAGTGTTATGGCAACAACATTAATGCCTAGGAAAACAGTAACTCTTAAAACCTTTAGGAAAGCAAACAGACGAGCTACATGTTAGTTAAATGCCAAGAAAAGGGGGCTGGGGATTTAGCTCAGCGGCAAAAGCGCCTGCCTGGCAAGCGCAAGGTCGTGAGTTCAGTTCCCGGTACCGGAGAAAAACCAAAAAAAA